>NC_135580.1:102939506-103279506 GCF_965152235.1 Eretmochelys imbricata
TCTCTGCCAGAACTGCAACACCTGGACTGCTATCTCTAGTGCACTAGCTCTAAAAGTTTAGCAGTGTAGATCTACCCTTTGTGCTGAAGAGACCCCCATCAATGGATAAGTTGCTGGGGCAAAGAGAGTCTGGATGGAAGGGACTAGCCCCAGAGAGCAGAAGAAGCCATGAGGATGTTCTCCCCAGCAGGGAAGGGGAGTGGGGACCCATCCAGTAGCTCCCAGTTCAGTAAGAGATGCTTCTGTTAGTCACTGCTCTTTTCATCACCAGCTGGGAAGAGTTTGGGGCAGTCCCTGAGCCTGTTGCTCAGGTCCTGCTCAGGGCCGCAGAGCTGTTGCTCCTACAGTTTCACACGTTCTTTGTCTGCGGTGAGAAGGGTGAGTGGGCTGTGGCCTCCCCTTTCTCTCAGCAGTGTGGCTGAGGGGCAGAGTAAGTGTGAGCAGAGTGAGGAAGGAGAATGCTTGGCAGTAAAGCTGTTGCTGATGAGATTGTGCTGCAGAGTGGCTAAGGCAGTACCTGGGTGGTATTGCTTAGGGGCCTTGGCTTCCAGCACTTTTCTTCATATCTCCTCCTCCTGTTCTTGAAGCACATTGAAGCTCTAGCCCTGGGAGTCCAAGTCCAGTCCAAGCTCAACTGGACCCTGACCAAACCCATCAGATTTGGGCAATGGGTGCGTCAAGGCTGCCCACTGTCAGGCCAACTGTACAGGCTAGCCATTGAGCCCTTTCTCCGTCTCCTTGGTGTGCCAGAGGTTGGTCCTGGCAGGTGCCTCCTGGATCGGAGCCTTCCTGGACTATGACCAAAGGGACTGGGTGAATCCCCTTGCGCTTGGCCGGTGCTCGGGGCTTTCCACCCCCTCATACCACCCGGGGAATACTCTAGGAGGTGAGGGCAGCCTTACTGTCTGCCTCACAGGTAGGATTGCCAACTGTCTAATTGCACAAACCCGAACACCTTTGCCCCGCCCCTTCCCCGAGGCCATGCCCCTGCCCTGCCCCTTTTTTGAGGCCCCGCTCTTACTCACTCCATCCCCCTCCCTCCGTCACTCGCTGTCCTCCACCCTTACTCACTTTCACCGGGCTGGGGCATGGGGTTGGGGTGAGGGAGGGGGTGTGAGCTTTGGGAGGGAGTTTGGGTGTGGGCTCAGGGCTGGGGCTCAGGGTTGGGGTGTGGGCTCCAGGTGGGTGGTGCTTACCTTGGGCAGCTCCCGGAAGTGGCCAGCATGTCTGGCTCCTAGGCACAGGGCTGGCCACGTGGCTCTGCGCGCTACCCCTGCCTGCAGGCACCGCCCCCACAGCTCTCATTGGTTGGGAACCCGGCCAATGAGAGCTGCAGAGTAGGCATTTGGGGCGGGGGCAACACGCAGAGACCCCCTCGTCTACCCTGCACCTAGTCGTCAGAGGGACATGCTGGTCACTTGCGGGAGCTGTGCGGAGCCAGGACAGGCAGGGAGCCTGCCTTAGCCCCACTGTGCTGCCGACTGGACTTTTAGCGGTCTATTAAAAATCTCCCAGATTGCTTTCAATAGCCACCGGAGATCGAGGCTGATTCCAGGAGACTCCTTGCCAATCCGAGAGGGTTGGCAACCGTACTCTCAGGCCTTTCTTGAGCCGGTCCTGCAGGAGGGTGCTCCCCACTTGCCCCTCACCCGTGGCCCTCCAGACCTTGCCCTTGGGCCCCTGTGCTGTAAGCTTCCCTGGCCAACCTCCCCAGCAGTACCCAAGCCAGTTGTGTGACCTGCAGCTGGTTTGTTTCTGAACCGTGCCTAGGAAACAGCTGTACACACTTGTGCTCCACACCCTTCACTTCCTCACCCTCACGTCGCACCCCAACACCAAGTGGCAGGACTATCTGCCACCTATGGAGGACGAGGAGCCCCGCTGGGACAGTGTGTATTCCACACTGTCCCCCGACCTGCTGGGGATATTGGTTGGCAGCTCCTTCATGGAGCCATGAGCACAGGCGTGTACCTGGCACGGTTCACCCACCTTCCCAGCACTTGCCCCGTTTGTGGTGAGAGGGAGACCCTAGTGCACATTTACATCGAATGTGCAAGGCTGCAGCCCCTTTTCTGGCTTCTCCAGAGCCTTCTCCTCTGGTTCTAGCTGCACTTTTCCCTGCAGCTCCTGATCTACACTCACCCCATCCATGGCCCCATGAAGTTGCAAGACTTCCTCATCAACCTCCTCCTGGTGCTGACCAAGGTGACTGTGCACCCTACCAAGCGGAGGTGGGTGGACAGGAAGGTACTCTGCAATTGTGGTGCCTATTTTCGCTCATCCCTTAGATCTTGTATCCTCTGGGTGGTGTCCGTTGACTCCCTGGATGCCTTCGAGGAGCAGTGGGCGCTGTCTGGAGTTCTCTGCTCAGTGTTCCTTTCTGGCTCGCTGCTTTTGAGTCTGTAACTCTCACTCCTGTCCAGTTTTATCATTTGTTGTCTCCTGACTTTACTGGAGCCCTGGGTTTAGTTTAGACCCCTCCCATTGGGCTAGGGGAGGGGTCTTCAGATGTGGGCGGGTGCAAGCGCCAGAGAACTCAATAGGTCCAGCCCTGGGAGTGACATTGGGAGTGCTCGTGTAGATGGGCATTTTAGCCACCTTGCAGTCTACCCCTACTCTGAGCAAAACACTGGACACTACACGAGCAGCTGCACATCAGCGGAATGGCTACAACATGATGGAGCTGTGAAGAAACCTGTTGCTGTAGTTGCCACCTCACTGGAAGACCCAGAGCATGGAAGCATCCCAAGCACAACTCAGCCTGAGACAAACAAGCATGCATTCAAGCTACAGCTGGAGAGAGAAGAGGAACAGAGACAAGAAGCAGGGAAGCAGTCTATGGAAAGGGGATGGAAGGGAAGGAAGGAACTGGAAGGGACCATGAAGAGAGGCACCAGAGATGGCCTCGTCTTTCTAATTTATGTGGTTCCAAAGGGGCCTGCATTTCTAGGGGCTCAACCTGCACATACCCCATAAGCCAGAATGCTGTCCTTGTTTCTATTGATGCCTTCCAGCTCCACTGACCTTGGCTCACATCTGAGATTAAACTCCCAGCCTGCTCTGAGGCCCTCCCAGAAGCTGCAGTCTGCATACCCTACAGTATAGATGCTGCAGTCTCGCTCAGTAGAACCAGAAGGACAAGATGGCCCAACTGAGTCTAGGCACTGAGCCACTTTAGCACAAGCCCTGAGCTCCAGCTCTGATGATAGGGAGCACTGGGTCCTGGGGTTTGGAGTAGTAGGGGATGGATGCTCCACCAGACAAACATCCTCATTTGGGAGGATTTTGATGGTATAACTGGTCCTGATGTTTGGGGGCTTCTGCCACCCCTTCCCCTGGCTGTCCCATGCTCCTTCCAGTACATCCTCAGCCTCCCCAGACCTGGTTAGACTCTGCTTTTTGGGTCACTGTGGCTAAGGATTCTTTGGATTCCTGGTTTCCCTCTTTACGGCACCTCCCTGCAACACGTACTCTGCACCAAGTATGCTTCTTTGGCTTCCCTGGCTCAGCCCGGCTTGCCTTGTATCCAGGCACCCCTCCAGGGAAGGGCTCCCTTCCAACTGGTGCTGGCTTTGATCCTTTTCTTCAAGGCTTTAGTGATTAGCACATTGCTCAGTCTCACAGACCTAGCCCTGCACACCACAAGGCCCCTCAGTACAATGGGGCCAGGGCCAAGTAGAGTCAAACAAGGTACCTGAGAAACAGGCTCTTTCACATGGTGTGGAGCAGCCAGGAGCACAATAAAGCTACAGAGCTAAGAACTTTATTAGTAGTAACCTGGAGTGACACAGATAACCTGCTGAGGGCATGAGCCCAGGAGCATGAACAAGAAGTGCCTGCTGGCACATCTCCCCTCTGAACTCCAGGAACACCCTTCCCAAATTACCACCATTTCTACTAAGAGAGGTGAACAGAGAATAGTTCAACATGATCTAACTATAAACCTTCCCTAGAGGACAAGACAGCCTGCCTGAACCTCTGAGCTTGCTGAGATAGTTATTCTGTCTCATGTTCAATGGCCCTCTGGTAACTGAATGTGCTGCTATCTTCTTGGATTGTCACTCTTCTTCTTCTTTTTTTAACACTCTAGCCCTTTTCCTTCTGTTTGACTTTAATCTTGTCCTCTCACTTTTCATAAATTCCCAAGGCAGAGGGGACCATTGTGATCATCTAGGCCAGTGGTTCTCAACCTATTTACCGTTGTGAGCTGCATTCACACAATATATACACTACCTGTATGGCCCTGAGGATGTCACATGGGCTGGAGCTGTGTGCTGATTGGGCTACGGGTTGAGAACCACTGATCTAATCTTACCTGTATAAGACATGCCATAGGCAACAATTGGAGACAGGACACCTGGACCTTGGGGCTGAACCAGCCTGTCAATTCCAAAAACCTATGAGATGGGACGTATGCTTTTATGTTAAATGCTGTTCATTTTGTTTCCTCATCTACCTACGCTCCCTCACCCATCCCTCACCCCTTGGTTTGAGTTTAAACATCTTCTGCATTGTTTCATTTCTTGCAGTAGTTTAACACAGAATTATGTTTTCTTAAAAAAAATAAAGAATTTTTTAAAGAAAAAACTTTAAAGTTTGGGCCCAAATTACTTCTGGCTTTTGTAAAAAATATGTGGTCACTGGGAGCTAGCTAAGTACTGAACATCTTCCTATGGGTCCTGCAGTGCCTCTTGCCTTCTCTTTTTGACTGTAAGCTTTTCTGGATCATGGGGTGTCTTTATACTTGCAATATGCACAACACAAAGCACACTCGTGGTTAAGAAATAATAAATAAGTGAAGTTCTCCACCCAGATACAAGTCACGTCCCTTAACACGTTGGATTCTAGGTCCAAGAGAGTTAAGTCCAAAGCTGACTACAAAGAGATCTCACTAAACTGGGTGACTGAGCAACAAAATGGCAGATGAAAATCAATGTTTATAGGTGCAAAAAAACAACTATAGATCTAACTATACATATAAAATGATGGGTCTAAATTAGCTGTTACAACTAAATAAAAAGATCTTGGAGTCACTGGGGCCAGTTCTCTGAAAACATCTGCTTAATGTGCAGTGGCAGCCAAAAAAGCGAACAACGTAGGCACCATCAGGAAAGGGCTAGGCAAGACTGAAAATATCATAATACGTCCGTAGAGATCCATGTGCACCCACCCTTGGAATACTGCGGGCAGTGCTGGTTGCCCCAGCTCAGAAAGACGCATTTGAACTGCAGAAAGCACAAGGCAGGGCAAGGACAGGGCTGGATCGCTGGTCTGGTCACGCCTGCGGAAGCATCTGGCACTGGCCACGGGCGGAAGGCAGGACGGACATTGCTCTGACCCAGCCTGGCCGCTCTGGTCACATGTCCCCTCTGGGCCGGCTTCCCCTGCGTGCAGCGCCGAGCGCACAGGGCGGGAGGGCAGGCTGCATGGACCTGGTCTGCCCTGGGGAGCCATCGCGCTGCCCCGGAGAACGCTGGGCCCGGGAGAGCAGGCGCGGCGCCTGTGGGTGCCCAGCGCGCCCAGGGTCGCAAAGCCTGCCCCGATTTGCGGCCCCCAGGACGGTTGGGGCGGAGTCATGGCGACCCCAGCCTCGCTCGAGGGAGGAGCTAGCTCGCCCTGAGGGACTATATCTCCCAGAGGACACCGCGCTCGTAGGCGCACATGCGCAGTGTGGGGGCCGAGGGGCGCGCACGCGCGGGGCGAGTCCCGGGGCGGGTCCCTGGAGGTTGCTCTTCTCGTACCGGTCGTTCCCGCTGAGGGCCCGCTCGGCAGAGGAGCCTGCGGCGACTGCGGCCTCCACCGGCCGACGCGAGGTGAGCGCGGAGCCAGCTCCCCGGGGCGCCCTGGCCGCAGCCTGGCCCTCTGTCCCGGAGCCCCGCCGGGGGAGGCTGCGCGGGGCCCCGGCAGGGGCAAGGCCGCGGCGGGAAGCTGGTGCGCTGCGTCCATCTTGGGCACCTCACGGCCCCCGGGCCTCTCCCCGCGCCCTGAGCGCAGGGCCGGGCCTCCCGACGGGGGCTGAGCCCGAGGCCGGCTGTCCTGAGTACCGGGCTAGAGCCGTCGCCTCAGGGCGGGCCCGGGGCAGGCTCGTGGCGATTCCCGTCGGGCCTGGGCCTGGCCTGCTGCCGCCTTCTCCGTGAGGGGACCCAGGTGAAGCGGCTCCCCAAAGCATCGCGTCGCTGCCCAGAACACCCTCCGCGGTTCTTGCCTTCCCGCGCGAAGCAGGAGGCCTTGTGTGCGGCACCGTTTTATTTTGGATAGTGTGTTTCGTTCCTCCCTCTCTCCGAATGCCTGAGTTAATTTCCTTGCCAATTTAGCGTTTCTTTTCCTCACTTTCAAGGAACTGCCCACCTTAAAGAACTGGCCGTCTCTACTGGTCCCCTTCTGTCTTTTCGTGCTTTGTGCTCAGTGCCTCTCCACTAAGGAGCTCACCCTCATTTGGTTTGTTATCTTTATATAAGATGTTTCTTCACAGATGTTTCTCTTTCCCCACTGCCCTTCCCCATGAAACTTCTTTGATTTTTTTTGTAAGGCAGATGTTCTCCAAATGCCTCCCTTAAGATGCTCCTCTTATTGTGTGTGGTGAGGATTCTCTAGTCTTCACCTTTCCTGGCTATCTCTTGAGTAGAGAGGCTTCACAGAGCTACCCATTTTTGAGGTCTTGGCAGCTGGGAGTGGCATGAGAAGATTGTTTTGATTTGCAGTCACCTCTGCCCCATTTACACTTTGGCTTCTCTCAGGGAGTATCTGTTGTGCCTGCAGATGTCCATAGCTTTCCTAGCAAGCAGCCAGAGTCTTACTGTGCTCTGCAGAATTTTGAATAGCACTCTGAAGCTGATCAGAGTTATGCAGAGTATATCACACCACTAATGCTGCTGCTTGGTAAAGTGGTGGGCTGCAGTTGTGGTCCTGGTGCTGTCTGCCTTCCTGAGTCTTCTGACAATGTAACATGAAGATAAGACACATGTGATCTTTATAACCTCAAAACCTATCTCTTTCTTATGTAAAATTGTATATTTTGTAGAAAACAATGGCTTGGGCCTCCCATAGTTAAAGTAGAAAGCTTCCGTTTGTCACTAGCAAGTGAAATTTTCAAGCCCTGATCCAGGGGAAATATTTACAGTTGGTGGCGCTGGCAGGCTGTCATTTTCTCCTCAGAGGTTTGTCATTCTCCGTCTAAGCTACTTACTGCAGCAACAGCAGAACAGATATCCCAAACTTAATGCCTCAAGGAGGGGAATCAACAAGAACATCACAAACCAATCCATGAATACATTATTGGATATCCTAAATGTATTAGCCAAGAGGAAGTGTGAGGCCTCATTTGGGGAGAAGAACAGCCTATATTATGGGCAGCACTAACTGCGCAATAGTTAGGGTTGCAGCATGATCTCTATTAAAAACTGAATTCTGTAGTTGCTTTAAAATTAATATCCACAGTGTGATTGATTTAAAGTGGAATGCCAGTTTTCCCCATTTTAAAATGATAAAACTTCCTCACCTCTTCCTTACAACACCTCTATGAGGATAAATTAATTGTTTTTGAGGTGCTCTGATACTACAAAAAGAAAAGGAGTACTTGTGGCACCTTAGAGACTAACCAATTTATTTGAGCATGAGCTTTCATGAGCTACAGCTCACTTCATCAGATGCATACCGTGGAAACTGCAGCAGACTTTATATATACACAGAGAATATGAAACAATACCTCCTCCCACCCCACTGTCCTGCTGGTAATAGCTTATCTAAAGTAATCATCAGGTTAGGCCATTTCCAGCACAAATCCTACAGTGAGGGATGATGTATAAGCACCTAGATCAGTGGCACTCTTTTGAGCTGTCCCTCTCCCCTCAACACACACACAAGTTTTAGTATCCTGTTTTGGCTCAAAGGGGCCTGACAGCCTTCTTTTTAACTCTGAGATGGATTGGCAGGGTGCACTGATGAGCCAATTTTTGTCCTCTCTTGGGGGAGAGGGAGAGGCTATCCCACTTTCACAGTCACCCTCTGCTCTGGGGAGGTGCTGTCTGAGAGCATGTGGGCGCACTAACCAGTGTTTGTGCTTTAATTAATGGACAGTATTGACCATGCTTCAATTATTGCTGGAGCCATGTTACCACCCTTTGCTGCAGTCCTGTCCTGGAGCCAACTTACATTGTAAACTAACTATAATCACCTTCCATGGGGAAGATTTTGTGGGAAGTTTACTCTCTGATCCTAAAACCTATGAATCTGCTATAGGTAGATATGAGGAAGGATTAAGAATGTGAAACATGAACAATGGCATAGTTTTGAATTCCAGCATGCATCTGCATGCTCTACAGCTGCATTCACAGTTAGGTATAACTTTATTGAATGGTGGAAGAATTAGTTGGAGCATCTTGGCAGAGCATTTTGGCAGAGCTTTTGCTGTGATATGAAGAGAGGTGCATGTATACCTTCAGAGATCAAGTATAACTCGTTTCAGTGCTGAATCTTGTCTGTCTGTAGAGGTGAACAAGTGTCTTACCTTGAGGTTGTCAGCAGTCTGGTTGCATACATTAAAGTGGTCTCCGTGGTTTAGTGAGGGCTAAGTGAAGCATCGCTAACAAGACAGGATTAATAGTTATGAAAAAACAAATCTAATGAGAATTCAGCAACTCACCCCCTCCCCCGCAATAAGTGATTTCTGCACTTAAATATCAGTAAGTAGGGAATTGAAGATACTGGAAACAGAGAATGGCATATAATTTATATTGGTAAACCCTTTGGTTTTGTCCCTATTCTCTCTCTCTTCCCCGCCCCTCCCCCCATTGGAAGATGTACAGAAAGTGTAAAACATTCCATTAACACCTCCCCACCCCTGCTATATTAAAAGATTATTAAGTTGCAAATGGAATCTCTAATGGTGTAGAAAGCCAAAGTTAAGGTGCCTGAACAACTTCAACTCCACCCCTGGTGCATATGCATTATGATGGGCTCAGATTACATGATCACATAGTAGTTTTCCTAAAAGGCTGCCTCATTCAGTGAAGAGATTAGATATGCTTCATGAATAAGGCAGCTTTTTAATATTTATAGTATCCTCATTGTTCAGTGTGTGGGCCATATTCTTAATGCATTGCTTGCCGTGCAACCCTTGGACTGAATGAGGTGGAGTCTGTAGGTCCCTGTCTCTTTAACAACACGTTATCTGTCCCAGGCTAAGCTGAGTCTGTAAAGCATGAATTCCACAACTCTTTCTTGTGCCACTAACAAAAATCTGTTATGAAGGCGGCAGTTGTCTGGGGCTTGTCTCTTTCAATGTCTAATCTGCACACTGGGTCATGTAGAGGAAAATAGGTGTTCATATAATTAAAAGTTGCATCATAAGGGCATAAGAGGGCAGTATTAAGATTATGCAGACAACATTAAATTTGGCATTTCCAGCCTTTGGCATGCTTTATTTTGCAATAGTAATGTTCCTTTGATGTAGTTTTTGGGATGGAATGTCCCACGTTTGCTTTTTTAAAAAAAAACTCTAAAACAATGACATGCAATTATTTGCTAGCCACAAGTTAAATGCACTTTCCTGTACAATCTGGGCACACAATACAATGAAACCAGCATTCTTTTGGAGCCCTGGCTACTTCAACACATTCAGACCATACTTTAAAAGCCTGTACCTTTTTAAAAAATGAAATAAAACTCAGTTTTCTTACTTATACTAGCAGCTGAAAAGCTGGGTTGTTTCACAAGTGTAATTTGTAAATTAAAAATGACTGAGAATTCAAATTTGTGTGTCACTTAAGTTTATGGTAAGACTGAGTGGGGGGTGTGTGCTGATTTTTATTTTTTTTTTGATGATGAATGAAGGGTGTGTGTTGCCATGAGGGGCTGGCTATGTGTTTGGGTTTATTGTGCATACTAATTGTGTTGGTGGTGGTTTGTATCTGGGGTTGTGCTGGCAGTTGGGCCAAGTGATCAAGCCATCTGTGCAATTGCCCTCATAAATCCAGTGAGATAGTTTTATGCAAATTAGCTGTAGAGTAAGGGTGGTGGTTGGTTATGATATCAGAGGTAACAATGGTCTTATGACTCTTGGTATATCATAAATATGTCTTACTGTAGCTGTATACAGCACAGGTGTAATTTGTAAAGTGAAAATTGAGAACTTAAACTGGATGGTCACAGATGGTGAAACCTAATAATAATTCACCCTGGTGATATTTTGAACATACTTGTAGTTGATTCCATTGCTTCATGCTGACTCTACAGACATAATAGGTTTCAGAGTGACCCACAGTGACATTCCTGGAATCTTATCTATATAGATGCACAAATCTAATGGAATACTGAGAGACTGTCTCTCCAGTAATACCTTCTACTCAGTTTATATATAGCAGAGAGCGCTTGGAGCACTGGGCCTGGTGCAAAGCCTGAACCAGAGGTTATGAACCAAAGCCAGGCCATGTATTAAAATAGATGCTTACAAATTCACTGTTCGGTATGTGAACTTGGCAAAGTTATTAGTGTACAAGGCACTAGATATTTATGTAAATATATTTTAGAAGGCTAGTATAGCTACACCCCAATCTAGTATAAGATGGTTTGACAGAACACTGAATAGGGATCTTTTGTCTGAGATATTGGGGATAATGGGAGGTAACAAACAGATGTCATGAAACACATAAGGTGGTTTATTTCAGTTGTTTTTCTAAATGTTGGGGTATCTCACAAAGGTTTATGGTGTGGCTGAGGGGACAGCAGAGACTCCTGCTGCTGACTGAGCCACTCCTTGCCATGGGGCACTCATGTTAATGTAGTTGAGCAAGTCATTATGAATGTGCCTTGAGGGCGATAAATCTGGCCTAGTGATTTTGTCACCGAACCATGCCTGTTGCCTTTCTACATTGAGGTCTACTGAATTAGCAGTCTGTGCTCTCTATTAGTTCTGAAAACACTGGAGCTCTGAGGACAGAAGCACTGAACAGCTGTAACAGCTTACCAGCTTTAACAGTATTCCACCCTTCTACAAGCACAATACTCATTGCTAATGAAACATGGACAGATTTAGTTTTATTCTGTTAGAGCCCTCTGCACATGTGTGAAAGGTGTATTTTTAAAATCCTTATATCTTGGCCATATCAAAATAGATTTTGAGCAGACCTCTTAAAGGTACATTTGTGACTGAACAGTTATGTCCCTGCTATAAACTTTAGGTTTCTTCTGCCTCCCACTGAAGTGCTAGTGATGTTCAGATAGATCTAACCTTTTTCTAGCAGAAAATTTGTATTTTCCCTGAACAGCCACCCCTTCAAAAACTGAACCGTTTCTATTCAAACTTTTCTTTAAAACTGCTTTTGGACTGACAACAAATGTTAGTCAAAATAATTGACAAAATTGTAAACTTATGAATGTGAGCATATAAAATGGAAATGCTTGGAGAAACTTTAATTGTATATGTTCCACCTATAATTGATATTGGGTCCCTTTTCTAGAGCCTTCTGTCTGAGGATTTCAGCGCTTTAAAAAGTGAATGAATTAAGCCTTGCAGCATCCCTGCGAGACAGTGAAGACTGAACTCCATTTTATGGATGGGGAATAGATGTACAGAGAATTTACGTGACTTGTCTGAGGTCACCCAGGAAATCTGTGGCAGAACTGGAGATGGGTCCTAGGAGTCCTGATTCCTAGTCCTCTGCTTTAGTTACAAAATCATTCTTGCCCCTCAATGCTTGTAAAGGGGCTGTGTGTGTTTGAACATGTGCTACCAACATCATACGGTGGAAATTCATAACCTTACATATGTTGCTATTCATATTTCACTATTAGTGACCACCAAGTTATTAGTTCTCAATTGATACCTCACAGGGTATATTTTGTACAAAGATTATTAAAGTGATATGTAGGGTGTGAGTACAGGGGTGCATCCAGTCACAGAAACCCTTTCAGTCTCTCCTTTTTTTACCCATTGCTTCTCCTTCCTACAGCTGATTGTGCTCTCGAAGCACAGGAAGAGCACTGAGGGGAGCTGATCAAAATGATGGCTTTGTAGGACAAATATCATTGTACTGAGTGCCAGGGACTACTTCCACTAAGCCCCCCTCTTCTGCTCACAGGTATCCAAGGCTGCCTGGGGCCCTGCTCAAATTGTTTGAAGGGACTTTAATGAGGACTGCCAAATTTTGCCAGGCAAGGTCCTCAAACAACTTTAACTGCATGTTATTTCTGTTCAAAGCCAAACCCCACTATGTTTAAAAAGGTAGGCAACAAGAGCATTGTTGCAAGGGCAGAGCCCAGGAGCAGTAGTAACTCTAGCTACTAAACAAAAGAGCCAACAAGAACAAATAAGGTAAATCTCCACACAGTGATAGTAAGACTGGAAGAAGGCTAATGTAGTGCTCATCTTTAAAAAAGAGGAGGAGGATCCTGGGAACTACAGGCCAGTCAGCCTCACCTCAGTCCCCAGAAAAATCATGGAGCAGGTCCTCAAGGAATCAATTCTGAAGCACTTAAAGGAGAGGAAAGTGATCAGGAACAGTCAGCATGGATTCACCAAGGGCAAGTCATGCCTGACTAATCTAGTTGCCTTCTATGACCAGATAACTCCTTCTGTGGATGAAGGGAAAGCAGTGGATGTGTTGTTCCTTGACTTTAGCAAAGCTTTTGACACTGTTTCCCACAGTATTCTTGTCAGCAAGTTAAAGTAGTATGGGCTGGATGAATGCACTATAAGGTGGGTAGAAAGTTGGCTGGATTGTCGGGCTCAACGGGTAGTGATCAATGGCTTCATGTCTAGTTGGCAGCCGGTATCAAGTGGAGTGCCCCAAGGGTCAGTCCTGGGGCCGGTTTTGTTCAATATCTTCATAAATGATCTGGAGGATGGTGTGGATTGTACCTTCAGCAAGTTTGCAGACGACACTAAACTGGGAAGAGTGGTACATACGCGGGAGGGTAGGGATAGGATACAGAAGGACCTAGACAAATTCGAGGATTGGGCCAAAAGAAATCTGATGACGTTCAACAAGGACAAGTGCAGAGTCCTGCACTTAGGATGGAAGAATCCAATGCACCACTACAGACTAGGGACCGAATGGCTAGGCAGCAGTTCTGCAGAAAAGGACCTAGGGGTTACAGTGGACGAGAAGCTGGATCTGAGTCAACAGTGTGCCCTTGTTGCCAAGAAGGCCAATGGCATTTTGGGTTGTATAAGTAGGGGCATTGCCAGCAGATCGAGGGACGTGATTGTTCCCCTCTATTCGACATTGGTGAGGCCTCATCTGGAGTACTGTGTCCAGTTTTGGGCCCCACACTACAAGAAGGATGTGGAAAAATTGGAGAGAGTCCAGCAGAGGGCAACAAAGATGATTAGGGGGACTGGAATGCATGACTTACAAGGAGAGGCTGAGGGAACTGGGATTGTTTAGTGTGCGGAAGAGAAGAATGAGGGGGGATTTGATAGCTGCTTTCAACTACCTGAAAGGGGGTTCCAAAGAGGATGGATCTAGACTATTCTCAGTGGTAGCAGATGACAGGACAAGGAATAATGGTCTCAAGTTGCAGTGGGGGAAGTTTAGGTTGGATATTAGGAAAAACTTTTTCCACTAGGAGGGTGGTGAAACACTGGAATGCATTACCTAGGGAGGTGGTGGAATCTCCTTCCTTGGAAGTTTTTAAGGTCAGGCTTGACAAAGCCCTGGCTGGGATGATTTAATTGGGGATTGGTCCTGCTTTGAGCAGGGGATTGGACTAGATGACCTCCTGAGGTCCCTTCCAACCCTGATATTCTAAGATAACCCAGAGCACAGTAATTGGAAAGTTAAAGATTCTCCCTATCCTTTATAATGTCCAGTACTTTGGGAACCCTGACATATATATGAGACCCTTGCTTCTAAAGTGTGAGCTATGACATAGGAAGTGGGAGTTGCTCTTCACCTGAAAGATTACTCAGAACAGCCATAATCTTGGTCAGGGTGGCCCCAGAAACTCTCTACCATTAACTACATATAAAAGGGGCAAGTAAAAAGGCCCATCAGAAAGTGGACAAGAAGTCACAACCTTTTTTTTTCCCTTTAAGTTTTCCACACTTTTGTATTTTTCCTCTGATAGAGACTTTCCAAAATCCAGGAAGTATAAAAAGTATGAGGAAAGTCGAGAAAGCGCTGGAAGCACTCAGGTTCATTTTTCCTGAGAGTTGAACTCTTGTCTTTAGTGGAGTCAGAGGTGTTGTTTCCCTCTCTCCCCCCAAAGAATATTTCAACAGTGGGGTGAAATTACTCTGTTAGGTGACCTGTAACAGCCTGTGGGGACGGGGGAGACACCAGAAAATTCCCATACAGTAGCAAGAAAGAGCAGATTCTCCATATTAATGATTCCATAAAATGTGTAATTAGGTCAGAATGGGAGCATCCTCAAGACAATACTGCAACAAGCAGAGTAAAATTTCACATGTTCCCAAGGAAATACCAAGTTGTAGAGCTGATGCTCAATTGTAAATGGGGAATCATCACTGAGTGGGTGTGTTTCAGGTGGAGTGACACGGATTGTTTCTTGGACCTAAACTGTTTAACACCTTTATCAAAAACTCAGAAGAAAACACAAAATCATGACTAATAAAGTTTGCAGATGACAGAAATAAGGGGAGTGATAAATAATGAAGAGGACAGGTTACTGAGATTCAGAGCAATCTGGATTGCTTGGTAAAGTGCACAAGCAAACAATGTGTTTTTAATATGGGTAAATGTATACATCTAGGAAGACGTAATGTTGGCCATACTTCCATATAGGGGACTCTGTCATGGGAAGTAGTGACCCTGATAAAGATTTGGGGATGGAGGGGGGAATAATCAGCTGAACTTGAGCTCCCTGTGTGACACTGTGCCCAAAAGAGCTAATGCAATCCTGGGATGATATGACAGGGTATGGTCCTGCTTCTGTCTCTTTTCAAGCAATAGCCTGCTTAGAGACCTTATTCTGATCAAACACTTCGTGGTTTATTTCACCATATTTCCCTCACCACCTGTACAAAGTCATGCTGCTCTGTATTTTGTGACCAGGTCAGGCCAGATGGCTATAGGAGAGCGATAGAAGGCAGATATATTAGCCCCAGGTTAAGTAGGTCCCTTTTCCCTGGGTAAGGTAACAGGAAAGGTTCCAGAACAATCAGGAACTTTCTGGAAAAATTAAGGCAGGCTGATTAGAAGCTGCCAGAATCAATTAAGACAGGCAAGCTAATCAGGGCACCTGGGTTTAAAAAGGAGCTCACTTCAGTTTGTGGTGCGTGCGAGGAGCTGGGAGCAAGATGTGCAAGAAGCTGAGAGTGAGATGGCTTACTACTGGAAGACTGAGAAGTAGAAGCATTATCAGACATCAGGAGGAAGGTCTTGTGGTGAGGATAAAGATGTTGGGAGGTGGCCATGGGGAAGTAGCCCAGGGAGCTGTAGATGTCATGCAGCTGTTCCAGGAGCCACTGTAGACCGCTGCAATCCACAGGGCCCAGGTTCCCGCCATCCTCCCAACTGCCTATTTGATGCCGGAGGAGTTGACCTGGACTGTGGGTTCCACCAGAGGGGAAGGTCTCTGGCCTGTTCCCTGATCCACTAGGTGGATCAGCAGAGACTGCGGGGATTGTTCTTCTTCCTTTTCCCCATGCTGGCCAGTGATGAGGCTAACTGAGAGAGAGGCAGATTTGAGCCATGAAAATGGCCAGACTGAGGGCTGCTGTGAACCTATGAGGCAAGCAAATCAGCCCATAAATGCAGGACCCAGCAAGGCAGAGGAGAAACTTTGTCACAACTGGTATCAGTGGTGGGATCTGGTGCGCACAGCACAGCGGAAGAAGGAGGGTATGGGGGGGGAAGGGAGCGGGTGGGTTTTTTTTTGTTTTGGTTTTTTTTCCCCCCACCACAATGGAAGACATAGTGCGGGCACTGATTCAAGCCACGGCCACCTAGCAGGAGGCTACCTGTGTCCAGGCAGCCGCCCAACAGGAGGCAGTGCGGCTGCAGCAGGAGACCAATCACCTGTTGATGGATCAGGCCCCTCAAGACCGTACTGTATTGCGGGAACTGGTAAGTTAAGTGAAGGCCCTTATGGAGATGATCCATGGCCATGATGGGATGCGGATCATATGGGCCAGCAATTGCCTGCAGAAAATGATGAGGGAGGATGACATAGAGGCATATCTCCTGGCCTTTGAGAGGACAGTCCTAGTGGAGGCCTGGCCTTGAGATCAGTGGTCTGGCATCCTCGCCCCATTCCTATGTGGGGAGACCCAGAAGGCCTACTATGATCTGCCTGAAGAAGCTGCAGCAGACTATCCCCAGCTGAAAGCAGAGATCCTGGCCAGATCTGGAGTAATGACCGCAGTGCAGGCCCAGCGGTATCACGAGTGGAGGTACCAGGAAAACAAAACCCCATGGTCCCAATTGTATGACCTCATCCATCTCACACAAAAGTGGTTGCGAACTGAGTCCTGGAGTCCAGAAGAGATACTAGAGGTTCTGGTCATCGACCAATACATGAGGGGACTACCTCCAGACCTTTGCGCCTGGGTAAGCCAGAACGAACCCTCGACCTATGACGAGGTTGTTGCACTGGTAGAGAGGCAAAGGATGGCAAGGGAGCAGACCTGACCAATTAAGGAAGAGGCACCCCGGGTTAAATTGGCAGCACCAAGCCCTAGAGCTTGGGTGTCTGGGCCACCAGGAGAGCACAGGTGGGGAAAAAAAGGGGGGGGGGGCCTGAAGGCCCACCAGAAGCCACAAAGAGGAGCACTGAGGGAGAAGAGGATCGTGACGTTAGAAGGCCCAAACCAAGAGACCAGGGAATGCCTAGGGCTCCATACAGATGTTATGCCTGCGGGGAGTGGGGACACATAGCTGCACAGTGTCCCAATGCCAAGGAGCCTATGCAGTGTAACCTGGGGAACTGGACAGACCCATGCTCCCTAATCCACCTTGTGGGGGTCTCACTAACACCACATATGTACACCAGACCAGTGAAGCTAAATGGGGTAGAGACCACGGCACTGGTTGATTCAGGCAGTGCTATCCTGCTTATCTCAGGGAAGCTCGTGAAGCGTAGTCAGCTGCTGTAGGCTAAATGTACGGGGATAACATGCGTCCATGGGACAGTTAGTTACTACCCCACCATCCCAGTAAAAATTGAAATCCAGGGAAACACTTCTGAGGTGGTAGGAGATGTAGTTCCTAAACTCTCATACCCAGTGCTCATAGGAAGGGACTTCCCTGCGTTTGGAGACTGACTCCCAGTAGAGGGATTGGAGAGAGAGGGGGACCCTGAAATTAGTGAGGTGTCCATAGTAGACTGTCAACCCCCAATCTTCTCTGAAATATCCCCAGATTTGTTCTCCCCTCCCAGACTGGGTAGAAAGACGAAAAGGGAAAGAAGGGCAGCTAGGGCTCTGGGAACCTGAATACTGACCCAAAGCCAGAGGGTCGCTCTCATAGGTAGGCGGACCCAAGCAGCTGAACAGGAGGCCACCCAGGAGGGAGAAGCACCCGAGTCTGACCCCACTCTAATGCCTCTGAACAGAGACTGGTCCCCTAGAACTCGGGCAGATTAGCCGCAGGAGAGGAAATTTTGGACAGGACCAGGCTGAAGACCCAAGGTACGACAACATTAGGAAGGAGGTGACCGAAATAGATGGGGTTCCCATGGAATGGAAAACCCAGGGACAATGACCCTGCTTCATAATGAAGAAGGATCTCTTATAACGGGTTGCACCAGTACAGGGACAGAAGGTGCAGCAGATCCTAGTACCTCAAAAACATCAGAATGCTGTATTAAGTCTTGCCCATAGTCATCTTTTTGGGGGGCATTTGGGGGTAGAGAAGACCCTGGCACGGGTCCTATGATGGTTCTTCTGGCCTGGAGTACATGAAGTATGGAGGTACTGTGCATCCTGCCTAGAGTGTCAGCTGCACAGTCCCCGTCCCACTTGAGGGCACCTTTAGCACCCCTTCCTATCATAGAGGTCCCCTTCGAGCGAATAGCCATGGACCTGGTGGGACCCCTGGAGAAGACGGCGCAGGGCCACCAATACAAACATGTTGTTTTGGACTATGCCACTTGCTACCCAGAAGCTGTCCCCCTGTGGAACACAGCTTCTAAAACGATAGCTAAAGAGCTGGTGGGGATCTCTGCCTGAGTGGGGCTACCAAAGAAGATATTAACAGACCAAGGAACCCCATTTATGTCGAAGCTAATGAGGGATCTCTGTACACTACTCCATATACATACCCTGAGGACTTCGGTCTATCATCCACAGACCGATGGGCTGGTAGAAAGGTTTAACTGACCCCTCAAGGCTATGATAAGGAAGGTGGTAAGTTGGGATGGGAAGGATTGGGACACCTTACTACCTTACCTTATGTTTGCCATCTGGGAGGTACCTCAGGCTTCAACTGGGTTTTCCCCCTTTCAGTTATTGTACGGGTGCCACCCCCATGGCATACTAGATATCGCAAAAGAAATCTGGGAAGAGGAACCCAATGAGGGGAGAAATATAATTGACCATGTGTTGCAGATGCAAGACCGGATAGCCCAGGTCACCCCTATTGTATGGAAACATTTGGAAAAGGCGCAGGAGGCCCAGCGAATCCATTACAATCACCAGGCAAAAGTCCAACAGTTCCAACCAGGGGATCGGGTGATGGTGTTGGTACCCACGGCAGAAAGCAAGTTTCTGGCCCAATGGCAGGGGGCCTATGAGGTGGTTGAACCTGTGGGGGAAGTAACCTACAAGGTGTGGCAGCCAGGACGCCGAAAACAAGGACAGATGTATCACATTAATCTCTTGAAACAGTGGCACCAGCGAGAGGCATATGTAGTGGCCCAAGAGGCCCTGATCCAGGGAAATAACCTACATGAGCAGATCAGAATATCCACTGATCTGACACTGAACCAGAATAAGGAGGTAACTGAGATGATCAACTGGTACCAGGACGTGTTTTTAACCAAACCAGGCCGGACCACCGAAACATATCACCACATTGTCACAGATCCTGGGGCAAAGGTAACTTTAAGGCCCTACCGGGTCCCCATGGCAAAAAGGGAGGAGATAAAGGCGGAGGCAAAAAGGATATTGGAACTGGGAGTCATAGAGTCCCACAGTCAATGGTCGAGCCTGATTGTGTTGGTGCCCAAACCCGATAGCACCACTAGGTTTTGTAATGACTTTCGCCGGCTGAATGAGAGAGCCAAATTTGATGTATACCCCGTATTGAAGAGTTAGTTGTCCGCCTGGACAATGCCTGATTTTTTGACCACCCTTGATTTAACAAAGGGATACTGGCAGATTCCCCTTGCCAAAGATGCAAAAGAAAAGACTGCATTCTCAACACCAGAGGGTCTGTTTCAATATACTGTTCTTCCTTTTGGACTGCATGGGGCACCTGCCACCTTCCAGCGTCTTATGGATAAGCTCCTGCAGCCCCATACCAGTTATGTAGCTGCATACCTGGATGATGTACTTATCTATACCCCCGACTGGGAGATCCACTTGCGGTTCTGGACACACTAAGACGGGCTGGCCTTACAGCCAATCCAGCCAAGTGTGCTATAGGGCTAGCTGAGGCTAAATACCTTGGCTACATTGTAGGAAGGGGCATGGTCAAGCCCCAGCTGAACAAACTGGAACAAACAAATTGACCCCGGCCAAATCGGGGGAAAAAGCAAGTCTGGGCATTCCTTGGGGTGGTGGGGTACTACCGGCAATTTATTCCCCATTTCGCTACAAGAGTGAGTCCTCTGACAGACCTGATAAAATGCTAGGGGTCCGGACATGGTGAAGTGGACTGACACTGTGGAGAATGCATTCATGGATCTACGGAGAGCCCTCTGCAGTAACCCTGTGCGTATAGCCTCAGACTTCAACAAAGAATTCATTTTACAAACAGATATATCTGAAGTAGGATTGGGAGTTGTCCTATCACAGATGGTTGGAGACTAAGAACACCCAATGCTCTACCTCAGTAGGAAACTCCTCACAAGAGAGCAGAAGTATGCCGTGGTTGAGAGAGAGTGCCTTGCTGTGAAATGGGCCATGGAAACACTACATTACCTGCTGGGACGACTGTTTACCCGTGTGATCGACCATGAACCCCTCCAGTGGATGCAGCGAAATAAAGAGAAGGTTTCTGTCCGTACAACCTTTCCAATTCACCATACAACAACAGGCTGGAAGCCACCATGGCAATGCAGATGGTTTGTTATGGGTACACTGCCTGATGTCCCAAGTTGTCCAATCCTGTGGTATTGAGCAGAGGGGAGGATATGTGACAGGGTCAGCCCAGATGGCTACAGGAGAGTGATAGAAGGGAGATATATTAGCCCCAGGTTAAGTAGGTTCCTTTTCCCTGGGTAAGGTAACAGGGAAGGTTCCGGAACAATCAGGAACTTTCTGGAAACAAGGCAGACAGGTTGATTAGAACACCTGCAGCCAATCAAGAAGCTGCCAGAATCAATTAAGGCAGGCAGGCTAATCAGGGCACCTAGGTTTAAAAAGGAGCTCACTTCAGTTTGTGGTGCATGCGAGGAGCTGGGAGCAAGAGGTACAAGAAGCTGAGAGTGGGAAGCTTACTACTGGAAGCCTGAGAAGTAGAAGCATTATCAGACATCAGGAGGAAGGTCCTGTGGTGAGGATAAAGAAGGTGTTGGGAGGAGGCCACGGGGAAAGTAGCCCAGGGAGTTGTAGCTGTCATGCAGCTGTTCCAGGAGCCACTGTAGACAGCTGCAATCCACAGGGCCCTGGGCTGGAACCCTGAGTAGCAGGCGGGCCCTCAACTCCCTACTTGATGCCGGAGGAGTTGACCTGGACTGTGGGCTCCACCAGAGGGGAAAGTCTCTAGCCTGTTCCCCAATCCATTAGGTGGATCAGCAGAGACTGCGGGGATTGTTCTTCATTTCCCCATGCTGGCCAGTGATGAGGCTAACTGAGTGAAAGGCAGATTTGAGCCACAAAAGTGGCCAAACTGAGGGCTGCGGTGAACCTCTGAGGCGAGCAGATCAGCCAATAAGTGCAGGACCCACCAAGGCAGAGGAGGAACTTTGTCACAATTTACAATATCATACAATCATAAGCTCTTTCAGCCAAGGATGGGGCAGACAGAAGGTATTTTCCCTGGGTGGGCTGGGGGTGAGGAGAGATCTCCTGGTTCTAACTCTGAAAAGCCTGCTTCTCTCTCTGGGCACTTCTTCCTGTGCCTTTTCTACCTCTTGGGCTCTCCTTAGCCTGTCCCAATCCACCAATAAGGCATAGTCTTTTTTTAACGAGGGCTACTCTAGAGCAACTACTTGTGGTTGCAGTTAACAGAATGGTGAATCAGCTGCTGTTTCCCAGCACTTTTGTCACATGTGCAGAAATAGAGGAATCTTGAGTAGGAGTAGAAAGGTTATTTTACTTCTATATTTGGGCACTTGTACAACTGCTGGTGGAACGCTGTCCTTCTTTCTGGTGTTCACAGTTCAAGAAGGATGTTTATAAACTGGAGAGGGTTCAAAGAAGAGCCACAATATTGATTAAGGGATTAGAAAACATGCATTGTAGTGACTGAGCTCTTTGAGTCTGTTTAGTTTAACAAAGAGGATGTTATGGGATGACTTGATTAGTCTATAGGGAAACAAATATTTAATAATGGGCTCTTTAATCTAGCAGAAAAAGGTGTGACATGATCTAATGGCCGGAAATTGAAACTAGACCAAATCAGAATGGAAATAAGGTGTAAAATTTTAATAGTGAGAGTAACGAACCATTGGAACAGCTTACTAAGGGTCATGGTGGATTCTCCATCACTGACCATGATTAAATCAAGATTGAATGTTTTTCTAAAAGGTATGCTCTCAGAATTATTTTTGGGAAGTTCTATGGTCTCTTATATAAGAGGTCAGACTAGATGATCACAGTGGTGCCTTCTGTCCTTGGAATCTGTGACGCTATTAATCTTTTGTCTATAGTAACCACTGAAGAGGAGGAACCTGATCCTAGTTGAACATAATTTCTCTCCTCCTAAATGTCCAGATGGACCAGGAGGTAGAAACAACTGTTGCCTCTCCATGTGCTGCACCCGCTTGTCGTAAGAATGGCCATGCTGGGTCAGACCAGTAATCCATCTAGCCCAGTATTCAGTCTTCTGACAGTGGCCAGTGCCGGGTGCTTCAGAGGGAATGAACAAAACAGGGCAACTGAGTGATCTGTACCCTGTCATCCAGTCCCAGCTTCCAGCCGTCAGAGGTTTAGGGACACTCAGAGCATGGGGTTGCATGCCTGACCATCTTGGCTAATATATATTGATGAACCTGTCCTCCATAAAGTTATCTATTTTTTGAACCCAGTTATAGTTTTGGCCTTCACAACATCCCCTGGCAACAAGTTCCACAGGTTGACTGTGCATTGTGTGAAGAAGTACTTGCTTATATTTGTTTTAAAACATGCTGCCTACCAATTTTATTGGGTGACAGTTCTTGTGTTATGTGAAATGGCAAATAATACTTACTTTTCTTCAGACCACTCATGATTTTATAGCCCTATATCATAGTCCCCCATGTTCATCTTAGAAAGAGATGACTAGTCCCCAGTCTTTTTACTCTTTCCTCATATGGAAGCTGTTCCATACCCTTAATCATTTTTGTTGCCCTTTTTCTGTACCTTTTTCCAATTTTTCCAATGCATGAAGTATATAAGGTATGTGCATACCATGGATTTATATAGTGGCATTATATTTTCTTTCTTATTTTCTATCCATTTCCTAATGGTTCCTAACATTAACTCTTTTTGACTGTTGCTTCACATTGAGCAGATGGTTTTAGAGAACTATCCATAAAGCCTCCAAGATCTTTCTTGAGTGGTAACAGCTAATTTAGACCCCTTCATTTGTATGTATAGTTGGGATTATTTTTTCGAATATGTTACTTTGCACCAATAAACATTGTATTTCATCTGCCATTTTGTTGCCCACTCACCCCGTTTAGTGAGATGCTTTTGTAACTCTTCAGTCAGCTTTAGACTTAACTATCTTGGTAAACTTTGCCACCTCACTGTTTGTTCCCTTTTCCAGGTCATTTATGAATGTTGAACAGCACAGGCCCTATTACAGATTGTTGGGGAACTGTGAAAACTTACTATTTGTTTATTCCTACCTTTGGGTCTTATCTTTTAACTAGTTACTGACCCATGAGAGGACCTTCCCTCTTATCTCCTGACTGCTTACTTTACTTAAGAGACTTTGAGGGACCTTGTAAAGGCTTTCTGAAAATCCAAGTATACTATATGCACTGGATCACCCTTGCCCACATGCTGGTTGACTCCCTCAGAGAATTCTGATAGATTGGTGAGGCATGATTTTTCTAAACAAAAACCATGTTGGTTCTTCCCCAACATATCGTGTTCATCTATGTCTGATCATTCTGTTCTTTACTATATCTGCAACCAGTTAGTCTGGTACTGAAGTTACAGTTACTAGCCTGTAACTGCCAGCATCGCCTCTGGTGCCTCTTTTTAAAAAATTGGCATTATGTTAGCTACCCTCCGGTCATCTGGTAGAGAGGCTGATTTAAGCAATAGGTTATGTACCACAGTTGTTTTGCAGTTTCATATTTGAGTTCCTTCACAACTCCTGTGTGAATACCATTTGGTCCTGGTGACTTATTACTGTTAAATTAAAGTTTGTTCCAAAGGCTCCTCTAGTGACACCTCAATCTGGGATAGTTCCTCAGATGTTTCACCTAAAAAGAATGGCTTGGGTGTGGGAGTCTCCCTGATGTGCTCTGATGTAAAGAATTAATTTAGCTGCTCTGCAATGGGCTTGTCTTCCTGGAGTATTCCTGTAGTACCTTGATCATCCAGTGACCCCACTGATTGTTTGGCAGGCTTCCTGCTTCTGATGTACTTAAAATTTTTTTTTGCAGTTAATTTTTGTCTTGTTAGTTGCTCTTCACGTTCTTTTTTGGCCTGCCTAATTTATACTTTTACACTTGACTTGTCAGAGTTAATGCTCCTTTCTGTTTTCCTCAGTAGGATTTGACTTTTAGTTTTTAAAGTATGCCTTTTTGCTTCTAACAAGAAGTGAGCTTCTTTTACTCTATTTAGCCATGATGGCATTTTTTGGTTCTCTTCTTTTTTTTAAATTTGGGATATACTTTTAGTATGAGCCTCTATTATAGTGTTTTGAAATAGTTTCCATACAGCTTGCAGGCATTTCACCTTTTGACTATTCTTTTTAACTTCTGTTTAACTAGCATTTTTGTGTAGTAGCATTTAACTTCAAAAAGGGGAACTATGGTCTGTTTCTTTGGTATTTTCCCCCTACAAGGATGTTAAATTTAGTTACGTTATGGTTGTTATTACCAAGCACCTCAGCTATAGTCATCTCTTGTACCAGATCCTGTGCACCACTTTGGACAGAATCAAGAATTGCCTCTCCCCTTGTGGGTCCCAGGACTAGCTTCTCAAGAAGTAGTCATATTCTGCTATTTCTTCCATGTTTTGCAAATTCACTTTTCTCTTTATCCTGGGTGCTAAAGCTCTTGCCCTAATTATCTCCCACCTTGATTTTAACTAATTCCTTCCTCTGTCCTTCCAGATGTACACTGCCTGCGCATCTATATTACATCCAAAACATTGCCACCAAAATTACCATTCTACCTTGTAGATCCATACACACTGCCCTCATTGAATCCCTCTATTGGCTCTCATCACTCACTATATTAAATTTAAACTTTCCATCCTTGCCTGGAAAGCCAGGCACAACTGCCCTAGCCTGCATCTTGGATCTCGCTTCATAACTCATACCTCTTTTGCCATGCCAGTGGTGCTAGTCTTAGCTCTAGGCTATATTGTAAACTTATGTCAGAAAATCCACACCCCTGTGCGATGCAGTTATCCTGACCAAACTCCTGGTGTAGACAGTGCTGTGTCAATGGGAGGGCTTCTCCTGTTGACATAGCTACCACCTCTCAAGAAGGTGGAATACCTATACCGACAGGAGAAGCTCTCCTGTCTGCATAGGTAGTGTCTTCACTACAGTGGTACAGCTGTACTTGTGCATCTGCGATGCTGCAATGGGGTAAGTATAGACAAGCCCTACATGTCTCCTATTGATTTCTCACATTCTTGTCTCCACATCTTTCATGCTGCCACCTATGCACACACCTTCCTTTCTATCCTGTTCTACTCATTTTCTTCCTTCCTCACTTAAATCTCTCCAAAAGATTCATTTTGAGGGCCACCAAAGCAAATAAATATCTAAGATGAATCCCCTCGTCTGGGTCCCTCTGTCCCTCTTCTCTTTTTGACTGTAAGATTTTCTGGACTATGAAGTGTCTTCATACTTCTATCATGTACAGCACCATGCACACTCATGGTTAAGAAATAATAAGAGAAATGAAATTACCCAGCTAGAAGTCACTTCCCTTGACAAGTTGGATTCTGGGTTCCTGATGTGTGAAGGTTTTGAGTGTTTGGAGGGTTTTGTTGGAGTCCTGCAAACTCTCCACAAGGAAATGATTGTATAGTTAAATCAGTGA
Organism: Eretmochelys imbricata; assembly: GCF_965152235.1. Classification (NCBI taxonomy): domain Eukaryota; kingdom Metazoa; phylum Chordata; order Testudines; family Cheloniidae; genus Eretmochelys; species Eretmochelys imbricata. Next base: position 102,965,010 of record NC_135580.1, read on the forward strand.
TACTCAGACCTCAGTGGTTTAGGAGCCAAACTAGTGATCAACATTACCCAAAAGAGACATAGTGTGAATTCATTTTCACTTACCAGAGTACTATATATTCATATTTAAACAGTATGACAAATATTTTGTGTGTATATAATATATATATTCTCACAGCATTTTCATTTTATCAACTACAATTGGTTAATAACATAGTAAAAGCAGCCTGATTGAATTATTAACCAATCACACACTGTTTTAATATGTGCTGCAAAGAGCCAAAGGAGACACCTTAAAGAGCCACTTGCAGCTTGGGAGCCTCTGTCTGAGTATCGCTGATCTAAATGTTTTAGAGCTTGGGCACGTAAGCAAGCCACATCCTCCTGCTCACTTCCCTAGATGTAGTGGAGAGAGATTAGGGTTGCCTTTCCACACTAAAGATTTTGTTTTAAAATTGAAAGTTTAGATTCTGGAGCACAAGTGACATCTTGGAGAAATTCTTATCTGCCATGCTGCTGCTTGTAAACCCCAGTTTGAAGCCTGTTGACCACTAATGAAATGTTTTGCAGCTACTCCAGTTCACTTGCAAACAAACTAGATTTGAACTGTTAATATGAAACACTCCTCACCCCCCCGCCCCCAAAAAAAGTTGATATAATTTTAGGGGGGAAACCCCCTCATTCCAGTCTTGGTCCTCATGTAACTCTGAGATTTTCCTACAATACTTTTGTCCTATAAACTGTATTGAAATAAGAATGAGGTTTGGATAAAAACTTATCTTCCTGTGGCTTACTTACCTTCTCATGCCTTGAGACTTTTTTTCTTTTTACTTCAGTGGGAATTTGATTGTAGCCTTGCCTGATTCCAAGTGTAGAGCAGTTTTCTTATGTACAGCTTAGACAAAGGCAAGTTTTTGGATAGGTGAAATGCACGAAGTCAAGGTCTTGTAGAGGAGACTGTAGCCACGTGAGCATTGTAGTTCTTGGAGTCTAGTTTTGTTCTTTTAGTAGGAAAGGTGGATGACTGACTTATTCTGTGAATGTATGAAATAAGATCTGTACGCTGTGCTTCTGTGGAATTTCTCACTGAACTCTGCCAGAAGACATGACCATTGGGGATTCTATTCTGCCTGCCAGGCCTTTCCCAGTATAATCTGTGATACTCTCTGGGTGTATCTCCACTGCTGAGATTTTTGGCTTTCTGCCTGTATGCTTTTTTCCTACTTTCAGAAAGCAGGTTTTAAAAAAAAGAAAAAAAAAATCTTCTTGGAGATTAGTTTTCATGCCAGTATTACTCCTGAGGGAGTTCTGCACCAAAAAATTAAAATTTATGCACACAATATTTTGAAATTCTGCATATTTTGTCAATAAATGTGGCTCCAGCGTGGCAGTGGGGAGCAGAGGCCACTGGCTGCATTAGGGGCTTCACGGTGATCTCCCACCTTACCTCTCCCAGTACAGGAACTCAGTAGTGAGGCTGCACCTGACCCTGACAGTGCAAAGGCTGGGCCTGTCCCAGAAACACCCCAGGGCCCTGCCTCTCTGTGCCGGGCATACCAGGTGTGGCTGGGCAGGCTCAGCCCAGCAGGATCCGAGCAGATCGAGGGACGTGATTGTTCCCCTCTATTCGACATTGGTGAGGCCTCATCTGGAGTACTGTGTCCAGTTTTGGGCCCCACACTACAAGAAGGATGTGGATAAATTGGAGAGAGTCCAGCGAAGGGCAACAAAAATGATTAGGGGACTGGAACACATGAGTTATGAGGAGAGGCTGAGGGAACTGGGATTGTTTAGTCTGCAGAAGAGAAGAATGAGGGGGAATTTGATAACTGCTTTCAACTACCTGAGAGGTGGTTCCAGAGAGGATGGTTCTAGACTATTCTCAGTGGTAGAAGAGGACAGGACAAGGAGTAATGGTCTCAAGTTGCAGTGGGGGAGGTTTAGGTTGGATATTAGGGGAACTTTTTCACTAGGAGGGTGGTGAAACACTGGAATGCGTTACCTAGGGAGGTGGTGGAATCTCCTTCCTTAGAAGTTTTTAAGGTCAGGCTTGACAAAGCCCTGGCTGGGATGATTTAATTGGGGATTGGCCCTTCTTTGAGCAGGGGGTTGGACTAGATGACCTCCTGAGGTCCCTTCCAATCCTGATATTCCATGATTCTATGATCCAAATGTGGAGGGGCTTAGCGTGGGGGGAATCCAGATGTGGGGTGAGAGGTTTCTCTGTGGGGTAACCATGGTGCGGGCAGTGGGAGATCTGGATGCACAGGGGCAATGGGACTCTGCAGGGGATCCAGGTGATGGTGGTTGGGCTCAGTGGGGAAGTCTGGGTGTAGGGAGATGGGGTTTGGCAGGGGGGGTGTCTGGGTGCTGGGGGAGTGGGGCTTGATGGGGTGGGGGCCCAGGGTGCAGCTGGTTGGGGCTCACTGGGGTGGGGGTTTGGGTGCGAGGGGGGTTGTCAGAGTCCATGTGTAGTGGGGTAGGGCTTCTCAGGGTGAGGGTTCGTTGGACCTGCTTAACGGGGGAGCCCCAGCTGCTGCTGAGGAGACACCGCATGCTGGGTTCCCACATTTTCCACCCTCTCATTCCCCTTCCCTCATTTCTCCCCACCCCTCTTACCCAATCCCACTGTGGGCACTCACTGCTCCACAGAAAACAGTGAGGGATTGTCCTCCAGGATAGGTTGTTGATCCTTGATGATGCACTGGAGAGGTTTTAGTTGGGGGCTGAAGGTGATGGCTAGTGGCGTTCTGTTACTTTCTTTGTTGGGCCTGTCCTGTAGTAGGTGACTTCTGGGTACCCTTCTGCCTCTGTCAGTCTGTTTCTTCACTTCCCCAGGTGGGTATTGTAGTTTTAAGATAGGTTTCAGAGTAACAGCCGTGTTAGTCTGTATTCGCAAAAAGAAAAGGAGTACTTGTGGCACCTTAGAGACTAACCAATTTATGTGAGCATGAGCTTTCGTGAGCTACAGCTCACTTCATCGGAAGTGAGCTGTAGCTCACGTAAATTGGTTAGTCTCTAAGGTGCCACAACTACTCCTTGTAGTTTTAAGAATGCTTGATAGAGATCCTGTAGGTGTTTATCTCTGTCTGAGGGATTAGAGTAAATGCAGTTGTATTTTAGGGCCTGATTGAATTGGCCTCGTTAGCACTACAAAAAGTAATTTTCCTTCTGATATTCACCCCTTCTTGTCAACTGTTGGGAATGGGCCACATCCACCCTGATTGAATTGGCCTTATTAGCACTGACCCCCGCCCCCCCTTGGTAAGGCAACTCCCATCTTTTCATGTGCTGTATATTTATACTGTATTTTTTAACTCCATGCGTCTGAAGTGGGTTATAGCCCACAAAAGCTTATGCCCAGATAAATTGGTTAGTCTCTAAGGTGCCACAAGGACTCCTTTTCTTTTTGCAAATACAGACTAACACGGCTGCTACTCTGAAACCATTCTTTGTATAGGCCTTTTTCACCCCTATTAAAATGGAAATTCTGGTGCAATCTTAATAGAAGTACTATCACCTCAATATAATGTACACAGCTCTACTTTCAATTATGACTCTAGGTAGCTGATCATTGATGTGTGCCACTTTAACATAATATTTTAAAAGTTGAATTACTAAACTCTAGTCCTGACACTGATTCTGGTTGGCATGTTTGAACAGTTAGGTGCACATGTTGCCACAGAATCCACCTTTTTAATGGTTGTCGCAAGAATTGGAGTGTTTTACCCCAGTCTTGTCTAGATTCTAATTTAAGTGACTTATATCTACCTAAATTTCATCCTTCCATTTGACATATAAACAAAAATTCCCAAACCTACTCTTTGTTTCCCCTCCAAACCTGTTAGGTGATTTCTGGGGCAGATTTTCTACCATGCTTTGCAGAGCTGGCTGTATCTTAGTTGTGAATAAGTGTACAATTCCCAATGTATTTTGGGATCCTTCAGTTTGCCCGGCACTAACCTGACAAGTTATTTGATGAGTCTGTTTAGGTTTATTATGTACCAAAATTTAAGTAACTTATATCCAGCTAATACAAAATATTAAAGTATACTGATCCTGGGAGGAAAACCAGAAGACAGTATTGTGGAAGCTCAGTGTAGATAAGATGTCAATGCAGATGTGATTGATAAAGTTAAGGATTAGGGCAGAGGAGAGACCCTGAAATTTGACTATTAAGAGATTATTGATGACTTCTAGAAATTGGAGGGGATCAAGGATGGAGTTGGAGGAAAAGAACTTCGCAATTTTTGTAGAAGTTTTAACCATTTTAACATGGTCTCAGTACTATGTTCTGTGGTATCTTTGCCGATTACAAAAAATGAAATGTAGTCACTCACTTTCTATCTTGACTGGAAGCAACTGATTTGTCTGCAGTTCAGGAGTCAAGGACTATAAGTAGTGCCACAAAGATATTAGGGTGGGGAGGCAGATATGTGCAGCAGTTTCATTCTTGTTCAGACTCAGCAATAGAAACTGCAGCATGAAAAAGTACAGCCAACTTTTATGCCTGCAGATGAACAGCAGGAGCTTCAGGTCTATAAAGTCCGGATTGAAAATGATGGGAATCATATGATGGTGAGAGATGGAATAGGTTGGATTTGAGGAATTCTCTGCTTGGCCATCTAGCTAAGCCCCCTGCACTAGGTCAGCATATCATAATGTTTCTTAAGGGTTGTGGGCGTAAAGTCTTAGGCCTTCTCTACACTACAGAGTTTTGTTGACAAAAGTTATCTTTTGTCAACAAAACAATGGAGATGTACGCAGTATAATTCACCTTCCACCAACAAAGCTCTCCTGCTTTGCCAACAAAATAAAACCACCTCAGTGAGAGGTGTTGAGCTTTTTGTGGTAAAGTTATATGGTCAAAGTGTTAGTGTAGACATTGCACTTGGTTATGTTGCTGTAAATTGCTTCCAGGAGGTGTCCCATAATGCCCATCCTGACCACTCTGGTCAGCAGTTCGAACTCAACTGCCTTGCACCCAGGTACACAGGTATCTGCACCTTCACCTTTAAAGGTCCAGGAATTTTTGTATTCCACTTCCTGTTTGCTTGGCATGGAGAGCTCACATAGCATCTTTCCAGCTGATCATGGCGGTTCCATGCAGCAAATACTCTCCTGCTTTGAGCACACCTGAGTTGTTGGATCTGCTTTCTCTGTGGGGAGTGGAGGCTGTGAAGTCCCAGCTTAGATTAAGCTGTAGGAACTTTGATACCTACTGTCAGATTTCTCGTGGCATGTTGGATAAGGGCTATGAACAGGGCATGCATCAGTGCCATGTGAAGATAAAATAACTGAGGCAAATGTACCAGAAGGCAAGGGAGTCAAACTGTTGCTCTAGTGCTGCACTGGAGACCTGCCATTTCTATAAGGAGCTGGACGCCATCCGCGGTGGTGACCCCACCTTCACCATCAAGATCCCTGAGGATACTTGCGGGGTGGGGGGGCAACAGCTGGAGACAGCAGACAGTGGACTCAACCCCAAGGACGAAGTCGTGGACAAGGAGGTTGAGTTGGAGGATGAGATGGGACAGGCAACAGGGTCATCTGGTACCGTGGCAAGCCAGGGCCTTTTCTTGACCCAGGCAGGTTTGAGCCAGTCCCAACAATCTGTCTCTGGTGTGCATGAAGCAGGAAAGGGGAGCTCTGGTAAGTGATCTTTTTGAGTTGACGCTGCTTTGTTATATGCTAGAAGTGGGTGAAGGGACAGAAATGTACAAGACTAGCTGTGTTTGCATGTGATTTGCATCCCCCTGTGCAACTAAGCAGTGAGGCAGAACAGTGTGTTAATGCACACTGAGATTTCATGGAATCTGCTAGAGAGATCGCTCGGCAACTTTCCTGGAGGTACTCACTAATCCTCTGTTGAAGGTTCCTTGGCAGAGCTGCTTTGTTCCTTCCCCCATTGTACGAAACTTTCCTGCACCAATCAGGAATCACTTGTGCAGGGACCAAAACAGCACAAAGGCGAGCTGCATAGGGATCCGAGCCAGACAGATGCAGGAGATGCCTCCTTGCTTACCTGCAGGAGTGAGATATTGACTTCTATGATCTCTGTCTGGAAAATTGGTGGCAGAATTTACAATTTTGTCCCTAGTTGCTTGCAGTGATCCTCTGAAAAAACCTCCCAGACCTTTTGCCCCATCTTGAGCGCTCTCCCTCCCCCGGACGAACTCACCATGTTTAGGGCGTTGGCTGAGCTGTGTGCCTGCCAAGGGACAGTGAGAAATTGATTTCAGATTTTAAAAGGTGCATTTTACTATGATTTGAAGCTGTGAATGCACTAACAAGCATGGTTCTGTTTGTTGTGTTTGTGCAGATGTGGCCTTCAGGGGAACCCACTACATGCCGGCAGAGTGCCTCTGCCAGGTAAGGAAGCCAAGGAGGACATGCTTTGAGAGGTTCTTCAATCCTCAGATGCTGAGAAACAAGAACACAAGGGTGTGGAGAGAGACAATAAGTGAAAATTATAAAATAGGCAGGACAGCAAGGAGAGCCAGGAGCGAATTTTAATGGCCCAGGAGCAGATGATAAAAGTGATGGAGGACCAAATGGAGATGTTGAAGTCTGTAATCACGCTGTAGGCAGAACACATGCGTGCTCTTCTCTCTCCCCTCCCATCCCCCTGCAGCTGATACAGAGTTGCTTGTCATGCCTTCCCCAAACTCCTCTCAGACATTTCTTGCATCTTCCCAGCCCCTCTCAGTACCCTGTTCACTCCACCCCTTCAGACAGTTTCCAAAATGATAGCTGGAGTAACACATAGCTATGAGAACCTACATCAGGACACTGCCCTTCACTGTTATCTCCCTTTCCACTGAGCATTTTCTGTGTTTTTAATTGGTGTTTAATAAAAACATACTCTCTGAAAAATAATCAGTCTTCATTTGTCTCCTACACACAGTGGTTGCTGCTGGAATTAATACACAGTTGCAATCTGATCATTTGCTGACTACAAATCACTATCAGGAATCATCAAAATTTTCATGCAAGGTGGCAAGTTAACAAAGCATGGCAGAGTGCTGTATAGCAAGACACATTGCTGGTGCTCATTGTCAAAATGGTGCCTAAAAGGCTCCAGGATTCAAATAGCGCTCTGTTGTGCCCCTATAATAGCCCTGGTTCTGGCTGCTCAAAATCAGCCGCCAGGTGATCCGCATCCATGCTCCACCCTGAGGAAAACTTTTCACCCTTAGCCTCACAAATAGTATGCAGCACACAGCAGGTTGCTATGACCATGGGAATATTTTCCTCATTTAGGTCTAATCTGCCATAAAGGCAGTGCCAGTGTGCTTTTAATCTGCCAAAAGCACATTCTACGGTCATTCTGCATTTGCTCAGCCTGTTGTTGAAGTGCTCCTTGCTGCTGTCCAGGTTTCCTATGTAAGGCTTCATGAGCCATGGGAGTAAAGGGTATGCTGGGTCTCCCAGGATCACTTTGGGCATTTCAACATCCCCCATTGGAATCTTGTCTGGAAAGAAAGTCTCTGCTTGCAGCTTTCTGTACAGGCCAATGCTCCTGAAGATGTGTGCGTCATGCACCTTCCCGGACCAGCCCGCATTGATGTCAGTGACACGCCCACAATGATCCACAAGCGCCTGCAATGCCATAGAGAAATACCCCTTTCTATTGATGTACTCCTTTGCAAGATAGTCTGGGGCCAAAATTGGGGTATGTGTGCCATCTATCGCCGTGCCACAGTTAGGAAATCCCATTGCCTCAAAGCCATCCACTGTATCACACACATTTCCAAGAGTCACAGTTTTTTGTAGTAGAATGTCCTGCACACTTGCGATAATGCAGTCCCAACTATGGACACCAAACTGATTCGCGACCTGACTGGTAGCAGTCTAGAGTTGCCAGTTTCCACAGACTGATCGCCACACGTTTCTCCACTGAGAGGGCAGCTCTCATTTTGGTGTCCTTGTGCCGCAGTGCTGGGCCAAGCTCCACGCACTGTTCTGGGAAGGTGGCTTTCTGCATCTGAATGTTCTGCAGCCACTACTCATCATTCCAGATCTGCATAACGATGCAAGCCCAAAAGCGACAGTCCACCATGTTTCAGAGTAGCAGCCGTGTTAGTCTGTATTCACAAAAAAAAAAAAAAGTACTTGTGGCACCTTTAGAGGCTAACAAATTTATTTGAGCATAAGCTTTTGTGAGCTACAGCTCACTTCGTCGGATGCCTGCAGTGGAAAATACAGTGGGGAGAAATGTGCAGCAGCTCAGTGAATGGCAAATGTAATCTGGTGGTGTTTCTCTCCATTGCACACAGCAGGTCAGGCACCTCAGATTCCTGTTTAGATTGGGAGCTGCTCATGATATACTGCATGACCAGCCATCACTTAGTCGTAACAGTGACCACAACCGTAGAGAGCAGTGCAGGATCCATCCTTTCAGACAAAAGAGGGCGGGCACACTGTAAACAGGTTGTTGAAAAATGGCACTGACCACAGTCGGAAGCCCATGGAGTGATGGAACAGAAAAAGCTGCATCATGGGATGTTGAGCCCGTATCCATGATGCTCTGTGATCCACTCTGCCTTCCCACAACTCCTAGCCTCTAGCTGCAGAAGGTAGCGAGTGGCACAGTGGGATAGGTACCCAGTGCATTACTCTGTTGATGCTAGAGCTCCGCTGATGGGAGTGTTATGTGAACATGCACAAGTGATGTAATTAGAGTGGGTTTTGATCGTTTGGCGTAACTTGCATCGACACAACTCTGAAGTGTAGACAAGGCCTTAATCTCTGATCTCTCCAGTAGTGATTCTACAACCTGCTTTTGGAAGCTTATTTTACTAATGAACTCTTTTGGTATTAGGGTTTTCCTAGTACTTAACATGAGCTTTCTTTGCTGCAGCTCATTAGTTCCTGCCTGTTCCGTCAATGATTAGTGAGAATAATCTGTTCTTGGTCTCTTTAGAACAGTTCTTTGTGTATTCAGAGTGACATGGTAGCAGTCTGATTATATTTCGAAGAACAGATGTACCAAGTTTTCCTCCTAGGTTCTATATTCTAAACCTTTTATTGGTGTGGTCTGAATACTCTACAGTACTAGGTAACTGGTGCTGAGTGAATTAATTACTTTACTTGTTTTATAGGCAGTATTCATACATCTTACTAGCGCATTTGCCTCATCTGCATTGAATCATATTCAGTTTAACTCCTAGAGCCTTCTCTGTGTTAGTACTGCTTAGGTGGTAGAGAACAAGGATAGCATGGAGTGGGCCAAGCAGTGTGATACCACAAGTGACAGAGAACATCTTGCTGTGGGGCACAAGACCGCAAATCCCTTTCTCTGCAGTCAAGTCCTAAAGACTCGTTTAGATTACCTACAAGAAATTATCTGACTGATTAAGGCTAGGTTGTAGGTATTCAGCTAATTTATTTTTATTTAGCTAAATAATCAGGATGTGTCCAATTGCCATGTGACCACTCTATTTGTATGTTGTACCTCTTTTTCCTCTCCTCTACTTCTACTGTTTCTTTCTAGAGCAGAGGGTCTCAAACTGGGAGGGCTATGGATTACGTTTTCGGGTGTGTGTGAGAAACTTGGGGGATGGGGATCCTCACTGTGCACATTTTACCCACAGTAACAAACAACTAGCAAAGCTGATTCCTTCGGACAGATCAGATCTTCAGATGGCGCTGTGCATTTTGATGCTATTCTTTTAAGCTTGAATAGCATTATACAAGTCGTTGCCATCTGTACATTAATCAGTTTATGATTCAGTGTGCACATTTAACTTTAAGCATCGCAATTTCCATTTTGCCCTTATTAAAATGGATCGTTGGCGCTGTTTGAATCAATGCCTTACTGTTTTTAATATTTAATGAGAGTTGCATGTTTTTTTTTTTATTGGTATATGTACTGGGGGGGGGGGGGAGGGATAAACACCTACAGACACAAAGGAGGGCATGATCAAATAAGTTTGAGAACCAGTGTTCTAGAGTGTAGGCTGCCTCTTTATGTGTGTTTAGCATTTAGCATGCTGTGTCCGCTACCAAAAATAAATTATTAGAAATGTTGAGGGCATTGTATTAGAGAAACCTTCTACACTTTGTTTTAAAATTCCTATAAGTGAGTGACTTTTTGTCTCTTTCGGCAGGATTCTCCATTTCTGGGTAAAGAATGCAGACAATAAAGTGTGTAGTTGTTGGAGATGGTGCGGTGGGAAAGACCTGTCTTCTCATCAGCTACACCACCAATGCCTTTCCAGAGGAGTACATACCCACTGTGTTTGACAACTATAGTGCCCAGATGACTGTGGATGGCCGGACAGTTAGTCTAAATCTCTGGGACACTGCAGGCCAGGAGGAATATGACCGTCTACGTACCCTCTCATACCCTCAAACCAATGTATTTGTCATCTGTTTTTCCATTGGAAGTCCCTCCTCTTATGCAAATGTTCGGCACAAATGGCACCCTGAAGTCTCTCACCACTGTCCTAATGTTCCAATCCTTTTAGTTGGCACCAAAAGGGACTTACGAAGTGATGTAGAAACCGTTAAAAAGCTGAAGGAGCAAAGCTTGGCTCCCACTACCCCACAACAGGGAACTTCACTGGCCAAACAGATTGGAGCAGTAAAATATTTGGAATGCTCAGCTCTGAACCAGGAGGGGGTTCGAGAGGTGTTTGCTGAAGCTGTGCGCGCAGTTTTATACCCAGTGGCAAAGAAAAACACAAAAAAGTGTGTCCTGTTGTAGTTGCCGAAGACGATGGATATTTGAAGTGAAATGAAGACTGACGGGGATCTTGGCGGGCTCCTTTCTTTTTTTTAATTGAAGATTTGCATCTTGCACTAACAGGTCTAAACAGAAATGGTTCATGCAAAGTATATTCTTGCAGTTTGGTAACTGCTTCAGGGAAACTGAGACAAACCAGTTCATTCCAGCCTAGTGAGAGACTGATGAAATATCTATCCATCTTCTAAAGTTCCAGAGTCTCCAACATCTCCAGAGTTCAGTTGGCTTCCATTCTTTTCAATAGAAGAGGATGAGGGGACTTCTTCAAAGCCAAACTTTTCCTTTACTAGACAAACTTCAGTTATTGGCCTTGCTGAAAGCGACAGATATTGATAATTTTGCTTTAAATATAGTTCCTGCTGCTTCTGGCCCTTACTGATTCATCAACTTGGTCTACCAGACAAGAGCCTGGCTTTCTAATTATTGCCTTAATTTGACATCATGAAATTTGAAAACCATTTGTCTAAATTTAAAAATGCTGAAACCTTCAATATTAATATGAGACTTACTTTATAGTGAAGAATGTGATTACTTGTCTGAAAAGTTAATGAAAACCAATCATGTTTGGTCCAGTGTTTCAGACATAAGGAACTCCTGAAATGGTTTCATTAGTATTAAGATCAGAAGTTGGCACCTCCTGATATGTGGAATTCTAGATGACAGTAACTCAAATAAATGATTCTGTGGTGGTTTAGGAACAGAGAGGTGAGATGGTAACAAAATGCAGGTCTGCCATAGTTGTCTTAACTGCATTAGGGTTTCTCTTCCCCCTCTAAAGAGTATTTTAAATTTTGAGAGTGGAGTTATTGTTCTCTCTTCAAACTGCTTGAGGTAATTGGGATGACATTCTCAAAGTGGATTTCCTAGTATGACCTGCATACTTGTATATGTACATTCCCCTGCCTTTTAGGAGAATTCCAGAGAATTGGAAGGAGGCTGTTGCTTTTGAGGAATTAGTTCTCTTTCTCCCAACCATAATTAACCCCTGCATCATTGCATGAGAGTTCATGGCAGATCATGTCTTGGAATTGTGTAGGTCCTATAACATGAAGCCAGGAACCATGTTTAACTATGGTTCCAGTTAAACTGTTTTTAATGGTTGGCCAGCTATAGTGGATACGGTTACCTGGGCTACAGCATTTTAAAAATAATTCTCCTCTCCACGCTAGCTGGTCACACATTATTATAAATTACTTTTAGCTGAAGCTCTATTTAAACACTTCAATAACTGTTCCTACCCCTTTGTGAATGGTCACTGGCTTCTATCTTCAGAAGTCTGTTTACCCACAACACCTAGGATGAGCAAAAAAGCAGCAGTGTGAAACCTCCATTAAAGACTTGCCTCTGCAACTTGCAGATCTGAAATTGATGTGCTGTATAAGAGATTCTGTATTAATATAAGGATGCTGGGATTTGTGGGTTTTGTGTACTGAAATTAATAATCTCATTCCTTGCATAGGTGCCACTGACTGTATTTGGGAGCAGCCTGTGTGAGTGGTTCAGATCTTAGTTTCTTAAAGTATCTCACCCATGCAAAAATGTGTGTTATGCCTGCACTATATGGAATGAGCTCTCTTTTCTCATTGCAGCAAGATGCTGGTGGGTTGGCAACTGTAGGGCTGTTTAGGATTAAGAGAAATATTAAATTAGCCTTGCCTTATGTGGTATTGAAGTATGCGGTGGATATATTCCTATCTGTCCCCTACTTCCCCTCAGAGAAGAGGATGTGCCTTTCTCTCTGCCTGATGTACTGATAACTTACAGTAACTACAATTCCATTATAACTGATGGCATATATTACTTTAGCAAATCCCACTCTAAAAGGCTAAATTACAAGCCACAGTTGACCCAAGCCATCAGTATGACTAGCTAATGAAACAAATGTAGTGTACTGGGAATGGTTCAGATAAACACCAAAATAACAATATGCCATGATGTTTGCAGAAGCCTGGGGATGCTTCCTTCTACATACCACTTTCTTTTTTGTTCTTCACAAAGTGCCATGAACTAGAACAACTTGGAGAGCTCTTTACTGTCTTCATAGTACCTCATTAACAGACTGATTTCAACATCTGATATTTCTGTGTATTTTCTGCCAAGAGGAGCAGGTATCCTGCTATTCTGACAGTTCTTACTCCAGGGCCTGATCTCTGCAGGAATGAATTTCAGGAGCATGCGGATATCGTGAACTTTTTTCTTTATTACAATAATTGATAATTAAAATCTGTAAATGGTCACTCTGTAAATTTGGGCTGTTGCAAATTTCTATAATTCTTAACCTATTTTATTGTAACTCTAGTGCAGAGTTTGGGTTCCTTTTTTTTTTTTGCCTTGATTTTGTCCATTGTCACATTACAAGGGAGATTTGACTTAGCTCCCTGGTTGGATATGTCTAATTCCAAATAAGATCAGAACATTCCAGCATTGAGAGAGCAGTCGAAACCAACCTTATAAAAGTTTTATATTTGAGTGGCTGGGAATGCAATTGACTTGTGACAATTCAGTCTCTCCTGTGCTATTCAGTTTTTATATCCTTCTAGCAGACTAATCATTTACATTTTTTGTCTTTGAGAGATTTCACTTATTCCCCCTCCCACCCCGGACCCAGTTGATTTGAACAGTTCAGGAGTGCTCTGTCCAAAGGATGATCTGAGGCAGTCTTTTTAGATGTATACTTTTAGCACTCAAATGCTCTCTTCAGTACACAATGGTAGCTATTTATATGGAATTTCAACCAGAAAGGCCTCAATGCTCTGCTTTTGAGTGCCAAATTTGTGACCTGTAGAATTCTTGGTGCTACTTGGGTAAATCTGAACGAGCAAATGGACCTCTCTCTAAGCAAAGGAGTTCTCTAAGCCAGTTAAAGTGGGAGGGTGAGGAGGACTCATTTGCATTAGAGGACCCTAAGATGATCTGATTGAAGTGTGGTACTGAAACATACACTGGCAACTTGATTTTTATACTTAAAAGGAATTTGTTTTGCAACTAACGATTTTAAATGATTTTTAAATTATGCAGAATTAAATTGTAATAAAGCTTTCTTGATCTCTTGCTGTTTTATTCACTCATTCCATTTTCATATTACGATTGTTCTTAATCTCTTCTGTGGAAATCTGGAGACTTGAAATATAGCAAAGCAAATTTTGAACAAATTAAGAAGTTTAATTGTTCAGTCCAGTTTTAGTGATTGTAAACTGTGTGAATCTGATGTCTCTTTACTATAAAGATGCAAGATAATTCCCACTAAAATCCTGTTTCCACATGTGAATAACTATTATAGCACTCCCTATTAGGGCTGACACTTCACATTAAGACTTTTTCAGTTGGTTATAGTTTTGCCAACCTGTAACCATTTTGTGTGAAATTTTGTACGCCAGGTGTCTGAAGTTTTTTGGAAAATTTTAGCCAGAACTGTTCAGCTGTTTTGAGAATGAGGCGGGGGCAGGGCAGCAGGGAAGGTTTTGCTTATGTTAAAATATTCTGATGACCCCATGCTTTGGACCAGAGATTTGAAATTTGTCAAGGGGTGGACTTTGTATCAGGGATGTGCCTTTTGCCATTCCTGTGAAAATCCACTTATGTTTGGCCAATCTCTGAAGGTTCTGTCCTCACTGGACATACTGTATCCCTTCACAGCTGTTATGTGTGACCAGATTGCACAGGACAGCCCATGTGTGCAGTCTCAAAGAGGAGCAGCCTTTACAGGGAAAGTCTGACAACTGCTTTTGAGTGGGCTGGACACTGAAATTGAGAGCAGTGAGAATACAGGAACCACCTGCACCTCCTGTCACCCAGCCAAACTAAAGAAGGAAGGGGAGGCAGAGAGGATAAAAGCGAGACCAGAGGGGATGGAAAAGAATAGGCTGAGACAAGGAGTTGGGGGAGTGGGAGGAAACTTGGAGTAACTGGGCCAGGGCAGGAGAGGAAGTGGGAGGCTGGAACTGATCAGGCAAAGAGACAAACAGGGAGCCCAAATGTGTGTGGAAAGACTGGAAGCTGGTGAGGGAAATGGGGGTGGTGAAAACTTTAATTTGGTCACCTTGTGCATCTGCATTGATAGTCTTGAATTACATGATCACATATTTTTTCCATGTGACCCCTAATTCATTCAGTGCACAGGCTCAACCTACTGTGGGGATGAATTGGGATTATGTATTAAAGGAGGATGTTGCCTGTAGGATGCTGCTTCGTTTGTTGCAGAAGATGGAAGGTATGTACTATTTGTAGTACCGGGACAGAGGATCACAGGAAGGGAATGGATGGTCTTCTGGTTAAGGCAACTGAATACCACCTTGGAAAACTGATTTTTATTCCTGCCTCTGCTATAATATAGAGTTCCTAATGTTAGGCAAATCATTTAAACCAAACTTTTCACAGGGGGTCACTAATTACTTCCTGAATGCTATGATGGGATACCTTGAGCTCTGATTTTCAGAAATGCTGAACTTAAAGCTATAACTGAAGTTACTGGGAGCTTTGCTAAAGTAATGTGTTAAATCAGGTGCTAGTTGTCCCATATGAGGAACCTAAAATTATTAGAAGCATATCCACTATGCTTTAGTTTCCCATCTGTAAAATGGGGATAATACCATCCTTTCACTTCACAGGAATATTATGAAGATAAGTTAACAAGGCTACATGCGGACCTTATAGCGGCACAGCTGTCCTGCTGTAAAGGTCCCCTGTGTAGCTGCTCTTTGTCAGCAGGAAAGAGCTGTCCTGCCGGCATAATTAAACCACCCCCAATGAGTGGGGTTAGCTATGTTGACAGGAGAGTGTCTCCTGCCGACTGCACTGTCCACACCAGAAATTTGTTGGTCAGGGATGTTTGTTTTTTTTTTTCCACACCCTTGATCGACAAAAGTGGTAGTGTAGTCAGCTTCTGATTATGAAGTACGAGATGCTGATCTCCTCCTTTGTAAAGTACTTTTGAGAGTTGGTGAAAGTGCCAGCTACTAGTAGTATAAATGCCATAGAAAAGCTCAGAAGGAAACTAACTACTTCAGAGCAGGAAATATGGTGAGGGGTGTGTGTGTGTGCGCTACATCTCGAACAATGACGATAAAACAAAATGTTGACTACTGCTCACTAGGTGTGCACTGAATGAAGCAGGAGTCCTGTGGAAATAATATATAATTAAAGACTATCACAATGCATAAAGGTGCCCTCTGTTTGCGTGTTTTCTAACTTTGAGTGCTTGATATTGCAAACGCACAGCACTGCTACATTCCAATTAGGGCTGTTGATTAATTGCAGTTAAATCATGTGATTAACTAAAAAAAATTAATCACAATTAAAATCGTGATTAATCCACTGTTAATAGAATACCAATTGAAATTTATTAAATATTTTTGGATGTTTTTCTACATTTTCAAATATATCTATTTCAATTACAACACAATACAAAGTGTACAGTGCTCACTTTATATTTTGATTACTAATATTTGCACTGTAAAAATAAACAAAAGAAATAGTATTTTTCAGTTCACCTCATACAAGTACTGTAGTGCAATCTCTTTATCACAAAAGTGCAACTTACAAATGTAGATTTTTTTGTTTTGTTAAATAACTGTACTCAAAAACAAAACAGTGTAAAACTTTAGAGTCTACAAGTCCACTCAGTCCTACCTCTTGTTCAGCCAATTGCTAATGCAAACAAGCTTGTTTACGTTTATGAAAGATAATGCTGCCCACTTCTTAATTACAATGTCACCTGAAAGTGAGAACAGGCGTTCACATGGCACTGTTGTAGCTGGTGTCACAAGTTATTTACGTGCCAGATGTGCTAAAGACTCATATGCCTCTTCATGCTTCGGCCATCGTTCCAGAGGACACGCTTCCATGCTGAGGATGCTTGTTAAAAAAAATAATGCGTTAATTACATTTGTGACCGAACTCCTTCGGGGAGAACTGTGTATCTCCTATTCTGTTTTACCCACATTCTGCCATATATTTCATGTTATAGCAGTCTCGGATGATGACCCAGCACATTGTGTTCATTTTAAGAACACTTTCACTGCAAATTTGACAAAATGCAAAGAAGATTCCAATGTGAAGTTTCTAAAGATAGCTACAGCACTTGACCCAAGATTTAAGAATCTGAAGTGCTTTCCAAAATTTGAGATGGATGAGGTGTGGAGCATGCTTTCATGTCTTAAAAGAGCAACATTCTGATGTGGAAACTACAGAACACAAACCACCAAAAGAGAAAATCAACCAACTGCTAGTGGCATCTAACTCAGATGATGAAAATGAACACGTCAGTCCGCTCTGCTCTGGATCGTTATCAAGCAGAACCCATCATCGACATGGACGCATGTCCTCTGGAATGGTGGTTGAAGCATGAAGGGACATATGAGTTTTTATCGCATCTGGCATGTAAATATCTTGCAATGCTGATTACAGCAGTGCCATGCAAATACCTGTTCTCACTTTCAGGTGACACTGTGAACAAGAAGCAGTTAAGCATTATCTTCTGAAAATGTAAACAAACTTGTTTGTCTGAGCTATTGGCTGAACAACAAGTAGGACTGAGTGGACTTGTAGGCTCTAAAGTTTTACATTGTTTTATTTTTGAATGCAGGTTTTTTTGAACTTACAAATGTAGAATTAACTTTCATGATAAAAAGATTTCACTATAGTACTTGTATTAGGTGACTTAAAAAATGCTGTTTTTTTTTTTTACGGTACAAATATTTGTAACAAAATAGAGCACTGTACACTTTGTATTCTGTGTTTTGACTGAAATAAATATATTTGAAAATGTAAAAAACAATAAAATACCCTTTTATTTAAATATTTTTTGGATAACAGCATGATTAATTGCGATTAAAAATATTAATTGCCTGAGAGCTCTAATTAAAATGCCCCTGGGAGGTAAGTAGGTATTTAGCTATAGCTTTGTACATAGGAGGACACTTACCCCTAGGGGAATGTCTACACTACGAAATTAGGTAGAGTAGAAGTCTATTTTTTAAAAAATCAATTTTATACAGTCAGTTGTGTATGTGCCCACTAAGCGCATTAAGTTGGCAGAGTGTGTCCTCAATACTATGGCTAGCATCGACTTACGGAGCGATGCACTGTGGGTAGCTATCCCACAGTTCCCGCAGTCTCCACTGCCCATTGGAATTCTGGGTTAAGCTCCCAATGCCTGATGGGGCAAAAACATTGTCGCGGGTGGTTTTGGGTACATGTCATCAGTTGCCCTTCCCTCCCTCCCTCTGTGAAAGCAACAGAATCGTTTTGTGCCTTTTTTCCTAGGTTACCCATGCAGATGCCATCCCACGGCAAGCATGGGGCCCGCTCAGCTCAGGACTGCTGTTGAGAGCATTGTAAACACCTCACGCATTATCCTGGAGTATGTGCAGAACCAGGTTAAGAGACGCCAGCACGAGGACGATTGTGATGAGGGCATGGACACAGACATTCCTGAAAGCACGGGCTGTGGCAATTGGGACATCATGGAGGCAGTGGGGCTGGTTGATACAGTGGAATGCCGATTCTGGGCCTGGCAAATAAGCACACACTGGTGGGACCACATAGTGTTGCAGGTATGGGATGATTCAGTGGTTGTGAAACTTTCGCATGCGTAAGGCCACTTTCCTTGAACTTTTGTGAGTTGCTTTTCCCTGCTCTGAAGCGCAGGAATATCAAGATGAGAGCTACCCTGACAGTTGAGAAGCGAGTAGTGATAGCCCTGTGGAAGCTTGCAACGCCTGACTGCTACCGGTCAGTTGGGAATCAATTTGGAGTGGGCAAGTCTACTGTGGGGACTGCTGTGATCCAAGACGTTCTCCTA
This sequence comes from Eretmochelys imbricata, assembly GCF_965152235.1. Taxonomy (NCBI): domain Eukaryota; kingdom Metazoa; phylum Chordata; order Testudines; family Cheloniidae; genus Eretmochelys; species Eretmochelys imbricata. The sequence goes on from NC_135580.1 coordinate 102,983,539, forward strand.
TCAAGGGTAGTGACTCAGGGAACCCCTTGCAGCAAAGCCATCAAGTATGACCTGCACATTTCCCAAACGGTGGTGGGGTGATAGATGGAATGCATATCCCTAATTTGGCAGCGGACCACCTTGCCAACCAGTACCTAAACTGCAAGGGGCACTTCTTGATAGTGCTGCCAGCACTGGTGGATCACAAGGGACATTTTACCGACATCAAAGTGGGATGGCCGGGAAAGGTGCATGATGCTCGCATTTTTAGGAACTCTGGGCTGTTCGAGCAGTTGCAAGAAGGGACTTACTTCCCAGACCAGAAAATTACCATTGGGGATGTTGAAATGCCAATAGTTATCCTTGGGGACCCAGCCTACCTCTTGCTCCCATGACTCATGAAGCCACACACAGGCACCCTGGCCAGTACTAAGGAGCAGTTAAACTATAGGCTGATCAAGTGCAGAATGGTGGCAGAATGTGCCTTTGGACGTTTAAAAGCTCGCTGGTGCTGTTTGCTGACTAGGTTAGACATCAGCACAACCACCATTCCCACTGTTATTGCTGCTTGCTGTGTGCTCCATAATATCTGTGAGAGTAAGGGGGAGACATTTATGGCGGGGTGGGAGGTTGAGGCAAATTGGCTGCTCAAAATTGCCAAGCTGACACAAGGGCGACTAGAAAAGCACAGCTAGGAGCGCTGCACATTAGAGAGGCTTTGAAAACTAGTTTCATGACTGGCCAGGCTACGGGGTGAAGGTTGTGAGTGTTTCTCCTTGCTACAAACCCACCCTGTTCGTTGATTTTAATTCCCTGTAAGCCAACCACCCTCCATCCTTTGACCATAGCTAGCAAAGGACATAAAATAACTATTTTGAAACTTTTCTTTCTTTCCTTTTCTTTCTTTCTTTCTTAACTAATTAAAAAAAAAAGTGAGAACTCACAAGGTAGCCTGTGTGGGGTGGGGTTCAGGAGGAGGGAAGGACAAGGCCACATTGCTTATTGTAGCCGCATTACAAATCAAAATTGTTTGAATTACAGCCTTCTGTTGCTTGGACTAGCCTCCGGAGTGAAGTGGCTGGGTGCCTGAAGCCTCCCCCCCCACCCCCCCATTCTTGGGTGTCTGGGTGAGGAGGATATGGAACTTGGAGGAGGGCAGGCAGTTATACAATGGATGCAGCAGGGGTCTGTGCTCTTGTTGGCTTTCCTGCAGTTCCAACAGATGCTTCATCATGTCCGTTTGCTCCCCCATTAGCCTCAGCATTGCCTCCTGCCTCGGCTCTTTGCACTTACTTAATGCTTTCCTGGCCTCTGCCACTGAATGCCTCCATGCATTAAGCTGTGCCCTATCAGTGCGGGAGGACTGCATGAGCTCAGAAAACATGTAAGCGTGAATGTGTTTTTTTTTTCCGCCTTCTAATCTGTGATAACCTCAGGGACGGAGCTGATGGGGGAGCATAGAAACATTTGCAGCTGGGGGGAGATAAAAAGAGAGAGTAAAATTTAAGATGATACATTTGAGAACAAAAGGGAGACTTTCACAGTGCATCAAGCAATTCACAACATATGTGCTTTAGGTACAAAGTCACATTTTGTCTTTTATAGTGAGTGCTTGTCGGTATGGTAATACATCACAAACAGCCGGGCAACAGAATTTGGTTTCCAGGCAGCCATGGTAAGCCTTTCGGTACGTGGGGTTGGCTTCTTATGCCTTCATAACACGTGGGAATGGTTTCAGACTGCAGCGTCATCCTTTCCCAGAGCAAGCAATGCCAGTTGGGTTTCACATTTAAAAAGAGGGGCTGCGGTTTTCAGGTGCATGTGCAGCACACACCTCCTCCCCACACGGTGTGGCTATTCTCTGGGATGATCCCCTCACCCCTCCCTCTGCCGTGTGGCTATTCCCTGCAATGATCCCTTTTAGCCAAGTGCAAATAACCCAGCATGAATGGGATCCTTTTACTGTTCCCTTACAAAAATTCCCCTATTTCAATCAGGTGATCATGAATGATATCGCTCCCCTGAGGCTAACGCAGAAAGATATAGACAATGTTACTTGAATGCGACCAAACCCAGGACCATTCGTTGCCATGCTTTGTGCTGCAATGGTTCCAGACTACTTGCTACTGGCTTCGCATGGTAAAGTGTGCAGGATGAAATAAGGCTTAGGCAGCCCTCCCTAGAAACCTGCAAAGGCTTTCAGAATACCTCCAAGAGAGCTTCATGGAGATGTCCCTGGAGGATTCCCACTCCATCCACAGACACGTTAACAGACTTTTCCAGTAGCTGTACTGCCTGTGAATGCATCACAATTCTTCAGGGCAAATAAAACACTATTGCTTTTAAACCCTGTACTGTAGTTGCACATGTGCACTCACCAGAGCTGCCTTCTCTGGCTTCAGGGTCGGGGACCCGCCTTGGGAAGGTATTAGCTCCAGTGTGATGAAAAGGTCCTGGCTGCCAGGGAGAGCAGATTCACCACTTACCTTCTCCTCCTCCACAAAATCCTCCTCCCTGTTGCGTGAGACTCTCCCCTTGCAGGTGTCCTCGGGTAGTGGTACGGTCCCCACCCTTAGAATGTCACGCAGCTGATCATAGAAGCGGCATGTATAGGGCTCTGACCCAGAGCAACCGTTTGCCTCCTTTGTCTTTTGATAGGCTTGCCTGAGCTCCTTAACTTTCACACGGCACTGCTGTGTGCCCCTGTTGTAGCCTCTCTCCACCATGCCCTGTGCGATTTTGGCATATATATTAGCATTTCTTCTTTTTGATCAGAGTTCAACCTGCATAGATTCTTCGCCCCATACAGCAATCAGATCCAGTGTCTCCCTTTTGGTCCATGCTGGAGTTAATTTGTGATCCTAGGGGGACTGCAGGGTCATCTGTGCTGCTGAGCTTGCCACGCTGACCAAACAGGAGATGAAATTCAAGATTTCCCAGGGCTTTTCCTGTGTACCTGGCTAGTGTATTGGAGTTCAAAGTCCTGGCCAGAATGGTCACATTGGAGCACTCTCAATAGCTCCCGGAGGCCAATACTGTCGATTTGCGTCCGCACTACCCCAAATTCAACCCAGGAAGGTAGATCTTAGCATTACTCCCCTCGCTGGGGAGGAGTACAGAAGTCAATTTGAAGGGACCGGTTAGGTCGACGGAATGGGGGTGGTTGTGTGGATGCAGTCATTCTGAAATCGACCTAACGTGGCTAGATTTGACCTAACCCCGTGTGTAGACCAGGGCCTAGAGACGGTAAGGCTCTGCTGTTGAGTGGTCCTGAGCCCATACAGCTGTAGCTGCAACCAGTGGCTGGCGGGCCGGTGGGAGCACCTAGAGACCGTTGTTTTTCGGAAGTCTGTACTGGGGGTGCTCGCGTGAGCGGGCCCGAGAGCCCGGCTCGCTGACACCACCCGGCCCGACGGGTCCGGCCGGGCACTGAGGCGCCCCGCAGCTCGCCCCAGCTGGGGCTGAGCCTATGTCTACACTGCCGTGGTCACGCCAGCTACGCGCCTGTAGCTGGAGTCGAGCTACCCCGGTCCACACGGCGGGGGTCGACGGGAGACGCTCCTCTCGTTGCGGGCAGGGCAGGTGGACTGGAGAGCGAGCCGCTGTCGACTTGGGGGTCTTTACTAGACCCGCTCAAGCGACCGCCGGTGGACCGCTCGCCGAGCGCCGATCCTTGCCGTCGTCTCCCCCGGGAGTCGGCGGCGGGCTGGGCCGAGTCTGTCGCCCCGGCAGCGCCGGCCCCGCCCCTCCGAGCAAACGCTCTCGCCGCGCGTTCTCTATGATGCTCTCCGCAGGCGTGACCCGGCGGCGCTCGCGCCCCGCTTCTGCTTCCGGGTCGCGTCTCGGGACGAGGCGGGAGAGATGTCGGACTCGGAGAGCGAGGAGGAGGCGGAGGGGGGCCGCGCCGGGCCATTCTCCCTGGCCGGCTTCCTCTTCGGGAACATCAACGAGGCGGGGCAGCTGGAGGGGGAGAGCGTCTTGGACAAGGTGAGGCGTGGGGCCCTGGGGCCGCTGGGCTCCGTCTGCCCACAGGCGCCCCGGCTGGCCGCGCCCGGGCCCCTCTCGCCGCGGCGGGAACGTAGCCCTGGTGCTCCCCGGGCGTCACCCCTCGCGGCGCGGGGCCGCTAACGGCCGGTCCTGTCTTCCGCTGTTCCAGGAATCCAAGAAGCATTTAGCCGGTTTAGGCGCCTTGGGGCTGGGCAACCTGATCACCGAGATCACGGCCAGCGAGGAGGACGCTGCGGAGACTGACGGAGCCCAGCTGGATGAGGAGGGTGAGGCCCGAACACCCGTTCAGGTCTGGGTTGGATCGGTTGTAGCTACCGCAGCCCAGTCGAATGTTGTCACATCGAAGCGTTTTCTTAAGGAGAACAGGAGGACTTGTGGCACCCTAGAGACTAGCACGTTCACTTGAGCATAAAGCTGAAGTGCGCTGTAGCTCACGAAAGCTTCTGCTCAAAGGAATGTGTTAGTCTCTAAGGTGCCACTAGTCCTCCTTTTCTCTTTGCAAATACAGACGAACACGGCTGCTACTCTGAAACCTCTCTTTAAAGAGTAACGGTGCATTTCTAGCTCTTCTTACTGAAACGGAAACCGTAATTTCATTGTTGACGCTCTAGTCGCATTTTGATATCTGCCAATCTGCAGGAAGGCGGAGGCAATAACTGTGAGGCATGAACTGTCCTAGTTGCATCACTAATGTAGTAATACCTAAGCCTAACAATTGTACTTGAGAAGGTAACTGTGGTGCACAATTGTATATTTGCATGTTTAGTGAATCATTATGGTCTCTTGTTCAGTCTTTAAAACAACCAAACCAGCATGGAGGCATCTATTTAACAAATATATACTACTTAATATTCCAATTTATTATGACCTTGTCTTTCTACTCAGTTGTGTGTCTCCACTTCACCGTTGGATCTTGGACTTATTTAAATTGTAAAACCTATTGGTCCATTGATCTATTGTCTTCATTACTTGTTTTGCACATTGTATAGCGCAATAGGGCTGTGATCCTCAATTGAAGTTTCTAGGTGCCACTGTAATGTTCTGGAGAGACAAGGTGGGTGAGGTAACTTATTTTATTGCAACAGCTTCTGTTGGTGAGAGAGAGAAGCTTTCGAGTTTACACAGAACTCTTCTCCAGGTCTGGGAAACTAACTCAGGGGAGTCAAGGCTTGTCTTCACATACAGTGCTACAGCTGCTGTAGCATTTTTGTGAATACACTACTATGCCCATGGGAGTGGGTTACTGATTTTCACAGATTAGTCTATATCTGATGTGTTGGTCCTCTTCCTCAAAGGAAACCTGCACAACACTTTCAAAAGATGAATCAGGGCACTTAAATGCATTACTCTACTAGACACTAAAAATCATGGATTGAATACAGATACTGGATTTATGGCTTATTACAACAGTCTGTAACCCACTAACAATCCCCATAGCTGCTATCCACCCTTTCCTTCCTACGACTGGAAGGGTATTAATGGGCCACTTCACCTTGAGTGGTACCTTGAAATGTGTGTTAACTACTTAAGCTAAACAGTCTGTTCAGACCCTGTGTTTAGCAATGGCACTGAAACCTTGTCTATACTACAGGTTACTTTGGTATAACTTACGTCGCTCAGAGATGTGAATAATCCACACCCCTGAGCAATGTAAATTATACCGACCTAAGCACCAGTGTAGACAGTGCTATGTCAGTGGGAGAGCTTCTCCCACTGACCTAGGGCTTGTCTACACTGGCACTTTACAGCGCTTCAACTTTCTCACTCAGGGATGTGAAAAAACAAGCCCCTGAGCTCTGCAAGTTTCAGCGCTGTAAAGCGCCAGTGTGAACAGTACACCAGCACTGGGAGCTACGTCTCTCATGGAGGTGGGTTTTTTTAGAGCTCGGGGAGAGCTCTCTCCCAACGCTGTGCCGCGACTGCACAAGCCGTGTTAAAACACTGTTGTGGTAGCGCTTTAACGTTGCCAGTGTAGACTAGCCCATAGCTACTGCCTCTTGCGGAGGCAAGCATTATTAAGCCGATGGGAGATCTCTCTCCCATCAGCTTAGAGCAGCGATTCTCAGCCCGCGGTCGCATGTGGCCCAATTAGCACAGAGCTGTGGCCCAGCTTAGCTATGTTCTAAAGTCTGTCTGTGTGCCCCGGGTTCCAGGTTCCCAGCTGCCCAGCATGGGAGTGTCTGGGCTGCCCTGGTGCGACGGGTTTGGGGTCCGGGCTGCCCTGGAGGGGTCAGGGTCCGGACTGCTGGCCCGCCCAGTGTGGCGGTGGTCGGGGAAGCCACTTGGCCCCACAAGCTCTGCAGTCCGAGTCGGGCTGGCTGGCACCCAGCCTCCCTGTGCAGCAAGGGTTGGGGCCCATAGTTCGTAATCAGTTGAGAACCACTGACTTAGTGTCTCCACCATAAGTGCTAGAGCTAAGTGCTGTAGTGTAGATGTACCTGAGTTAGTTCCCCAGACCTGAAGAGCTTTGTGTAAGCTTGTCCCTCTCTAGAAATTGGTCCAATAAAATGTTGCCTCATCCACCTTGTCTCTCTAGTATCCTGGGACCAGTGTAGCTAAACAACATTGTGTACTGCAATCTACTGTAATACAAATAAATAAAGGACAGAAATAGCACTGGTTCTGAGAATGCTTGAAATGTCTTTTTCTCACTGAGTGATGCTCAGTGCAGCAGTAACTCTAATAAGAAAAGAAATAATTCCAACATAAGGACCAGAGTCTACCCTGCCAATATCTTTGTACAAACCTCATCTTATCATTAGACAATTTGCTGTTGTTCAAGGTTAAGGTATTGCCCTAGCTTTGTAAACTTGGGTAAATCTCACTGCCCAATTGCTTTCCATTGCCTTTATACATGTTGTCTATAGATTGTCTGCTCATAGGGCCAGGGATCCCTGCCTTTATACCTATCTGTAAAGTTCCCCGCTCACTGTTTGTGGGATTTAATTTTGTTTAATACAAAAAACTTATGTTAAAAGAATATGAAGGTTGCAAAGTCAAGTGTTTGAAAGTTGAAATGCCAGAATTAAGGATGCCTGTTCAGTCTTAAGTCTGTCTCTTGTACATGAACATTGTAGTGATTTTTAATGACGTGATCAGATAATTGTTTTTCTTTTCTGTACATGTTCCACTTTGCCCCCAGGATGGAACAAAGCTCAGTGAATGAGGCAGTTGTTCAGTATTGCTTTCTATCATTCAATACGTGGCTCTGGCGCTTATTTATTGCACACTATCCAAATGCTGCACTGAATATAGAATTATGAAATTCACTATGGGCTTTTCTGTACTGCTCATTACTGTAGTGGTTAGTATCTCACAAATGGTAACAGACCCAATTTTGGGTGGAGATTGTCCTTTCTCTTCCTAGTCATCTGCCTTATTCTCTATACCCCTTTCAACTTCAAGAGCAAGTGAAGCTGGTGTCCTACTGACACAGCATCATTCACTACACAGCCCTCGTTCGTGCCCCGAGCACCCTCCATGCTAAATGAGTCGGGAATTGTGTGGAAAAAGTGATCGTGTAATTAAAGACTGTATCGTGCGTATACAAAAGGGGGCAACATCAAGGTTTTGAGAGCAGCCTTAGTTCTGGCATTTCTTAACTTCCACGAGCTTGACTTTTGCAACCTCACTAACATTCTTTTAAGAGTTCTTAATTTAATTTAATTAATTTATTTTTGGAAAAGATTTGAAAACAAATTATTTGCAACTATAGCAACACTCCATCATGCATTATCAGCCGGGTGTGAATCATCACTCAGACTGCAGCATAGACTCCTTGACTGCAGTTTAATTACATTAGCTGCTAGCAGTAGAAGGCTGTTCATAGGAGTGTACGTAACACAATGAAACAGTGAGTTATTTATAAATGAGTAGACTTATTTTACAGACAGCGTAGCAGAGGACAAAAATATGATAAGTTATTTCTGAGAGGCAGTGTGGCAGTTAATAGGATTTGTTTTTGCAATAGTAGTTATATTCCCAGCTTCTGTAACCCCCAATGGGATATGGTGCTTTGCTTGATACAGTTGTGAAAGTACAGAATTACGAACGTTCATCAGTAGAAGACATTCAATTAGGACTCATGGTCTGGTTCCCAGGCGGTGTACTTACCTCTGGGTCAAAGGGCCTGTCTCAGCAGCTTGTAACTCTGCCAAATCTGAACAGATTTCCATGAGACTGGCACTTCCCTGACCCCAATGATCCACCTTCCAGATTTCAAAGTCTTGCTGCAAACCATGAAGGTGTTGGAGCTCTTGGGGGCAGGGGAAGGGAAGAAAGACCAGACCTTTTTAGAATAGAAAACATTAGGTAACCTTAATACAGGGGTTGTATTTGCTCCTCCAGTAAAATAGAGTATAGAAGGGGGTGGAAAGAAGTTACAGCAGGAAGGAGGGGGTAGGCGGATGGAGAAGTCAGGATAGACTAAGATGGGATGAGGTAAGATGTGGTGAGTACATGTTGGGATATGATTTTGTTGTATGACAAGTCTTTCCTCCTCCTCAGGCTGGGTTAAGAGCACAGAGGATGCTGTTGATTACTCAGATATTAATGAGGTGGCTGAAGATGAGAGTCGCAGATACAGGCAGGCAATGGGCACCCTTCAGCCAATTCGAAGACCAGGTAATTGGTGGTGGTAGGAGTACACATAGACAAAATGATTAACAGTTAATGGTACGTCTCTGTGGGGCGGATTGGCTTTTGCTGCTGTTGTTGAGAGTGATCCTTCTGTAATCATCGTTTTCCTGCCATGTTCTTTGCCTGCTTCACGAACCTCATGTAAGCCAGTGGGGCAAATAAATGGCCTAGACATCAAATAATGTACATGAGGGTGGTGAAATTTCAGTCCCTTTCTTTAGGGGCTGGGTTTATTTTTCTGAAGCAAAACAGCTCATCATAATTTCTATAGATAAACCAGATTGTTTTCCCTGACCCAGGGTCTTCTGCAATATCCTACCTCCTTCTCGCAGGTGTTCCTGTAAAGTGAGTTGTTGGTTGGCCTTTGATCTAAGGACAGGGTAGGCCACAGGCTGTTACATGATTCCTGGTCTCAGACCTATCTCCTGGGGGGAAATCAGTTAGTCACAGGAGGGGGCTAAGGCCCATTCCCTTGGAGGATTATCCGAACCAATGACACCCCTCCTCTGTTTCTCCCCATCTCCCTTCCCTAGCATTCTGTTTAATGGCAGCTGTTCATGAGGAGGCATCTTCATCCAAGTTCTACCACGACTTTCACTTTCACAGGTTATAAGGAGGGGTGAGGCTGGCCTTTATGCTCCTCCAATGAGGACTAATATAGGAGATCCCTGTCTGTAGGATACAGAATTGTAAACATCTGCAGTTTTTTTCCCCCTGTGTTATTGCTAGTGCAATTGATGAATCTGCTGCCTGTCTCCTAAAGGAACTTTCCACCTCCGCTCCTGTCAGTCAGGAGCAGGAAATTAGGAATGTTGCAGTAATCTAGGGTTTCTGCTCTGAATTTTCATGTTTCTCTCGTCAGTTTTCATGCTCCCCTACTCATCCACATTTTAAGCCCTGATTTTGTAAGCCGTTGAGTGCAGGGAAACCACCGTTGGGGCAGCTTTGGGTGATCTATTTGAGAAACTGGAAAGGTATTTGTAATAAGTTAATGCTGAGACAGGGTCCTTTCTGTGGTTTGGGGTGGAGGTGAGATACCCTAGTTGTGGTATTGGGGTAGGAGTGTCTGGGTATCCTTGAAAGTGGATTTTTTTTATTTTTATTATTTTTTTTAATAAAGATAAATAAGTTAATGGAGGATAGGTCCATCAATGACTGTTAGCCAAAATGGTAAGGGATGCAACCTCAGGTACCGGATGTCCCTAAACGCCAAGTGCCAGAGCTGGGACTGGATGACTGGGAATGGATTACTTGATGATTGCCCTGTTCCGTTCATTCCCTCTGAAGCATCTGGCACTGGCCACTGCCAGAGACACGATACTGGGCTGAATGGACCATTGGTCTGATCCAGTATGGTCACATGTTCTGAAGGTGATTGTCTCCTTTTGACTGGTTAGATGAAGATGAGGATGATTATGATGCCGACTGTGAAGATATTGATTCTAAGCTGATGCCGCCACCACCTCCACCTCCAGTAAAGAGAGATGATGAAAAGGATGCAACAGCCCCTGGTGAGTAAGGACTCTCATTTTCTATCTGAAACTTGTGGGAAGAATCTAGGAGTTTTGGGATGACAGGATGTGACAAATCAAGGATTCAAGCATTTCTGTGGAGTGGCTTTATACTGTAGCATGTTTGGGATCTTGTCAAAGATCCATCCTGCAGACTGGATCTGAAGGCCAATTATGCAAAGAAGTAGCGCTGCTTAGGAGTAACTGGCTTTTATATAAAATATAGAGTAAAAGATGTTAACACTTTCAACAGTAATGTTAAGATTCATAATCAAACCAACCTGTGACGTTCACCTGCTTCTCTGTTTTGCCTTCTCTCAGCGGGGACTGTGAGTTGCAGAGGTGATCTAGGGATGCACTGAAAGGCTAAACTGGAACAGGAATCAATAACTATAAAACATGGAGGCTTAGGGCATGGCTACACTTGCAGATGTAGAGCTCTGGGAGTTAAACCAGCCTTCGGAGACCGCAGCAGGGAAAATGCTGCTGTGTGTTTACACTGTCAGATTCAAGTGCACTGGCGTGGCCACATAAGCAGCTCTTGCAATGCCACAAAGAGCAGTGCATTGCGGTAGCTATCCCAGCGTTCAAGTGGCTGCAACATGCTTTTCAAATGGCGGGGGGGACGTGTGGAGAGTGACAGGGAGTGTGTTGTGTGTATGTGGGGGGGAGAGAGAGTGGGTTTTGGGGTGCTGAGTGTGTGTCAGCATACTGTCTTGTAAGTTCAGACAGCAGCAGACCCCCCTTTCCCCCCTCCCCTCTCTCTCTCACACACAGCATTCCACAGTAATGGTTGGTTTGTCCCAGAGCAGATAAGCAGCCGGATGTCAGAAACAGAGCTTTGAAAGGGGATATCTGCATTCCTACAGCCGAGTTCAAAACAGAGACAAGAGTGGCCACTTGACTTCAGGGAATTATGGGACGTTTCTGGAGGCCGATCACAGTGCAGTAATTCAACACCTCGGTCACACTGATGCCCAGGTGTTTCAGCCGGGGCGCAGCAAGCTTTATGCTTCTTGTGGAGGAGGATTACCAGGAGCACTCCAGCTGCAGAGTCCAGGCGCTCTAAGTGCCTTGCCAGTGTGGACGGGTGGGGAATGAGGGTGCCTGGGGCCGCTTTAATGCGCTCTAACTTGCAAGTGCAGCCAAGCCCTTAGATTCAGCATATTTTAAAATCAGGAAACAATGCTTGTGGAGTGCAGGGGTAGTGCTGGGGACCAAGAAAGGAAACTTGTTCATAAGATACTTGTTCTATTGTAGTATCTGAAGATGGAGATGGTATCATTCTGCCCTCCATCATTGCTCCGTCCTCTGCTACCTCTGAGAAGGCGGATTTCAGCAGTTCTTCTGATTCTGAGTCAGAGATGGGACCCCAAGATGCAAGGCAGGCAGAATCCAAGGAAGGGAAACTGACACTGCCTCTTGCAGGAATAATGCAGCGAGATGCCACCAAACAGCTGCCGAGTGTTACCGAGCTGTTCCCGGAATTCCGGCCTGGCAAGGTATTGTATGTGTTGGGGACAGTGTCCAAGGGAAAATGATGGAAACTCCGTCACTTGGGACACTTAAGACTGGAAAAAAAGCCATCCTAGTAAATGTGTGCTTGGTAGAGTGAGAGGGGCTAGGTGATTGTCATCTCCATCTCTGATTTCTCTGTGTCTGTTTACTGGCTGCCATCAGTGACTGCTTTCCATGGGAAGCTGGATAGTGCTTCTCCTACTCTCAGGAGGTGTCTCTTAGAAAGAGTTTTTCATGTAAATCAGGTTCTGGCGTATATATTTTACCCTTCTATAGAGCTTTGGTGCACAGATTTCAAAGCACTTTATGAATGGGGAGAGAGTACCCTTCTCCAGATTACAGGTGAATCACTGAAGTTAGTCACAGCCTCATCCACTTGTTTGTCACCTTTTCTCACAAATGTGTCTGCTCCTTGTTCCCTAACTCAGGGAACTTTCTCCCTGAACTGATTCATTTTTAAATCCCTCCTCAAAACCCAATGTGTCTGTGACTCCTATAAGAAATCAGCTGATAGTAACGGCTAGGATGAGATGAAGATGAGGGTGATTTTAAGTAGCAAACTGTTTGTAGTCCACATCTTATTAGATTGTAAATTCCTAAAGGCAAGGGAGCATGTCTTTGTATAGCACCCAGCACAAGGAAGTCTTGATCCTGAGTGGGGCTGCTGGATGCTTTTCCAGTGTAAATGTTTACTAATAATAGTCATAAAAAAACTGGATGAAACACTTAAGTCCTCTCCCAGGAGGAGCTGTAGAGTTGAGCCCTATTGTAAATTTGCTAATATCTTGTAAGTACCTTGGAGCAGGGACTGTCTTTGTGTGTTTCTATGGTCCTTAGCACAGTGAGGCCCTGACCTGTGTAGGTGCTAACACAATACAAATAATAACTGTTTAATCAAGTTTTAAATGTGGCAAGAAACTGGGATTCCACCACTGTTGTCAGGAGACTGTGTTTTCCAGCCTCATATATCTCACTGTCAGGAAGATTTTCCTCAAATTAAATGCTAATTTTTTTTCTTAATCTTGTCCCAGTTACTCCTACTTAAATCCCCTTTATTATAGGTGGAGCTGTTAATGACAACAGTTATTAAAGTTGCCTAACTCTTCCTTTTACTACCCCTGTTTCCAGTTTAAAACTTTGCCAAACATCTACAGTTCATGTTGAAACTTTCCATTCTTGGTCTCTGCCACAAGCTGAATTTTTCTGGAGAGTGTTAATAAAAATGATGTAGCTATTTTGGAGAACAAGATTGGCAGGTGTATTATTCCTCTACTGTTAACCAAGTTTTTCAACCATTTTTTGAAGAGCACTAGCACCTTAGGGGTTTGTAGCAGGATCTTGACATTTGGCAGGGGAATAGTGTAGACGTAGCGTAGACTGTCGGTCCTTCATCAGTTGAGACTGAGCCAATCACAACACGTCTTCCAATCTTCTCTCGCTCTGGCCATCCTTCGCCATGCTTGTCCATATCTCCTTGTTAGGAAGTCATCCCATCTCTTTTGGAGGCTGACTGCGTGGCCGTTTCTGTTCTCGCGGATACCACTCGGATATAGCTGCAGTCCATCTGTTGTCGCTGAATTGTCCCGTCCACTGCATTTTGCTGAGCCTGCTTTCAACAACGTCTCGCACTCCAGACTGCTGCCTAATTATTTCATTGGGGTTGTGATCACGGAGCGAAATGCCCAAAAATATTCGTTCCATTGCCCTCTGTGTGACAGACAGTTGAAGTTCTTCAGTCTTTGTCAGTGACCATGTTTCGCTGCCATATAACATTGCTGGAAGCACGGTCGAGTTAAAAAGATTCGCATGAGTTGTTTTGCTGATCTTTCCTTGGAGGATGTCCTTGATGTCATTGAATAGCACCATCCAGCTTTTTTTCTGTGTGACAGTTTGCCTTTCTGATTGTGGCGCATGTTGACTTCCTTACCCAAATAAACGTATTTATCAACCTTTTTGGATCTGCTCTCCTCCAAGAGTTATTTGGGTTCTTGGCAGAATATCTGATCTCATGTATTTTGTTTTCAACCAGTTCATTTTTAATCTGACTTGACTACTTTTCGGCTTCAGTTCTTTAAGCATTCTCTCAAGCTGGGCTGTGTTTTCAACTATCAGCACTATGTCATCTGCGAACCTGAGATGGTTTAGCCGCTCGCTGTTGATATTAATCCCGCCTTTCAAGTCTGCTTATCGACAAAACAATTCAAGACAGGCTGTGAATAGTTTTGGTGAAACTGTATCTCCTTGTTTCACACCTTTCTCGATGGGGATTCGGAGGGGAGTATCGAAGAGCGATATGTGCGTGCTGCAGCTAGAGTTTGCTTCCTTTAGTAATGTGATATATTTTGCCCTGATGCCCTGTTCTGAAAGTGCTTCAAGAACAGTGTTAGTTTCTATGCTGTTGAACGCCTTCTCGTAGTCCACGAAGGCAATACCCAAAGGGAACTTGTATTCCCTTGAACGCTCTAGTAGTTGGTTTAGAGTGAAGATGTGGTCTATCATGCTGTAATTCCTTCGAAAGCCGGCCTGCTCTCTAGGTTGCTGTTCATCCAGGTTTCGCGACGGTCGATTTATTATTTTAGTGAACAACTTATAGATATGCGAAAGCAGGCAGATCTGGCGATAGTTCTTTAGATTTTCTCAATTGCCTTTCTTATGCAGCAAGATGGTATTGTACTCTTTCCAAGTGGATGGTATCTTCTGGATTTCCAGGTAGTGGCTGAACCTTTGGGTGAGAGCTTTCCAAAGTTCCTGACCACCCGCCTTAAGCACTTCTGCTGTCAGACCATCCTTGCCTGGAGCCTTCCCCTCTTTATAGACCCTGAGGTTAAATGTGTTTTTTTTGTTTTTTGGTCCTTGTGAAAATCCATCTAGATTAGTTATAAATCACAGAAAATGATTATTTGCACATGTACAGTAGAATTTGTTAGAGGCTTATTTCAAATGCTGTATGGTAGAGCCCTGTGCAGGACTATTTTTTTAATACTGCTCCTGTCTTGCATGCAAGTCCTACTCCCGCAATCTTTCTTGCATTTTTATCCTGTTTCCACCTTAGATCTCTCAAGAAAGACAAATTCCACCATAAAAAGAACAGGAGTACTTGTGGCACCTTAGAGACTAACAAATTTATTTGAGCATAAGCTTTCGTGAGCTACAGCTCACTTCATCGGATGCATACAGTGGAAAATACAGTGGGGAGATTTATATACACAGAGAACATGCAACAATGGGTATTACCATACAGACTGTGGCAAGAGTGATCAGGAAAGGTGAGCAATTACCAGCAGGAGAGCTGGGGGAGGGGGGAACCTTTTGTAGTGATAATCAAGGTGGGCCATTTCCAGCAGTTGACAAGAACAGTAGGGGGGGTGTCAAGATTCCTTCCCCACTCTGAACTCTAGGGTACAGATGTGGGGACCTGCATGAAAACCCCCCTAAGCTTATTTTTACCAGCTTAGGTTAAAACTTCCCCAAGGTACAAACTATTTTATCTTTTGCCCTTGGACTTTATTGCTGCCACCACCAAGCGTCTAACAAATATATAACAGGGAAAGAGCCCTCTTGGAAACGCCTTTCCCCCCAAAATCCTCCCAAACCTTACACCCCCTTTCCTGGGGAAGGCTTGATAAAAATCCTCACCAATTTGCATAGGTGAACACAGACCCAAACCCTTGGATCTTAAGAACAATGAAAAAGCGATCAGGTTCTTAAAAGAAGAATTTTAATTGAAGAAAAAGTAAAAGAATCATCTCTGTAAAATCAGGATGGTAAATACCTTACAGGGTAATCAGATTCAAAACAGAGAATCCCTCTAGGCAAAACCTTAAGTTACAAAAAGACACAAAAACAGGAATATCCATTCCATTCAGCACAACTTATTTTATCAGCCATTTAAACAAGACAGAATCTAACGCATATCTAGGTAGATTACTTTCCTTTTCTGTTCCTGGCAAAAGCATCACACAGATAGAGAGAACCTTTGTTTCCCCTCCCCCCTCCAGCTTTGAAAGTATCTTGTCTCCTCACTGGTCATTTTGGTCAGGTGCCAGCGAGGTTATCCTAGCTTCTTAACCCTTTACAGGTGAAAGGGTTTTTCCTCTGGCCAGGAAGGATTTTAAAGGTGTTTGCCCTTCCCTTTATATTTATGACAGGGGGAAATAAAAATATTCCACCGTGCTACTAAAAAAACCAACCAACCCACAGTTGGTTAATATATTTTTTATGTATATAAACAGAATTCAGACACAATTTTTACTACTAAAAGAATAGAACAAATCTTATTTAAACTGTGTAAAAATACTTTGTCTGTTAGACATGAAATCTCTTTCTATCCCTCACTTAAATTTAAGTTTTACAATTTTTAAAGTGTTTTCCAACTAATTACCACAGTCTGTCTGTCTTCCCCCCTGCCCCCAATCCCACCCCCAACAAAGTACGTTTTACCTGCTCCTGCTATTATGGCAACATGTCTGAGTTACTACAGAGAAGTCTTTCCTGGTATCTGGCTGGTGAATCTTGTCCACGTGCTCAGGGTTCAGCTGATCGCCATATTTGGGGTCGGGAAGGAATTTTCCTCCAGGGCAGATTGGAAGAGGCCTTGGGTTTTTTTTTGCGTTCCTCTGTAGCATGGGGCACGGGTCACTTGCTGGAGGATTCTCTGCACCTTGAAGTCTTTAAATCATGATTTGAGGACATCAATAGCTCAGACATAGGTAAGAGGTTTATTGCAGGAGTGGGTGGGTGAGATTCTGTGGCCTGCATTGTGCAGGAGGTCAGACTAGATGATAATAATAGTCCCTTTTGACCTTAACTATGAATCTATGTCCTGTAGGACCTTTGGGATCCCAGTTCTGCTGTAGGGCTCTGCTGTATGGCTTCATCAAAATACCATATGCGGCCTGGGGAAGGTGCACTGGCCTGGAAGCCAAAACACTATGAACCTCAACTCTTCTGTTGACTAGTCTGTTTAGATTGTAAGCTCTTCAGGGCAGAGATCGTCTACTATTATGTTTGTACAGGACCTAGCTTAATGAAGCCCTGTTCTTGGTTGGGCCCTAGGCACTACCATAATAAACATGATTAATAATAATGGTGGTGGTAATTCTGTGCATTTCACAAGCCATATTACTGAGCAAGGCCTCACATCCTTACCCTGGGAGGCAAGCAAGCACTCCTATTTTACTGAAGGAGTAACTGAAATGTCTGTCCGGGCTAGAAATAGAACTCATGTCTCAGATATGGCAGGCTCAGGTCATAACCAGTTAGCCACATTGCCTCTCAGAAAGAACCTGCTAAATGTATGTTTAGGTATGTAGTCTGTTGCTATTTCTCCATATGTAACCCATTGTTCAAGGGTTGTCTGCCACTAGTCTTGTCTGGTTTACAGAAGATAGCAACTTACTGCTGCTGTCAACTAACAATAGAATTGTAGACTGGAATGGACCTCGAGAGGTCATCTAGTTCAGTCCCCTGCACTCAAGACAGGACTAAGTATTGTCTAGACCATCTCTGACAGGCGTTTGTCTACCCTGCTCTTAAAAATCTATAATGATGGAGATTCCACAGCCTCCCCGGGCAATTTATCCCAATGCTTAACCACCCTGACAGTAAGTTTTTCCTAATGTCCAACTTAAATCACCCTTGCTGCAATTTAAGCCCATTGCTTCTTGTCCTATCCTCAGAGGTTAAGAAGAACAGTTTTTCTGTCTCCTTCTTGTAGTAACCTACTATGTACTTGAAAACTGTTATCATGTCCCCTCTGTCTTCTCTTTTCCAGACTAAACAAACCCAATGTTTTCAATCTTCCCTCATAGGTAGGGCCTTACCAAATTCACAGTACATTATGGTAAATTTCACTGTCATAGGATTTGAAAATTGGTAAATTTCATGTTTTCAGATGTTTAAATCTGAAATTTCACAGTGTTGTAACTCTAGGTGTCCCGACCCAAAAGGGGATTGTGGAGGGGTCGCAAACCTGTCATGGGGGGGGTCACAAGATTGCCACCCACACTTCTGTGCTGCCTTCAGAGCTGGACTCTGAAGGCAGCAATGAGGAGCTTTCTGCAGCCGCAGGAGGTTCCCAGAGGTGGAGGTGGGTCTGAGCTCCTCCTGAGCGTGGCTGTGCAGGGGATGGACCAGTCCTGTCCCTCCCCAGCCCAGCCAGAGCTAGGAGCCCCCTGGCTGGAGCATTCCTAGCAGTAGGGGGAGATCGGATTTCATGGGGAAGGGCTTATTTCACGGTCTGTGATGTGTTTTTAATGGCTGTGAAATTGGTAGGGCCCTACTCATGGGTCATTTGTACACGTCTTTCCTGAAATGCGGTGCCCAGAAGTGGGCACAATACTCCAGCTGAGGCCTAATCCGCATGGAGTAGAGCGGAAGAATTACTGCTCGTGTCTTGCTTACAACACTCCTGCTAATGCAGACCAGAATGATGTTTGTGTTTTGGCAACGGTGTTATCCTATTGACTTATATTTAGCTTGTGATCCACTATGAACCTCAGATCTTTTTCTGCAGTACTCCTTGCTAGGCAGTCATTTCCCATTTTGTATGTGTGCAACTGATTGTTCCTTCCTAAGTCCAGTACTTTGCATTTGTCCTTATCGAATTTCATCCTATTTTACTTCAGACCATTTCTCCAGTTTGTCCAGATCGTTTTGAATGTAAATCCTGTCCTCCAAAGCACTTGCAACCATTCCCAGCTTGGCATCGTCTGCAAACTTTATAAGTGTACTCTCTATACCATTATCTAAATCAGTGGTCTCCGACCTTTTTATGCCCAAAATCACATTTTTGAATCTAAGGGTAACCCAGGATCTACCACGCCCCTTCCCCGAGGCCCCTCCCCCTCCCCAAAGCCCCGCCCCGCTCACTCTATCTCCTCCCCCCTCTCCGTTGCTCACTCTCCCCCTCCCTCACCCTCACTCACTTTCATCGGGCTGGGGTTCGGGAGTGGGTGCGGGCTCTGGGCTGGGGCCAAGGGGTTCGCAGTGTGGGAGGGGGCTCTGGGCTGAGCCTGGGGCAGGGCTTTGGGATGCAGGATGGGGTGAGGGATGTAAGCTCTAGGAGGAAGTTTGGGTGCAGGAAGGGACTCCGGGCTGGGGCAGAGTGTTGGGGTTCAGGGTGCGGGCTCTGGGAGGGAGGTCAGGGCTGG
The DNA here is from genome assembly GCF_965152235.1 of Eretmochelys imbricata. Lineage (NCBI taxonomy): Eukaryota > Metazoa > Chordata > Testudines > Cheloniidae > Eretmochelys > Eretmochelys imbricata. The sequence goes on from NC_135580.1 coordinate 103,002,344, forward strand.
AGCAGGGGTTGGGGTGCAGAAGGGGGTATGGGGTCCTGGCTCTGGGAGGGGGCTCAGGGTTAGGGAGCAGGAGGGGGTTTGGGGTGCTGGCTCCGGGAGGGGGCTCAGGGTGTGGTTAGGGGTGCATGAGGGGGTATAGGGTTCTGGCTCCAGGACTGGGGCTCAGGGATGGGGGTGCGGCCTCCTGCCGGGCAGCACTTACCTTTGGCGGCTCCCGGTCGGCAGTGGGTGCAACGAGGCTAAGGCAGGTTCCCTGCCTACCCCAGCCTCACACCGCTCTCGTAAGGGGCCATCCTGCCCCTGGGGAGGTGTGGGGGGCATGTGGCTCCAGGCACCGCCCCTCTCTGTAGGCTCCACCCGTGCAGCTCTCCCGGCCAATGGGAGCGTGTGGAGGGAGACCCCTGCCCCCTGGGGCTGCACTGGCCGCTTCCGGGAGCGTCTTGGGGTCGGGGTAGGCAGGGAGTCTATGCTGTGCTGCTGGTAATTGCGATCAACTGGGAGGTCCTCTAGTATCGACTATTGCGATCGACTGGTTGGTGACCACTGATCTGAATGATTGATCAAGATATTGAACAGAACCGGATCCAGAACTGATCCTTGTGGGACCCCATTCGATATACCCTTCCAGCTTGACTGTGAACCACTGATAACTGGTTGGAAAACTGTTTCCAGTGAGTAGTTATGTACCCACCTTATAGTATGTCCATCTAGGTTGTAATTCCCTAGTTTGTTTATGAGAAGATCATACAAGACCGTATCCAAAGCTTTACTAAAGTCAAGGTATACTACATTTACTGCTTCCCCCCCATCCACAAGGCTTGTTACTCTGTCAAAGAAGGTTAGTTTTGACAGGTTTTAGGTTGGTTTGACAGGATTTGTTTCTGACAAATCCATGCTGGCTGTTATTTATTACCTTATTATCTTTTAGGTGATTGCTTAATTATTTGCTTCATTATCTTTCTGGGTACAGAAGTTAAGCTGACTGGTCTGTAATTCCCTGGGTTGTCCTTATTTCCCTTTTTAGAGATAGGCACTACATTTGCCCTTTTCCAGTCTTCTGGAATCTCTCCTGTTTTCCATGATTTTTAGAGGATCATCGCTAATGGCTCAGATATCTCCTCAGTCAGCTCCTTGTGTGTTCTAGGACTGTAATTATTCTGTCAGCTGAAGTGGTAGAGGTCTGTGCTACAGTGCTCAAAGTTCTTGGTTCAAATCCTGATGATGATGATCTGTGGAGGGTAGTTACAGTTGTACATGACAGACATTTTTCACTTAAAAAAAAATTGAAATTACAATTCTAACCCTATCTTAAAGACTTCAGAGTCATAGAATTTAAGGCCAGAAAAGACCACAAGATCATCTAGTCTGAGCTGTATATATCAAGCCCTCTGTATCACAAGCACAGGAGAGAGAGAATGCTCGGTGCTACCTCAGAGCACCGTCCCACAGCGTCCAATGTCTCACCTCCAGCTGTGGCCATCTCTGATGCTTCAGCGGAAGGGGACAACCCTCCCCCCCCACTGCGTTGGAGGGGGATTCTTCCTGACCCCTGCAGGTAACTGGCGGAGGCCGTAAAGCATGAGATTTTAGGAACATTTGACATGAACCAGAAGGGACGCTCCAGGCAACTTATCCTTCCTGTCATATGATAGGTCCTCCCCATTGTCCTGACCATACTACTAGCTCTTTGATGCATTTGTTCCAGTTTAAATTAATCTTTTCATGAACATGAGTGGCCAGAATTGTACACAGTATTCCAAATGAGGTCTTACCAATGCCTTGTGCAATAGCATTAATACTTTATCTATCCTGGAAATGTCTAGCCTAACATGTCCTAGAATTGCATTTGCCTTTTGTGCAGCTGCATTGTATTAGTGATTCATGGTCCTCCTATGATCGACCAAAACACCCAGGCTTCTCTCCTTTTCTGTTGCTTCCAGCTGATGAGTCCCACAGTGTAAATTCTTATTATTAGACCCTAAGTGCATGATTGTGCACTTAGTACTATTCATCCAGTTGTTCCTGTACATATTTCGATCCTCCTGTGTATTGACAGTATCTTCCCACTCTGTATCGTCAGCAAATTTAATTAGCCTACTTTTTGTGACATTATTAATGCAAATATTAAATAAGATTCGTCCTGAGACTGATTCTTGAGGAATTCCATTAGGAACCTCCCTCTAGTTCCACAGTGTACCTCTTAACACAACCTGTTGTGTCCTCCCGTTTAGCCAGTTTCTTATCCACCTTACAATTCTTGTACTAATCCCCATTTTCTCTAGTTAAATATTTTCCCATGTGATATTATGTCAAATGCTTTACCAAACTCCAAGTGTATTAGATCTGCTATATTTCCCCTATGTAAAAAAAATCAGTTATTTTCTTAAAGAAGAATATTAGTCTGATAGGCTCTACCTTTGGTAAATCCATGTTGCACTGAATCCTCTTTTCCATTTACCTCAGTGAATTTAATTATTCTTTGATTCCAAATTTGTTCTAACGCCTTGCATGCTACTGAGGTCAGACTAACAGGTCTGTTACTGCCTGGATCACCTGTTTCTCCCCCTCTCTTAAATATAGGTCTGACGTTAGCTATTAGGGTGATGTCATGATGGGGTCTACTACAGACCACCTAACCAGGGAGAATAGGTGGATGAGATCTTTTTTAAACAGGTAACAAAAGCATCCAAAGCACAGGACTTGCTGGTGATGGGGGACTTCAGCTACCCAGACATCTGTTGGGAAAACAACACAGCAGGGCACAGATTATCAAATACGTTCTCGGAATGTATTGGAGACCATTTTTATTTCAGAAAGTGGAGACACCTGCAGGGGAGAGGCTGTTCTAGATTTGATTTTGACAAATAGGGATGAACTGGTTGAGAATTTGAAAGTGGAAGGCAGCTTGGGTGAAAGTGATCATGAAATGATAGCGTTCATGATTCTGAGGCATGGTAGGAGGGAGAACAGCACAATAAAGACAATGGATTTCAAGAAGGACAAGAATCAATTGGCTTAAATTGCAGCAGGGGAGGTTTAGGTTGGACTTAGGAAAAGCTTCCTAACTGTCAGGGTGGTTAAGCACTGGAATAAATTGCCTAGGGAGGTTGTGGAATCTCCATCATGGGAGACTTTTAAGAGCAGGTTAGACAAACACCTGTCAGGGATGGTCTAGATAATTAGTCCTGCCATGAGTGCAGGAGATTGGACTAGATGACCTCTCGAGGTCCCTTCCAGTTCTATGATTCTATTCTTTAATCATTTTGGTACCACCCCCGAATAGATAGATGCATTAAAAATCCTTGCTATTGGACTAGAAATCTCATGTATCCGTTTTTTCAGTATTCTGGGAGAGAAATTATTCCATCTCCCTGATTTCAGTGCAATAAGCTCTTTAAGGCTTTCTTTCATTTTAGATGTGGTGAATTCCCTTTTTATATACTCATTTCGATAGGTCTTCATTCCCATATTCTGTATTATCATTCATAGAATCATAGAATATCAGGGTTGGAAGGGACCTCAGGAGGTCATCTAGTTCAACCCCCTGCTCAAAGCAGGACCGATCCCAATTAAATCATCCCAGCCAGGGCTTTGTCAAGCCTGACCTTAAAAACTTCTAAGGAAGGATATTCCACCACCTCCCTAGGTAACGCATTCCAGTGTTTCACCACCCTCCTAGTGAAAAAGTTTTTCCTAATATCCAACCTAAACCTCCCCCACTGCAACTTGAGACCATTACTCCTTGTTCTGTCATCTGCTACCACTGAGAACAGTCTAGAGCCATCCTCTTTGGAACCCCCTTTCAGGTAGTTGAAAGCAGCTATCAAATCCCCCCTCATTCTCCTCTTCTGCAGACTAAACAATCCCAGTTCCCTCAGCCTCTCCTCATAAGTCATGTGCTCCAGTCCCCTAATCATTTTTGTTGCCCTCCGCTGGACTCTTTCCAATTTTTCCACATCTTTCTTGTAGTGTGGGGCCCAAAACTGGACACAGTACTCCAGATGATGCCTCACCAATGTCGAATAGAGGGGAATGATCACGTCCCTCGATCTGCTGGCAATGCCCCTACTTATACAGCCCAAAATGCCATTGGCCTTCTTGGCAACAAGGGCACACTGTTGACTCAGATCCAGCTTCTCGTCCACTGTAACCCCTAAGTCCTTTTCTGTAGAACTGCTGCCGAGCCATTCGGTCCCTAGTCTGTAGTGGTGCATTGCACTTGTCCTTGTTGAACCCCATCAGATTTCTTTTGGCCCAATCCTCAAATTTGTCTAGGTCCCTCTGTATCCTATCCTTACCCTCCAGCGTATCTACCTCTCCTCCCAGTTTAGTGTCATCTGCAAACTTGCTGAAGGTGCAATCCACACCATCCTCCAGATCATTTATGAAGATATTGAACAAAACCGGCCAGAGGACCGACCCTTGGGGCACTCCACTTGATACCTGCTGCCAACTAGACATGGAGCCATTGATCACTACCCGTTGAGCCCGACAATCTAGCCAGCTTTCTCTCCACCTTATAGTCCATTCATCCAGCCCATACTTCTTTAACTTGCTGGCAAGAATACTGTGGGAGACAGTGTCAAAAGCTTTGCTAAAGTCAAGGAACAACACGTCCTTTCCCTTCATCCACAGAGCCAGTTATCTCATCATAGAAGGCAATTGGATTAGTCAGGCATGACTTGCCCTTGGTGAATCCATGCTGACTGTTCCTGATCACTTTCCTCTCGTCTAAGTGCTTCAGAATTGATTCCTTGAGGACCTGCTCCATGATTTTTCCAGGGACTGAGGTGAAGCTGACTGGCCTGTAGTTCCCAGGATCCTCCTCCTTCCCTTTTTTAAAGATGGGCACTACATTAGCCTTTTTCATTCTTATTGAAAACTGAGGCAATGTATTCATTTGGTGTTTGGGTCATTCCAACGTTATCTTTAATCCCCTCCCCATCTGCACTGCACAGCAACCCAACCTCATCCTGGCTTATTCTCTATTTATGTAACTAAAAACATCTTATTTTAATTTTCTTGGCAAGATCTAATTCAGCTTGATTTTCAGCAATTCTCACTTTATTTCTGCATGTTCTGACCTTCAAGGTGTAGCTTTCTTTGTTGATCTGTCCCTTTTCCTATTCTCTATAGGCTCTCTGCTTACGCCTAATAACCTTTTTGAGGTAAATATTCATCAATTTGGGTCCGGAGTCTTTCTCTGAAAGCTTTTTCCTCCCCTTGCTTGGGATGCAAGTTGCAGTTTTTGTACACTTCATTTAAAGAAATTCCAGACCTCCTCCACATTTAAGTCCTTGAGCTCTTCAGTCCAGTTGACTTCCTGGAGGTCCTTCCCCTAATTTTCCAAATTTTGAAATAAAAAGCCATAGGTGATGACCTGGTTTTAATTAATTTTAAACTGTATCAACTCATGATCCCTTGATACAAGTTTTTTTTTAATATGATCAGCTCTTCTATGATCTCACCAATTACCAAAACCAAGTCTAAATTGCATCACCTCTTGTTGGCTCAGTGACTGATAAATAAAACTCATCTATCATGTCAAGTAGTAACTGGGAGCTACCATTATTGGAAGCATTTATTCTCCAGTCTGTATCTGGGAAGTTAGTCTCCTATTGTGACACAGTTCCTGGTATCTATCCAAGTCCGACCTGGGGGTTCTATAGCAGACCCCCACACTATCCTAGTAGAACCTCTTTTACAATTCTTCCCCAAAGTGATTTTGACCCAAATCGATTCCATTTTGTCCATGCAATCATAGAATCATAGAATATCAGGGTTGGAAGGGACCCCAGAAGGTCATCTAGTCCAACCCCCTGCTCGAAGCAGGACCAATTCCCAGTTAAACCATCCCAGCCAGGGCTTTGTCAAGCCTGACCTTAAAAACCTCTAAGGAAGGAGATTCTACCACCTCCCTAGGTAACGCATTCCAGTGTTTCACCACCCTCATAGTGAAAAAGTTTTTCCTAATATCCAATCTAAACCTCCCCCCCTGCAACTCGAGACCATTACTCCTTGTTCTGTCATCTGCTACCATTGAGAACAGTCTGGAGCCATCCTCTTTGAAACCCCCTTTCAGGTAGTTGAAAGCAGCTATCAAATCCCCCCCCCATTCTTCTCGATCACTTGTTATTTCTTTACGCTTTACCACATCATTGATGTACGATGCTACCATACCACCTTTTCCCTTATCTCTATCTGACATAAGCAGCACCTATGCTACAATACCTGTATTCCAGTCATGAGAGCTATTCCACCATGTTTCTGTAATCCCTATGATATCCAGTTTGATGTCGTGCCCTAGTGGTTCCAGTTCCTCTGTTCTGTTGCCCAAACTCCTTGCATTCGTGTATAAGCATCTGTTTTTCCCTTCAAACTAACAAGTTTCCTAGCCGGATTAGGTATAGTCCAAAGTCAGGTGCTCAAAAGTTAGGAAATTACATAATTTAAATTATCCATGCATTCATAGGGCCAGATTGTGACCCACTGTAAGTCTCCACAAGGGTCCATATGATGCGCCCTTATTTCCCTTTTATGGGCTACCTGTATTAGCAGAGAGCTGCCTTTGTGGGGCTGCTACTCGTGCTCCCACACAAGTGGGCAGGGACAAGGTAGAGCCTTGATTCTGCCTCCCTTTCTTCCCAATGTTTATGTGCAGTGCAGCTGACCCTGGATGGAGGGGGGAGGCCATCTGTGCCAAGTATGGGGCTGGTACAGTTTACTTTGCTTCAGAAGCAGTGGGGAAACCAAAGACCGGATTGTGACACTTACATGTGAGCCCTTACTTGAGGCCTGTGGCAAATTTACACCTTAATTCCTGTCCCCTTGTGCATATGCATTGTGATACCATCTTTAATTAGATGATCCCATATTTGCCACAGAACCTTTGCCTTACTTGGTTCTCATGGTAAATGACTCAGTGGATTAACTGGGACTGCATAATGAATATGGTGGTTGTCTATATGAGTCCTACTTATTTTGTTGCAGAAGTTGGACGGTTGCAGTGGATGATATAGGGAGACTGCTGGAAGAGAGAATGGGCTTGTAGTTAAGGTGGTTGACTGCAACTTAGCAGAACTGGGTTCTGTCCCTGGCTCTGCTGCAGACTACCTATGGGCTGCTGCACAACTCACTCAGATGAATTTTTTGGGATATTAAACCTCATGGTTCAAGGCTTAAGACAAACTTTAACTTCTTAGAGATCAAGAAGAGACCTAATGCAGAGGTACAGATCATCCCCCACCTGCCTACTGTAGGGTTCTTGCACCTTCCTCTGAATCTGGTGCTCCCTGCTGTCTGAGACTGGATCCTGGACTAGATGGACCCTAGGATCTGATTCAGTCTGGCAATTCCTGTGTTCTTATGTTTTGCAGGTGGTCACTAATTGTCATCTTCATTTTCTGGGTGCCCAACTTGGGACATCAGGGGCCTGATTTTCAAGAAGTTCTGAGCACTCATGACTCTTTAAAAACAAAGCCACACAATTCTGTCTTCAGTTTAGGGTTTAGGTGGTGTGGAGTAAAGAAGTCATGGGACCTGTTGTGATAATTGGGCCTACAAAGGTACCCAAATTGCTCAGCTGTAAAAAGTATGTAAAAGTGAGTAAGATGTTACAATAACATTGATAGGAAAAGGCATGAAAGGGAGACAGAATAACTGAATTTGTCTAAACAAAAAGGCCAGGTTGATACGATTCAAAGACTGTGTTGAAATTATGCTTGTTAAAAACAGGAGATGTGGAGCTGGAAGTGAATGAGCCAAAATTGGTATGCCTGATATTGGGCCTAATTGATGGACAAAATAATGAGGGGATGGGCTCCTCTGCCCATCACTCCCTTTTTGGGCACATAAAAGAAAGATATTTTGAGTGTGTGGGGTAGGTGGAACAACAAGAACAACAGATGGAAAGAACAAACAAAGGCTTTTGTAGTGAGCTTCACCATTATGGCTGCCATACCCACTGTTTCTTGGGATCCTGGGCCTTCATCATCCTAATCCTTGAGGTGTCCTGGGTAGAGAGAGAGAGGGGGACCCAGATGACATCACCACCCCTACCAGCGCCAGCTGAATCCCAGATACTGTCGGGGATGAGAGTTATTACCATCTTAGATCCCAGCTGAGAGATGGTCAGACAAGGGGGATTTTCTTTCTAAGACTGGACTTTAGCGACAGCAACAGCACCTCCAGCCCATCTCAACTAATTTCTTCTCCTTTCCCCAAAAGCGCAGCATTAGATCCCATCTAAGAGACTGTCAAACAAGCGGGATTCTTTCCTTCTAAAAGCTGTCTACAGCTAAAGGGAAAGGGAGCAAAGGATGTTGTTAAAATGAAAGCCTTGCTTAAAATGTTAACTGTCCTTCTTTTCTGTATCTTTAATCAAAGGTTAAACAAAATGTAATGGTGTGTTTTCCATGGTGCTAAGCAGGCCTCTGTATATCAGGCCCTGGACCCTGTTTAACACTGTTTAATGTTGGACAGTGACTACGTTATTTGTTAACACCTTTAGCCCATTTATTCCATCTAAAAAAAGAAAAGGAGTACTTGTGGCACCTTAGAGACTAACCAATTTATTTGAGCATAAGCTTTCGTAAGCTACAGCTCGCTTCATCGGATGCATACTGTGGAAAGTGTAGAAGATCTTTTTATACACACACAACATGAAAAAATACCTCCCCTCACCCCACTCTCCTGCTGGTAATAGCTTATCTAAAGTGATCACTCTCCTTACAATGTGTATGATAATCAAGTTGGGCCATTTCCAGCACAAATCCAGGGTTTAACAAGAACGTCTGAGGGGAGGGGGTAGGAAAAAACAAGGGGAAATAGGTTACCTTGCATAATGACTTAGCCACTCCCAGTCTCTATTCAAGCCTAAGTTAATTGTATCCAATTTGCAAACGAATTCCAATTCAGCAGTCTCTCGCTGGAGTCTGGATTTGAAGTTTTTTTTGTTGTAATATCGCAACTTTCATGTCTGTAATCGCGTGACCAGAGAGATTGAAGTGTTCTCTGACTGGTTTATGAATGTTATAATTCTTGACATCTGATTTGTGTCCATTTATTCTTTTACGTAGAGACTGTCCAGTTTGACCAATGTACATGGCAGAGGGGCATTGCTGGCACATGATGGCATATATCACATTGGTGGATGTGCAGGTGAATGAGCCTCTGATCGTGTGGCTGATGTTATTAGGCCCTGTGATGGTGTCCCCTGAATAGATATGTGGGCACAGTTGGGAACGGGCTTTGTTGCAAGGATAGGTTCCTGGGTTAGTGGTTCTGTTGTGTGGTATGTGGTTGCTGGTGAGTATTTGGTTCAGGTTGGGGGGCTATCTGTAGGCAAGGACTGGCCTGTCTCCCAAGATTTGTGAGAGTGTTGGGTCATCCTTCAGGATAGGTTATAGATCCTTAATAATGCGTTGGAGGGGTTTTAGTTGGGGGCTGAAGGTGACGGCTAGTGGCGTTCTGTTATTTTCCTTGTTAGGCCTGTCCTGTAGTAGGTGACTTCTGGGAACTCTTCTGGCTCTATCAATCTGTTTCTTCACTTCCGCAGGTGGGTATTGTAGTTGTAAGAATGCTTGATAGAGATCTTGTAGGTGTCTGTCTCTGTCTGAGGGGTTGGAGCAAATGCGGTTGTATCGCAGAGCTTGGCTGTAGACGATGGATCGTGTGGTGTGGTCAGGGTGAAAGCTGGAGGCATGTAGGTAGGAATGGCGGTCAGTAGGTTTCCGGTATAGGGTGGTGGTTATGTGACCATTGTTTATTAGCACTGTAGTGTCCAGGAGGTGGATCTCTTGTGTGGACTGGACCAGGCTGAGGTTGATGGTGGGATGGAAATTGTTGAAATCATGGTGGAATTCCTCAAGGGCTTCTTTTCCATGGGTCCAGATGATGATGTCATCAATATAGCGCAAGTAGAGTAGGGACGTTAGGGGACGAGAGCTGAGGAAGCATTATTCTAAGTCAGCCATAAAAATGTTGGCATACTGTGGGGCCATGCGGGTACCCATAGCAGTGCCGCTGATTTGAAGGTATACATTGTCCCCAAATGTGAAATAGTTATGGGTAAAGACAAAGTCACAAAGTTCAGCCACCAGGTTAGCCATGACATTATCGGGGATAGTGTTCTTGACGGCTTGTAGTCCATCTTTGTGTGGAATGTTGGTGTAGAGGGCTTCTACATCCATAGTGGCCAGGATGGTGTTATCAGGAAGATCACTGATGGATTGTAGTTTCCTCAGGAAGTCAGTGGTGTCTCGAAGGTAGCTGGGAGTGCTGGTAGCGTAGGGCCTGAGGAGGGAGTCTACATAGCCAGACAATCCTGCTGTCAGGGTGCCAATGCCTGAGACGATGGGGCGCCCAGGATTTCCAGGTTTATGGATCTTGGGTAGTAGATAGAATATCCCAGGTCGGGGTTCCAGGGGTGTGTCTGTGCAGATTTGATCTTGTGCTTTTTCAGGGAGTTTCTTGAGCAAATGCTGTAGTTTCTTTTGGTAACTCTCGGTGGGATCAGAGGGTAATGGCTGGTAGAAAGTGGTGTTGGAGAGCTGCCGAGCAGCCTCTTGTTCATCTTCCGATCTATTCATGATGACAACAGCACCTCCTTTGTCAGCCTTTTTTGATTGATGTCAGTTTTTTCCTGAGGCTGTGGATGGCATTGTGTTCCGCACGGCTGAGGTTATGGGGCAAGTGATGTTGCTTTTCCACAATTTCAGCCCGTGCACGTCAACGGAAGCACTCTATGTAGAAGTCCAGTCTGCTGTCTCGACCTTCAGGAGGAGTCCACCTAGAATCCTTCTTTTTGTAGTGTTGGTAGGGAGGTCTCTGTGGATTAGTATGTTGTTCAGAGGTATGTTGGAAATATTCCTTGAGTCGGAGACGTCGAAAATAGGATTCTAGGTCCCCACAGAACTGTATCATGTTTGTGGGGGTGGAGGGGCAGAAGGAGAGGCCCCGAGATAGGACAGTTGCTTCTGCTGGGCTAAGAGTATAGTTGGATAGGTTAACAATATTGCTGGGTGGGTTGAGGGAACCATTGCCGTAGCCCCTTGTGGCATGTAGTAGTTTAGAAAGTTTAGTGTCCTTTTTCTTTTGTAGAGAAGCAAAGTGTGTGTTGTAAATGGCTTGTCTAGTTTTAGTAAAGTCCAGCCATGAGGAAGTTTGTGTGGAAGGTTGTTTTTTTATGAGAGTATCCATTTTTGAGAGCTCATTCTTTATCTTTCCCTGTTTGCTGTAGAGGATGTTGATCAGGTGATTCCGCAGTTTCTTTGAGAGCGTGTGGCACAAGCTGTCAGCATAGTCTGTGTGGTATGTAGATTGTAATGGATTTTTTACCTTCAGTCCTTTTGGTACGATGTCCATCTGTTTGCATTTGGAAAGGAAGATGATGTCTGTAAACATTCCATCTAAATTAATTCATCTGACCACACACTGAATAATAAGATAAAATATAATTGAACAGCTGCTCCATTCCCTGGGATCATTCATCCTATGCACTGAATGAGGCAGGATTCTTGTGTATGTGATTGTACACCTTGTATCGTAATGCATATGCACCAGAGAGCAGAGTTAAGGTTGAATGTACAACATTAATTCTATCACTCCTGAACTTTTGAGTGTTCAGCTTTGAAACTTTTAACCTTCTTTTAATATTATTTGTGTGTAATATTATACATCGGCATTCTCCTTGATTTTACACACACCAGATATTTCTGGACTGTTGTGTTTCTGCCTCCATAATAGTTGTCATTTAGAAAGGATTTACATGTTTAACTCTCTTATTTTCTTCCTTATTAAAAGTTCCCTCCATCCTGCTAACAATTTTACTGGCTTTTCTTTGCATGCTCTCTAACTTTTCAATATGTCTCTGGTAATGGAATGTGCTGAATTAAAGGACATTTTGTCCAGATTCTGTTGTGCCCCAGCTGGATAAATGGGGACTGTTCCCTTTCTGCTCAGGGTTTACCTTTCAGGTGAATTTCAGAATAAAATATCCTTGAGGATTAAATAAAGGTTCTCACAAACAGAGGAAAAGTGTCTCTGATTTGTTTCAAGTCTGAGAATAATGAGACCACCAACTGCACTAGGGATTGGGGGGCACTATGGAAGTTAGGTGGTTACACTTCTCCAGTTATTTCTTGTCCCTGGCCTGGCCTTGGTGGAAAAGTCTCTTGGGCTTGGAGTGCTTCCTCATCCTTGCTGCTCTGGTGTATGAAATGCTTGTGCCTATGTCATCAGGGACATGTGGTTTGTCCTCATGACCGTCTCTTACCTCTTGTTCCAGGTGCTGCGTTTTCTCCGTCTCTTTGGCCCTGGGAAGAATGTTCCATCTGTTTGGCGTAGTGCCCGGAGGAAACGCAAAAAGAAACATCGGGAGCTAATGCAAGAAGTGCAGATCCAGGAGGGTGATGCTGCAACCGAGGCAGGAATGGAAGAGAAGTCTCCCTGGGAATATGAGTTTGCTCCTCCTCCTCCTCCGGAGCAGTGCCTCTCAGATGATGAGGTGGGAAGTCTGAGATTTAGGAGGGTCCCTAGCTAGCAAATGGGGAGCTTCTTCACCCTGCTAAGACAATACTGGTGAGGGGAGGTTAGGCTGCTATTCCCACTGTGCAGAGGCTGCTCCTTGGATATTAAGCAGGGGCTCCAGAGACCATTCCCTTGTGGGTTAAGAGCCCTTGTATGGTAAGGAATCAGGGGACGCTTTCCCCGTTTTATTGTAGCAGTAGAGAGTCCTCGTATTGCTGGGCTGCCAGTTCCAGCGTTTGCTAATGCAGCTATTAAGATTGAACATGCATCTCTGAGATTTCTTGGAAATGCTCCTCTCCACTGAGAATGAGACAGAATTTGAAAGAAAAAGCTCCTGTTGCCAGCTCTGACAGCAGTGACTGACAGGTTCCTTTTTCCTGCTGTGCTGCAGATCACTATGATGGCACCTGTGGAGTCCAAGTTTTCCCAGTCTACTGGAGACATAGACAAAGTGACAGATACCAAGCCCAAGGTATCTGAATGGCGTTATGGGCCAGCCCAGCTCTGGTATGATATGCTGGGGATTCCTGAGGATGGCAGTGGATTTGACTATGGTTTCAAACTAAAAGAGCATGCGAGAGAACAGGAGACTTCAGGTCATTGTGTGGAGAAGGTGAGAGAAAGCATGCGTAAGGGGGAGGGGGCTGCGAGGGTGTGGTTGTGTGTGGTGGTGGTGGAGCACAATAGAGAAGGAAATGGAGCTGGGGTGGTGAATAAGGCTGGGAACCATCCAGTGGAAGAGATGTGAGTGGGAGGGGGAAAGGAGGAGGATTCACAATGGAGAAGGTAGGGAATCTTTCTTCTATAGTTTAAGCGGAAAAATCAAAGTTAACTAGGGTCTAATGCCATTGTTCTCCCCTCTGCAGAACTTGGGAGTGATGGATGAGAAGGACGACTTACTGGCTGATGAGCACTTCCTTATGGTGACACAGCTACAGTGGGAGGATGATGTGATCTGGAATGGGGAGGATGTCAAACACAAAGGGACTAAAACACAGCGTGCGAGCCTGGCAGGCTGGCTGCCCTCCAGTATGACCAGAAACGCCACTGCGTACAATGCCCAACAAGGTGCACGGCAGCTGCCTTTACACTTTCTCATGCCCACACCCTGAGTTAGCCTAATTGAGAATGTCGTGTGTACCCCATTCTCTCTTCTTCAGCATGTGGGGTTGTGTTCTTTCTCCATCAAGAAGTGGCTTTTGCTAAACCAAGTTGAGGACAAAGCCTTTTGTCCTTCTCCTGCCCATGCAGGCTTGGCCTCTTCTGTTAGACGAGAGAACACTGAAAGCCAAGTGCATGTCCAGCGAAATGTCCTGCTGTCCTTCCCCTTTCCAACTGAAATGGGGGGCTGGACCTACCTAATTCAGTACCAAAGGCTGCTGTATTTGAGATCCCCTAGTGACTGTTCAGATTTCCATTTATGGCAGCACTAAAATCCCTCTGCTTTGCAAGTTAATGCTTGGGTGCTTGCTCTTCAGGGGCCAGTGGAATTTTGTGTATTTTATCAGAGGTGACATTTTAAAAGGAACCTTTCTCACATTCCTGAGACAATAATATTTTGGGGCTTCTCTAGCTAAAGGAACACAGTTTTTACAAACATCGAACTTTTCTCTCAAGCTTAGACATAAGCTGGTTTTTAAAACTGAACTGTAAATCCAGAATTATTCTTTGTTCATTGTAACTTATTCTGTGTCTCCAAGGAAAAGCTGATGGAACTGTCGGGTTATGCCAGTTACTCTCATTTTTGGATGCTGCTACTTTGTCTCCCTGAGTCCTCAGCTCTGCTATTCAGACACCCTGAGGAGCGGGGAAGCAGATTAGATAGCAGGGGGTAGTGCAGATGGGGGAGGAAGATGGGATCAGGGCTCTGAGAGGGCAAGGAAAAACTATGGCAATGCAGGGGTAGTGCTTGGGGTCAGGAGCAGCTTTATGTTACAGAACGTGGAGAAAGTGATCAGGGGAGAGGTTGTTCTAGATTTGATTCTGACAAATAAGGAGGAACTGGTAGAGAATTTGATGGTGGAAGGCAGCTTGGGTGAAAGTGGTCATGAAATGATTAGAGTTCATGATTCTAAGGAATGGTTGGAGGGAAGACAGCAGAATAAAGACAATGAATTTCAAGAAGGCAGACTTCAGCAAATTGGTAGGTAAGATCCCGTGGGAAACAAATCTCAGGGAAAAACGTTCAGGAGAGTTAGCAGTTTTTTAAAGATACGTTATTAAGGGCATAAGAGCAAACTATCCCAACAGGTAGGAAAAATAGGAAGTATGTTAACAGACCATGCTGGCTTAACCAAGAGAACTTCAACAACCTGGAACTCAAAAAAAAAAAATCATAAAAAAACCCGGAAACTAGGTCAAATTACAAAAGATGAATATAAAAAACAACACAAGAATGTAGAGACAAAGTTAGGCCAAGATTTTCACAAAATGAGATTAAATTAGGTAGGGACATAAGGGGTAACAAGAAAACATTTTACAAATACATTAGAAGCAGGAAGGGGACTGTGGTGGGGCAGCTGTCCCACACAGGCAGGAGAAGGGTTAAGGCAGCCTTGGAGAGGCTGCGCAGAACCCAGCCAATCAGAAAAGGGTTTATTGGGAGAGCCAGTCAGGAGAAGGCTTGCTGGAGCAGCCCATATATAAAGGGCTGCTCAGCGGAGCAAGGGGCAGTCTCTTCCTGGAGGGCAAGGGGGAAGGACTGTCTGCCTAGGAGCACCGGAGATACTGCAGCGCTGGGAAGGGTAGTGGAGCAAGAGGAGCTGTTGGCTGACCATAGCCAGACTGAGACCCTGAAGCAAGGGCAGTTCTTTGACAGTGTAAGGAGTCATGTGGATAGGGGGAAGCAGTAGATATGATATATCTTGACTTTAGTAAGCCTTTTGGTACTGTCTCATATGACCTTCTCATAAGCAAACTAGAGAAATATAGCCTAGACAAACCTACCATAAGGTGAGTGCACAACTGGTTGAAAAACTGTGCTCAGAGAGTGGTTATCAGTGGTTCACAGTCAAGCTGGGAGGACATATCAAGTGGGGTCCTGCAGGGATCAGTCCTGGGTCCAGTTCTGTTCAGTATCTTAATAAATAATATTGATAATGGCACAGAGAGTACACTTATAAAATTTGTGGAAAATGCCAAGCTGGGAGGGGTTGCACGCCCTTTGGAGGACAGGATTAGCATTCAAAATGATCTTGACAAACTGAAGAAATGGTCTGAAATAAATAGGATGAAATTCAGTAAGGACAAATGCAAAGTACTGCACTTAGGAAGGAACAAACAATTGCACAAATACAAAATGGAAAATGACTAGGAAGGAGTTCTGCAGAAAAGGATCTGGGGGTTTTAGTGGATCACAGACTAAATGTGAGTCGACAGTGTAACACTGTTGCAAAAAGAGTGAACATCATTCTGTTCTGTGTTAGCAGGTGTGTTGTAAGCACAACACGGGAAGTTATTCTTTCACTCATCACCACAGCTGGAGTACAGTGTGCAGTTCTGGGCAGCACACTTCGGGGAAAGTTGTAGACAAACTGGAGAAAATCCAGAGGAAAGCAACAAAACTGATGAAAGATTCCGGGGGGGGGGGGCGGGGGAGGAAAGGGTTTGTTTAGCCTGGAGAGAAGCCTGAGGGGAGACATAGTCTTCAATTATGTAAAAGGTTGTTACAAAGAGGAGAGTGATAAATTATCTCCTTAACTACTGAGGACTAGACAAGAAATAAGGATTTTAAATTGCAGCAAGGGAGATTTAGGTTAGAGATTAGGAAAAACTTCCTAACTGTCAGGTTAAGCACTGGAACAGATTACCTAGGGAGGTTGTGGAATCTCTGTCATTGGAGGTTTTTAAGAAAAGGTTAGAGAAACGCCTGTCAGGGATGGTCTAGATAATGTTATGCAGGGGACTGGATTAGATGATCTATTGATGACCCTTCCAATCCTACATTTCTGTGATTCTGTGGTTTATAGAGACTGCTCCCCACAGCCCTGATGGTGTGTTAACTGCCTGGTTCATCAGGCTGCAGCCCCTTGTACAGCTAAGGAGCGCTGAGTGACAATGCGTAGGTGCTGGAACTAGGGGTGCTGGGTGTGCTTGAAGTGGTGTCCATCATAGACAGGGTTGACAGTTTGATTTAATGGCTCTCAGTACCCCCAGCAATTGTTCCAGCATCGCTGTGGTCATGTGGAGGATTATGGTGGGACTGCAGGGGATAACAGGGTATTGTGGGGGAAGAAAGTTGTGTGAGATTCCTGGGAGGCTGGGGAACCGAGAATCACTGTTCTTGTTGGTTGGAGGGCTCCTTGGTGTCCAGGCAGCAGTGACATTGCGTCTGCAGTGACCTGCTATCCTCGGTGCTGCAGTGCTGTTGCCTTGTTCAGAGGGGCATTCACTTTTCCCAGATGATGATCTGATCTGATAATTTTGCTCCTATGTCTTGCCAGGACCTCCCCACAGGAGGATCACTGGAGGGAGAAGCTGCCTCAGAATTGGTGCTTTTAGCTCCTGCCATGGAGACTAACTGTGACTTCGTATTTATATACAAATAACTTATTGCAGACTTTTCCAATGCCCTCATTCATACTAGACTGAAAAGAATCTGTTTCAAGTGCTTCTTGGAGCTGAGTTGTAGAGGAATTTGTGTGTAGTTGTTTGACTATATGCTAGAAGTGAAAGGTGGCTAGTTGTGGAGGTAGTGTCAGATTAGGGGGCAGGTTAAGGAGGAGATGGTTCAACACCTGCAGAAGAGGAATACTGTCTTTTAAAAAATCAGTCAGATAAGTGACTTTTACTATATTCTGGACAGTATCCTCTCTGCCCCATTCTGCTGTTGATTCTAGCCTCCCCTCCAGGATTCCTGAGATCTTGCATAGCAGAAATATGGATTCAGTTTTCCTTTTTAAACTAAAGGAGGAAAGTCAAAGATCCCTTTATATAGTAAAATCCACACTCCAGGGTGGGATTTCTGGCCTAAGGGTGCTGCCTCAGGTCCCACCATAAAAGATAAAGCCCTCAATTTTGCCCAGTGGAAAGAAGCTTCTCTTTCCCCCAAACTGTGCACTCTGTTAGGAATAAACCTTCTGTTCCCTTAATAGGGACATGGGAATTGCTGAACTGGACGATAAGTGACCCATCTAGTCCAGCATCCTATCTCTGACAATGGCTCTTAATAACAGCTATGGAATAATTTGCCTATATGAGAGGTTTCTTAATCTTGGGCAATGAATGTTTGGTTTATGCCTTGAAACATGAAGGTTTATATCCCTTGTAAATTTGTATTCTTTCTGAAGAAATTGCATGTATTTTTATTGTTCAGATCCATGTTGAATCCTTTGAATGATATAAAGGTCTTTGTTTTAGTCTGGTGGCAATGAGTTCCACAGATTTATTATGCATTGAGTAGAAAAACAATTTACTTTTCAGATTTAAATGTTCTTGTTTTATGCAAGAGGGTAAATAACAGCACTCCACACCATTAATTCTTATATGTCTTTATCATACCCTCTCCTGTCTGCTCACTAGGCAGTCCTAATCTATTCAATCTGTCCTCAGACAGAACTCTCAGGTTTGTAATAATCTTTCTTGCCCATCTTTGGACCCCTTCAATTTTTGCTATATCTCTTCAGATGGGGTAACCATAACTGAACATGTTATTACAGGTCAGGACATATCATTTATTTATGTAATGACACAATATGTTCAGTATCGTGTCTCTCAATGCAACGTAACATCTAGTTTTGCTTTTTTTAACCTCTGTTGTGCCCTGAGCAGGTCTCTTATTGAGCTGTTCACAGCATTGACCAAGTCAGATCCTATCTAGTATTGGGAAGAATACTCTGTTGCTGCTCCACTGAAATATATCCTGCTGGGCTTGGGGGAGAAAGGCAGCATTTCATTACCATCAGCATTTCAGAGCCTCCTGCTAGCAGCAGCCATGTTGCTGGAATGTAACATTCTTTGGGATCAAGATTTGTGAGGCAAGGATCCTACCCCTAGGCAGGGACTGGAAACTATTTTCCATCTGGGTTTGAGTTCTGGTTTAACCCTAATGTTACTCTTGTTTTCCTCTCCAGGGCTGAACCGTAGTGGCTCTTTGCTCAATCCACCCATTCCACTAGTGCAGAAACCCAGTGTAGCAGGGGTCCTGGGCATCGCAAAGGGCAAAGAGAAACAGCCTCCTGAGCAGCAAGGTAATGAGCAAGCGTTAGTCTGTGAATAGTAGGCTATGTGGAGAGAGACTTCTGCATAAACTTGGGCTCAATACTAGGGGTAGGAGGGTCCTTCTATAATCAATTACTTACAGGTCAGCAGGATGTCCTGCTGACTTACATAACCTCTCAAAGGGCCTTCTCTATCCCTCTTAGAGAGTCTCTCCTTATCCCCCATAAAGCAAAGTACTATGGACTTTCTTGAGTTATCAGAGCTCCGAAGAGGCTTGTGACCTCTCTGAGATCTTTTACTTTGCTTATCTGAAGGTCTTCCCCTTTAATGGCAAACTATCATGGGGGCCACGTGTAGCTCTTCAGAGACCTTTTGCCCAACTGTAGTGGGGTACAGGCTTATGCGAAGGCTCTGTCCTGCTACAGTATAAGGTTCTGCATGCATTTTTTTTGGCTTTGGAGGCATGGAAACAAGAGCCCTTGGAAGGAGGGAAAGATTGGGTAGAACTGAAATGGGACAAAAGTGCTGAATTGAAAAGTTGCTATAGTAATCTTTGTGGAGTGTTAACCATCAAAGATCACATTCTGCTATCTTTGCAGCTGCCCTGGATGAAGATAAACCTTGGTTCTCCATTTTCCCAATCGATAATGAGGAGTTAGTGTATGGCCGTTGGGAAGACAATATCATCTGGGATGACCAGGCGATGGAAATGTTCTTGGATCCTCCAGTCCTGACACTTGACCCAAATGATGAAAACATCATCCTGGGTATGATCATGGCGTTAGCCCTTTGTCTGTGTCTCTGCTTGGAGCTGATATTTCCAGACCAGTTGGACAGAGCAGAGCAGGGAATGAGGGCACTTATTGGAAAGCAGGGGTACTTAAAAGGCAGGCGGTGCCTAAAGGAGTACAAAAACTAGTCTTGAAGAGGAAAGACAAGTGCATTCTATTATGGAGGGGTGAAAGTAGGAGTGTGGGGTGGTAATTGTGTTTTGGGGATATTTTATGTAGATGGGAGTCTCCAGTGAGTGGCTGTCCATTCTTTGCTACCCTGTGGCAGGAATTGACTGGTTGGGCCAACACTCATACCCTTCTTGTGTTTTTAAAGAATTCTGGAAGCTATTTACAAATGATCCAACAAAACTAAGACAAAAGTAATCACTAACAAGTTGGCACATGCGTTTCCAACTCCATGTTCAAAGCACCAGAAGACAAGGAAAAGTGAACCAAACTGAATTATACAGCAAAAGAAATTAATCCATGTCCTAATGCCTTGGCTTCCAAATGATCAACATCCTAACCTTACTTGAAGACAACATATTGTGAGGAAATAAAGGGAGAAGAATCTTATGACAGCCTTTTTCAGTGTCCCTAGCTTGAGGCTCCTGCTCACTCAGACTGAGAGCAGACCTTCCAGGCTACAGAAGCTCCGTGCTGGAGTTGTATTTTTTCTGGAGTCTCTGGGTCTGTCTCCCATTTCGTTACATATTTGCTCCCTGAATCTTCGCTAGAACAATATAACTTGAAAACAGCTCTTGATTTTTTACTAGAGGTGCCTTGCTAGAGCCTTTATTTGTGCTCTGGGGCACTGATTCCTTGCTGTCAGGGAGTTGGGCTTGTGATGGCAAATGTGGAAGGCGGTGGAATCGTTCTGATATTTTGGCAAGTGTTGACGTGGTAAGAGGTTTTGAATTGCTGTAGAGATCTTTTCCGAGTCAGAAAGAAGCTGTGCTGATGTAGAAAATCTGCAGGAACAGCACTTGAAGTACACTCTGACTTTTCTGTGTTCATTACTAGAAATTCCTGATGAAAAGGAAGAGATGACTTTGAACTCTCCCTCCAAGGAGAACAAGAAAGAATCATCTCTAAAGAAGAGTAGGATCCTGTTGGGAAAAACAGGCGTCATCAAGGAAGAACCACAGCAGGTCACTGAGAGTCTCAGTGCTTTGGGGATAGGAGTGGGTTAGGAGGAGTGATTTTTGACTTTTTTTTTTTTTTTTATATGGTGTTAAATCAGAATATGTCTCAGCCGGAGGTGAAGGATCCCTGGAATCTCTCCAATGATGAGTTTTACTATCCCAAACAGCAGGGGCTTCGAGGAACCTTTGGAGGGAACATCATCCAGGTAGTGACAATGGGGCTGACTTTAGGGTGGAGGCAGTGATCTCCTTATCTTCATGCAGAAATCTCCTGCTGAGATTTAGTTGAATCTTGTCTGGCATCAAAATAGTTATCCTTCTGTGTGTGTAAGTTATCACACTGCTGTTCCTCTCAGATCCTCATTGTTCAGGTTATTTCCTTGTTTAAGACAAAATCCTGGGACGGTATCCATGGGTCGTGTCAAACTGTGATGTGTGCAGTAGAGTCTCCCATCATTGTACCATGCCAGTCTTGTTCAGTGTATCACCCTCGGTCTGCACTGCTCTTACTGGAGCTCTGTGGATGCTTGTGCTGTGGAGACTTGAGGTGGTGCTTCTGTTGCCAAGTTTATTTGACCAGGAGATTATCAAATATCTGTTAAACATTGGTAAATCTGAGTCAACACTCATGTAAACCAAGGCAATGGGATCTCCCCCCGTTAAAGGGTACTGTTGTAAAATCCTAGCTAGGTTTCCTATCTCTTAAGCAATGGGGAAAATGTACGCAATTCTAAATGCCCTTCTTTCTTGGTTATAGATATAGGAATGCTTTCCCTTTCTTCAAGTAATAAAGATCCCTTTCCCCATTTGGATGCTCTTTGAGCTGTTAACTGGGGGAACATTGTCTCTCTTGCACCACAGAAAGTGAGCCATGCTTGGACATGATCTCTGTGAGAGAACATGCCTCTAGGGGGGTCCAAATACCTTGGTCACTTTTGCAGCTAATGGAATAAAACATTTCAAGTGCCTGCCATAAGACTGTGGGGAAGTTTCTCTGTGGTCGTTGTAGACTGGGCTCTGTACTGATGTCTGTTCTCTGTGTCTGTTTCTCTCTTGGTCCCAGCACTCTATCCCTGCAGTGGAACTTCGCCAGCCATTCTTCCCCACCCATATGGGTCCTATGAAGCTCCGACAATTTCATCGCCCTCCATTGAAGAAATATTCCTTTGGGACCTTGTCCCAGCCAGGACCCCATTCTGTGCAGCCACTGCTGAAACATATCAAGAAGAAAGCCAAGGTAAAGCAGTATTTCTTTGTATATCTAGATCTGTCCAAAGTCTCCATTGCCATGGTACATCTGTTTGACATGCTGTTTCCCTGATACTCTCTTCTTGCATTCACACAGATGAGAGAGCAGGAGCGGCAGGCTTCAGGAGGTGGGGAGATGTTCTTCATGCGCACACCACAGGACCTAACTGGTAAGGATGGTGACCTCATCCTTGCTGAGTATAGTGAGGAAAATGGTCCTTTAATGATGCAGGTTGGCATGGCAACAAAGATAAAGAACTACTACAAGCGGGTGAGTGTTGTAAAGAAATGTCTAATGTTTAAACATTGTTATATATTTAATGTTATAAACCAATCTAAAAGGGAATTTTTCTGCTTTGTCGTCTTTGTATGGCTGATATAACTGTAGAACCACAACTATAATTTTACATTCAGATGGTTAAGCCAGATAATTGCATCTGGAGTAGCAGTGTGTGTCGCTGTGATGCCTCCTTTGTATTTGTGAATGGGCATTGAGTTGTTATATGTTCCATGGTCTGTTCTGGGTGTTCACGGTCGCACACTGGAGAGTCTTTAATTTTCCATTTGTGCAGCAAGTATCGGCATCTGCCATGGTTTGTGCGGATACAGATTATGGTTGCCCATGAGTTTCGTGGGAGACTGAAGCCAGGGATCTTCTGCATCGGGTCTTTCATTAGGTGTTTTTCTATAACTTCTTGTGAACTCCATTCAGCTTTATGGTGAAAACTAATGAACAGAGCCCTGCGCAGATACAGAATGTGTATCCGCATCCATCCGCAATCTGCAAAAATGGCTCTCGGAAATCTACATCCACTGTTGCGGATATCTGCAGATATAAAGCGGATATCTGTGGATTTGCAGGGCTCTAATAATAAACCTTTGCTGTTAGCCCATGGTTTGTTAACCCCAGAAGAATCTCATGAATGCCTGTTGCCAGACACACAGCATGGAACCTCTCCCCTTAGGATATTAACATGGTAATAAGAAAACAAAGAGAGAGCCTGTAAAATATTCATAAATGGCTCTATTTACTGAAAAAAGGACATTCACAGAGCAAAGTTTGCCTTGGTAAACACAGACCTGGAGTCTTCCATACAGCCTTCAGTAATGATTAAGTTTGCTTAGTTTGGCTGCGGTGGCCAAAGTTCTGGGAACGTTTTATGAGCAGCCTGTAATTGTGGTTTTTTTGACTCTCACAATGGGTATATAATGCATTAAGCTGAGCTGCTGCCTTATTGACTGTATCATGGTTTTCTCTCTGGGGATTAAAAACATTCGCATGCTCCCCTCTACTATAATATGAAATGCTGGTGAGCAAATGGGAGATGGAAATGTTAGTGGCCATGGTAAAGGTTAAGGCTCATTCTAAACCATCCCTGGGTGTAGAGTGAAATAATTAAAAAAAAGGAAAGGGGGGGGGGGCAGCCATAAAGGCTCCAAATGAAAACTGCAATCCAGCAGGGCCCCCGTTCACACTGTTCAAACACAGTTGAAGGATTTTGACTTGGTGGCCCTGCAGAATCAGGGTACTACTATACAAAAACTTGTTCTAGGCAGGGAGCACTCAGAATATAGGGGAACCCCACTGAACGTAATACAATTCCCCTGGGAAAAAATGTTGAGTGGGTGTGATTGTGGGTTTTTCCTACACAGCTACAATCTGAATCTATATACATGTGTCATGATGTGCCCCTTGCGGGCATCAGGAAGTTAAAAACATACTGGCCTGGATACAACAAATTGGTTGGTGGCCATAAACGAAACAAAATGTTAGCTGTTGTGTTAAAGACTGCTTAGTGTGTGTGCTCAAATTGATCCAGGCCCTAAAAAACATAAGAGCAGATTAGAACATCAACAAATAAAGGGATCTTGGGTCTGGTTACAAATTAATTACATCGGTCCCTTACCTAAAACTGCTTGAGGGAATAGATTTGCCTTGGTAATTGTTAATGATTTTTCTAAATGGGGGAAAGCTATTCCCATGAAATCTACCAGAGCAGCTGTGACTGCTAAGCTTCTGCTAGAACAAATCTTTACCAGATGGGAGCTTCCATGGGTAATACTCAAATCAAGGAACACATATTACTGATGAAATTATGCATACCACAGTGGTTTTACCAGGTATACAGGAAAAATAGCATGTTGTTTACCATCCTCAGTCTTCTAAAATAGTTGTTGTAATAATAATAATAATATCCTAAAGCTAATGCTTACGAAATACCTAAAAAGATAGAATAAAAGGGACGGGAATGTTCAGTTGCCATTAACATTAATGGCCTTGTGGGCTACCTCTCATAAAGCTATGGAGGTAGCTCCCTGTGAAATTATAATGGGGGATAAAATGACACTGCCAGAACACTTACTATGTGCTAGCCCAGACCTAGTACAGGCACTAATGAATCAGTGGATGTCACAGTTAAAAGGGCAACCAAAAAGTGTCCCTTTATGGGTAGCCAAAAACTTACGGGTGGAACAGTAAGCAGCTCAACAATTCAATCACACTGTTAAAAAGAAAGAGAGAAAAAACAGAATGGCTTTGTTGTTGGAATACTTTGTGTTTGTTGAACTATAAATTTGAATATACGAATTAAACCAGCCAAAACAAATAATCCAAACCTCCCACTCAACAAACTCTGGAAACTCATTCCAGACTACAACTACAATTGAGTGGTTGAGTGGACAAAGCCGCCAACAACAGATACTTCAATCCTTGGCACAGATAAACTGGATATTAGAAAAACAGATGTGGTTGAAAATCGGCATAGTAATTACAACTACACTAAAAACACTGGTAAAATAAACTTAAAAGTATCATATTCTCAATGTAAAAAAGGGATGACAACTTTATTTTCTATGGGAACATTAGAAGGGGACATATTGAGGTCTACATTTTGTAAAATTAGGGTGTGTAATTTTAGGGCTAGTGTATTAATTAAAATCAGACAAGCACAAACCCTGGAAAAAAAACCCAAAGTCAATCCAAATAAAAATGTATATCATCCAAAAAAGTCAAAAATGTACTTACTAAAAATTAGCTTTAAAACATAAACCAGCAGGAATGTGTATAGGACAATCAGGAACGTTTCAAATAATTTATCCATAGGTTGTATCAAAAGAAATAAAAAGGCACTAACAACTCCCCCAGATTTTTACTCAGAGTCAGAATAGTACAAAAATTATGTGTAATGTCATTTGAAAAAACACCAGTGGGTACTGTCTGGGTTTAATGGAACTTGGTCTACTGCATCTAAACAAGTAGCATGAAGGGCCACTTAATAGCAGTTGTTGCAATTCGTTGCCAATATACATACCAATTCTTCTTTGAGTGCTTGGTCATGTCAATTCCAAATAGGTGTGTGTGGCTGCGTGCACGGTCGTCGGAAGGTTTTTCCCCTACTGGTACCTATTGGGGAGGCTGTGGAGCCCACTGGATTGGCGCCTTCATGGTGGTGTATAGAGGTCTCTGCCGACTCGCCACCTCTTCCTTCTTACTGCCAGTGACGGTTGTTGGAGCAGCTTTTCTCTTGTGATGGCAAGCAGTCCCCTAGTGGACTCTTTCTAGTCATATCTGTAAATAGTTTAAAACTTAGTATTAGTTCAGGTAGTTCTTAGTTGGATAAGTTTCTGTTGGGGGTTCCTCCCACCACGTTTCCCCTCCCAGGGACTGGGGCATGTCTCGGTCTCAACGGTTTAAGCTGTGCAGGTCCTGTCTAAAGCCTATGCCAATGGGAGACCCACACAACTCCTGTTTAAAGTGTTTTTGGGGGAAGCCTATCTGAGAACTGCAAAATGTGTGGATGCTTCTGCCTAAGGACTAAGAAGGAGAGGAACTTTAGGCTGAAACTACTCCTCACGGAGTCAGCCCTTTGTCCCCAGCCTGTACAAGTGGCGTCCGACCTCAAGCCCAGCACTTCAGTGTGGAGTGTGCTGGCCTTAGTAAGAGAGGCTGTGGCGCCAGAAAAGGACTCTGGCTCCAGGGATCCTCGGTACCACCACTCCCTGGCACCAAAGACCTCCTCTGGTGTGCGTGCCCGGCACCGTCCCCATTCGCCGGTGCTACACAAAACAAAGAAGATAGAGGTCGCTCTCCCAGTAAAGCAGTGGAACTAGGAGGCACCAGCGAGGCACTGAACTGGGACACCTTGCTCTGGCTCCGACTCAGCTGGCACAGTCGACTCTGGCCTCATAGGGAGGTCTGTCGGGTCTGGGTCTCATGGACTCCCCAGTGCGGGAGTCTCGGGAGGAGGACTTGCACCTTACCTCCACGCTGTAAACCTTTGAAGTGGCTAGGGACCTCATAGCGATAATGGCGCAGTCCCCTGCATGGGCACTGTCACTGTAAAAAGGCACCATGCCTTCTGGGGCAAGCCGGCGATGATGTGGCACCACTCCCTGGCACTGTCTCGCTCCACACCACCCTAGTTGCCAGGGTTGGAGTCCTCATCAGACTTGGAGGCGGAGTCGAATGCCTCTAGGCGAAGCTGTTACGCTTATAAAAAGCACACAAGATCTTTTTTCAGGGGAAAAGGCAATATGCTGCATTTATTGAGAATATAGCAGTTAGCATATGCTTTTCACACACATACCATGCACGCAGTCCCACCAGTCGATGTTCTAGTTACCAGTCCAGAGTTTGGATCAATGTAATGGCCAGCCAGATTGGTCGCAGAGTGGAGCCGGGCTCTGTTGCTCGCAATCCGAGGCTCCTGGAGTTGTTGGCAAGACGAACCCGAAGTCCCATGGCAAAGCACCCTGTCTTTTTAGTCCTTTTTCTTCATTGAAGTCTGTGGATTTTGCTGTGTCATTTTATGACCGGTTACTCCTCATTTGAGGTTATGTTTTGATGGCATCTTTCTTGTTAGCATTCCAAAACACCTCCAGGAGGGCCTTCCTGTCTGGTTTCAATTTAATCAATTATCTTGTGTTTTAAGGGTGCTAGTCTCCACCTCAGGGTCATCAATCTGCTATTCCTCAATCATGGATAGGTGTAGATGGTTCTCTGGCTTCGTTATGTCTCTTCACTCCTCCTCCCTTGACCATCTGGCTCTAACAATGGCCTTCACACCTTATCTTTTCCTGATACATACATTCCTCATTCACACAAACAGTTCTTCACAGAGACCTTCAAAGGTATACAAATAGCAGTGTTTTATGTTAAACAAGAAAGGCATTGTAAATTAAACATTATTAAATCTTGTAACTACATTGGGGCCTGGACCTTCAAAATTCCTCTAATCTAATTAACGTAGATACAGACAAAGTCCTGTCTTTTACTTACAAGGCATGAAAAAGAAGAAAATAGCTAATACTAATATCAACTATCCTATTCATTTATTCTAACAACTTAAACCTTACTGACAGGTTTCAGAGTAACAGCCGTGTTAGTCTGTATTCGCAAAAAGAAAAGGAGTACTTGTGGCACCTTAGAGACTAACCAATTTATTTGAGCATAAGCTTTCGTGAGCTACAGCTCACTTCATCGGATGCATACTGTGGAAAATACAGAAGACGTTTTTATACACACAAACCATGAAAAAATGGGTGATTATCACTACAAAAGGTTTTCTCTCCCCCCACCCCACTCTCCTGCTGGTAATAGCTTATGTAAAGTGATCACTCTCCTTACAATGTATACGATAACCTGGATTTGTGCTGGAAATGGCCCACCTTGATTATCATACACATTGTAAGGAGAGTGATCACTTTACATAAGCTATTACCAGCAGGAGAGTGGGGTGAGGGAGAGTAAACCTGTTGTAGTGATGATCACCCATTTTTTCATGGTTTTTGTGTATAAAAATGTCTTCTGTATTTTCCACAGTATGCATCCTATGAAGTGAGCTGTAGCTCACGAAAGCTTATGCTCAGATAAATTGGTTAGTCTCTAAGGTGCCACAAGTACTCCTTTTCTTTCTTTAAACCTTACTATAAAACATGCAATACATATAACAAAACATAATCAATTATCCAGCACAGTAGCCATGGTACAACAAAGCCGGCACCGCTCTTGGCAGTGCTCCAGACAACAGGAAGGGCAGCCATTGCCTTTGATGTCATAGCCACTGCCCTGGCAGGCACCAGTTCAATGGCCCTTCTGGATCCCATGGGCCTACCACCAAGCCCAAGAGCTGGGGTCCAGATCCTTGTCCGTGGCTTCGGAGGCACGGGCCCCTCCATCATTAACATCTGTAGCCTGGGAACCTCCATGGGGACAAGAGATGGGCACGCAGGCCAGCACTGAGACCGCAGCAGGACCCAGCATCGGGGCCGGTACTGAGATGGGCCCGGGCCCGGAGACCAGGACTGCTCCTGGCACCACTCAGGGTGTTTCAGCATGGGAGATGCCTGCAAGCCAGAGGGGCAGGAAGACCCGGTGCCCCTGCAGGCATCTTCCCCTGATGAAGCGGTGGTGGGCACGTGTACCACGGTGCCGGCCATGGTCAACAGAGCCCACCAGGAGTTGATCAGATGGGTGGCTCAAAATTTGGCCATGCAGATGGAGGAGGTGTCAGAGGAGACCAACTCCATGGTCAATATTATGGTGCCTGAAGGTGCCTTGAGGGTGACTTTGCCACTCATTAAGACCATCCACAACACTACTAAAGCATTGTGGCAAACGCCCGCTTCTCTTTCCCCACTCGGCAATAGGGTGGAGAGGAAGTATTTTGTGCCTTTCAAAGGGTATGAGTACCTGTTCACTTACCCTCAGCCGGGCACTCTGGTGGTGGAGGTTGCCAACCAAAAGGAAAGGCAGGAAGGGACAACTGGAAGTGACACCTAAATCCAAGGAGGTGATGAAGCTGGATCTCTTCGGTAGGAAGATATATTCTACCGGAGGGGCTCCAGCTTTGCATTGCCGATCAGCAGACAGTCCTTAGCTGCTATAGTTTTAATTCTTGCAAGATGTCTAAATGTAAAGAACTATTTCCAGTGGACTCCTGCTGGGCTAGGCTGCAGTCCTGGTTGATCAAGTCCAGGACCGGGGCAGGGTCCTCCT
The DNA here is from genome assembly GCF_965152235.1 of Eretmochelys imbricata. NCBI lineage: Eukaryota > Metazoa > Chordata > Testudines > Cheloniidae > Eretmochelys > Eretmochelys imbricata. The sequence goes on from NC_135580.1 coordinate 103,031,194, forward strand.
GTGGGCCTCAAGGAAGGCGGGGTTGTCATGAAAAGCTCCTTGCAGGCTTCCTTAAATTCGGCCAACTTGGCAGCCCATACCATGGCAACAGCCATGGCCATGAGAAGAAGCTCATGGCTTCAGGTGTAAGGGCTCCCGCACGAGGTCCAGCAGACCATTCAGGATTTGCCTTTTGACTGTGTAGGGCTCTTTTTGGCACAAACAGATACTAAGCTCTACAGCCTAAAAGACTCAAGGGCAACTCTGAAGTCCCTGCGGCTTAACACACCAGCCCCCTAAAGAAAGCATTTCAAACCTCAGCCTGCACCTGAATTCTGCCCAGCTTCTCCTAGACAGGATTATAGCAGGAAGCAGGGCAGGAGTAACAGATGGAGACCTTCTCAGTCCTTCTCTAACCAGAAAACTGGATTCTTGATAGCCATTACCTCTGCCAGGAGGGTGTGAGAGTTGCAAGTCCTGATTTCTGGGCCTCAGAAAAGCAGCCCCCAGCCTCCAAGCCAAATTCTTTAAGGTGCGCCCAGGGGTGACGCACCAGTTCAGATCTCGGATTCTCCCCCCCCCCTTTGTAAATCGTCTGTCCCATTTCTACCATGCCTGGGCACAAATCACCGCAGAGCAATGGGTCTTGAGCACGGTAGAATTGGGATATTCTCTCCAGTTCTGTTCCCTCCTGCCTTTCCACCCTCCTTCCCCATCCCTCTTCAGAGACCCTTCTCACGAGCAACTTCTTATGCAGGAGGTGCAAACGCTCCTACAACTTGGGGTGGTAGAGGATGTCCCTTTAGAATTCGGGGGGGGGGGAGGGGAGGGTTTCCTATGCCAGGTATCTCCTAATCTTGAAGGCCAAGGTCGGGCTCAGACCTGTTCTAGACCTGCGAAACCTCAACAAATTCATGAATAAGATAAAGTTCTGCATGGTCTCCCTGGCTTACATTATCCCCTCCCTGGATCCGGGGGACTGGTACACTGCCCTCGACTTGAAGGACATGTATTTTCATGTGTACATAGTCCCGTCCTACAGACAGTTCCTTCGCTTTGTGGGTCAAGAACACCCACTATCAGTTTACGGTTCTTCCATTCAGCCCCTTGGGTGTTCACCAAGTGCATGTCAGTCGTGGCAGCCTTTCTGTGGAAACGACAGATGCAAGTATTCCCATACCTTGACGACTAGCTAATCAAAGGCCTCTCCAGAGCCCAAGTGGAGGTCCATGTGAGCCTAGTTCAAATGACATTCCACAGGCTTGGCCTCATACTGAATGTAGCAAAGTTGACCCTAACCCTGACTAAGAGAACAGAATTCATTAGAGCTCTCCTGATCTTTGGTCAAACCAGGGCATTCCTTCTGGAAACTCACTTTCTCACCATGGGCGCCATCATACAGGTCCTCAGGTGATAGCCCACCACTATGGCACGAAATTGCCTGAAGCTGCTCGGCCATATGGCCGTTTATACATATGTAATACAGCACACCAGGCTGCAACTCCATCCTCTTCAGGCTTGGCTAGTCTCGGTGTACAGGCCTTATCGAGACTGCCTAGACAAATTGATCTCACTCACTCCCCCAGTTATCGAGTCCCTCAGGTGGTAGCTCGATCCGCAAGCAGTGTGTGCAGGACTGCCCTTCTCTGGGCCCCAACCCTCGCTGTCTCTAGTAACAGATGCATAGGTGATGGGTTGGTGGGTGCACTTAGGCAGACTCAGGATGCAGGGTCACTGGTCCGAGGCAGAACTTTGGCTGCACATCAACGTCGGGGAGCTAAGAGCAGTCTGCTTGCCAGATGTTCCATGCCCTTCTGAAGGGCAGATGTGTATCAGAATTAACCGACAATACAACAGCGATGTTCTATATAAACAGACAGGGTGGTGCTCACTCCTCTCCCCTATGCTGGGAAGCCCTCAAACTGTGGGACTTCTGCATCGCTCATTCGATACATCTAGAGGCATCGTACCTTCCAGGTTCCCAGAATGAACTGGGTTCACAGTTCTCAGCAAGTCATTTCACAACCATGAGTGGTCCCTCCGTGATCAACATCCCCCAACGGTGGGGGTTTCCCCAAATGGATTTGTTTGTATCAAAGTACAACAGGAAGTGTCACCAGTTTTGCTCCTTCCTGAATTATACCCCGGACTTGCTCGCGGACGCCTTTCTCCTCCCTTGGAAGGACCATCTATTGTACGCTTTCCCGCCCTTCCCGCTTGTACACAAGGTCCTGCTGAAGGTCAGAAAGGAGGGCACATTAATGATCTTAATCGCACCAGCGTAGCCATGCCAGCACTGGTTCACCATGCTTCTAGGCCAGTCGGTGGACGCGCCAATAACCCTGCCCCGGTCCTGGACTTGATCAACCAGGATCATGGCTGTTTCCAGCATCCCAACCTGCAGTCTCTCCATCTCATGTCATGGAAACTCCGTAGCTAAACCCCTCCGACCTCAGATGCTCAGACCCTGTTAGAGAGGTCCTCCTTGGCAGCAGGAAGCCATCCACTAGAGCCACCTATCTGGCCAGCTGGAAAAGATACTCAATTTGGGCATTACAAAAACACACTTCACCCTTACAGTCATCGATTCCTTTTATTCTGGACTATTTGCTGCATATAAAACAGCAAGGTCTGTCAGTATCATCAATAAAAGCGTACCTGGCAGCTATCTCAGCTTTCCATCCCGGTTTGGCTGGTCGCTCAATTTTCGCGAACCCCATGGTTGGCCACTTCTTCAAAGGATTAGATAGGCTGTACCCTCAAGTAAAACATCCTGTTCCCCCATGGGATCTCAACCTTATGCTTTCTAGACTGATGGGACCCCCTTTCTGGCCCTTAGCAAGATGCTCTCTCCTTTAGCTTTCCTGGAAAGTAGTGTTCTTGGTAGCTATAACTTCCACCAGGAGGGTGTCTGAGCTTAAGGCCTTAACCTTGGCGCCCCATACATGGCCTTCTGTAAGGACAAGGTACAGTTGCAACCGCACCTGGCCTTTCTCCTAAAGGTAGTTTCGTATTTCCATGTAACCAGGACATTTTTCTTCTTTTGTTCTTTCCTCAGTTGTACGCTAGCAACAGGGAACAAATGCTCCATTCTCTGGATGTCAGATGAGCCTTAGCCTTCTACATTGAAAGAACTAAGCCATTTCAAAAATCAGCGCAACTATTCATCGCAATTGTGGAGCGAATGAAGGGACTTCCAGTCTTGCCCCAAAGGATCTCTTCTTAGATCACGTCCTGTATCTGGGCGTGTTATCACTTGGCAAAGATACCTGTCCCAGAGCTGATGGCACACTCCACAAGGGCACAGGCATCCTCAGTGATGTTCCTGGCACAAATTCCTATCCAAGACACATGCAAGGCAGTGACGTGGTCGTCGATCCACACCTTTTCATCACACTGTGCCATTACACAGCAAGCCAGAGATGATGCAGCTTTGGGCAGAGTGGTGCTTCAATCAGAGATTCCATGAACTCCGACCCCACTTCCTAGTTAAGGCTTGGCAGTCACCTACTTGGAATTGACATGAGCAAGCACTCAAAGAATTAAAAATGGTTACCTACCTCTCATAACCATTCTTCGAGATGTGTTGCTCGTGTCCATTCCAAGACCCACCCGCTTCCCCTCTGTCAGAGTATCTGGCAAGAAGGAACTGAAGAGGTAGTGGGTCGGCAGGGACCTATGTGAAGGCGCCACTCCAGGAGGATCCACAGCTGACCCGACAGGTACCGCCAGGGGAAAAAACTTCCCATGACTGTGCATGCGGCGCGCACACACCTACTTGGAATGGACATGAGCAACACACCTCGAAGAACAGTTACGAGAGGTAGGTAACCGTTTTTTCATATCTCTGGAAAATGGTGTTCTAAATGGCCTAAAGGCTACCCTAAAATAATTCCAGAACCACAGAGTAAATTGAAGTTGTCCCTTATCAAAAAATAAAAATAGTGTGTTTATACAATAATGTGCATTGTTTTCATGTCCTGGTTATTCTTAATATCACTCAATGGAATTTTAAAAAGATCAGAGTATGTAAAGGTAATAGAGTAAAAAAAGCTATAGAAAAAATTCTTAGAGCAACTGTAAAACAGCCCTAAAAACAATTAAAGGTTTAAAAGAAAAGTTAGTAAAATAATAGGGTCTGACAGTGGGTTGCTTAAATCAAAAATGTCCTTAATAAACCAAGGTAATATATAAAAGTTACAAGGCCAACTAAATACATTAAAGCAGGAACTAAAATATAAGGTGCTCCATCCCTTCACTAAAGTTCAAAATAAATTTAGTTAAAAAAATTAACAATAATAAACATGCATATATTTCCTTGGCACAAAAAACAAACCCCAAAATAAAGTTAACAGGTTAATTAGTCATAATGACAGAGCTATAAAACACACTATAGCTAGAAAGGTAGTATATGGGGGAATGTTACATACATAGTCACAAAAATTAAGTCTTAAAAATTATAGAGGTAGGAAAAATACTGGACCTCAACACCAATAGACAAATATTAAAGTGGTATAAAAGTAAAACACAAATACTAAAGAAAGTCTATGTCCTTAAAAATGTAGCTGTGGTAGTAATGATAACTCCTAACTAGTCATCTTACAGAGGATCTACAAGTTTATTTTTCACTCTCCCTACTGCTAATTTAAAAAAACAATTACAAAACAATAATGCATGTCCATTCAGTAGAAGTTCTAAAAGGACTTAGTCTTTAAGAAACGAGGCCAGGTGCCTCAAATAGTGGTTCAGTGCTTGCACAAATGGTGCGAGGTGCCTACCTTAAATTGATGCATGGAGGTGCATGTGAAGGTGGGTTTGCCAATGCAATGCCCTTGGAGCCATACAACCAACCTGTGGCATAAATCATAACGATACCAGGACCCTCACAAAGGGCCCATCTTATGTGCCTAAAATGAACATGAGAGCTGCACTACATATGTGAAAAATAGAATGTTCTATGTGGGTACAAAAAACAAAATGCAATTATGAAGGGAAAAATATGTACAGTTAACCAATCCTATTGGTGTTTTACCCCTTAATTTAAAACTGTGATTGGACAAGTTAAAGTAATACCCTTATCTAAATTTGTTAATCCAACAGGAATCGAAAGTCAGCCAAATTTTGGTAATGAAGCTACTCGGTTGCTCCTTAATTTTAGTGTCCATTGCTAAAATGAACGTACATCTAAAATGTCTTATTCAGCAAGCCCTGGCTCATTTAGCGCACATGCGTTTAAAAAAAAAAATCGTGTAAATGAATAAAATGAAATATTACAATCAGTTGGTAAAACAAATAAACAGTCTTAAAAAAAAAATCTGTTGATCCAAGTTTTAGGGTATTGTTGCTTGTACAATTAATACGCATTGTAATAATGCTTATGTGCTTTAAATCAAAATATATGTATAAAAATTGGCAAACAAAGAAACCCCTAACAAATATTAAATCATCTAACCCTATTGCACAGTTCTGCGTAAAGTAACACCCTTGTCAAAAGGCCAAAAGCCTCAAGATGAGAATTGTAACAAAAAAAGTATAATGAACTGTAATAAATAAATGTATATTAAATTGTGTAAAAGTAAATATCTATTTAATAGTGATATTAAAATGTAAAAGGAATTTTTCTGCTTTCTCTGGGTCTTATTCATATATTCCATGGGCAGAAGGGACCATTGTGATCAACTATTCTGACCTCCTGTATAACACAGGCCATAGCACTGCCCCCAAATAATTCCTAGAGCAGATCTTTTAGAAAAACATCCAATCTTGATTTAAAAATTGTCCATGATGGACACCGCAGCCCTGGCAAATTATCCAGTGATTAATTACCCTCACTTTACAAATTTACACCTTATTTCCAGTCTTGTTGGCACAGCTTTCAAAACTGTTTAAACAACTTAAAGCGTAAAAAATCTGGGTAGGGGGCTGTGTCTTATCTACAGTGAATTTTTGTATAATTCTGTGTAAATAACAGGGCAAAGCAAAGCAGACAAATATGTGATATACTAGCCAGTTGTAAATCTCCCTAGTAAAACAGACTAGGGAGAAGGAATAAATAATGCAACAGGAGCCAATCAGCAACTCCCAAGGCCACAAAAAACAAATGAGTAAAAATGACAATTGTTGTTTAAACAAACAAGCAAAACCCCCAATAAAACACCAAACCAATCAATAAAACAGCAGCGGCTAAAGAAAGAAGAAAGGCACCAATTAAAGTTTTAGCAAAATACATAAAAAATTAGTTTATTTTTTAAAAAATAAAATGTTTATAAATAAGGTAGTATTGATAATTTGCACCTGCATAATGTTACAAAACAAGGTATAAAGAATGTTTGTTTGACAAAGGGAGGTGGAGGATCCACACCAGATTGGATCAGCATACATGGAATAAGAAAAACATGCTACCTGCACCCCAAGACTGGGCAATCCTTACACTATCCTGCTCTATCCACGTCACTTGTGCTTTGTTTAATAAGGTGGTAATAGATTCTCCTAAAAGTGTCTTATTAAAGCTTCAAACTAGTTAAGCTTAGTAGTTGGTGTGGACTGTGCTTTCGCCAAATAACGTGCCGGGTTTGCCTTGTCTGGTAGCAGTTCCTGCTGCTGAGAGCTAACTGGAATGGCATTGCCTCTTACAGAAACCTGGCAAGGACCCTGGAGCACCAGATTGTAAATACGGAGAGACTGTTTACTGTCACACATCTCCATTCCTGGGATCACTGCACCCTGGCCAGTTACTGCAGGTGAGAGGATCTGCATTAATTTTGATGGAATAGATGGGCCCAGAGAGTTAAGTGTTAACCTGAGACTGTTATTTTACAACACTAAACAGTAAAATGTGCTTTGGGTTTTTGAGTACAGAGACCTTAGTGTTGTGGAAGCATAACCTTGTATTGAAGATACAGAAAAAAGAAAAAACAGTTAAAGCATTTTAAAATATAAAGCATTAAGTAAGGCTTTTATTTTACCAATACGTTTTATTTCCTTTCCCTTTAGCTGTAGAGAGTTTTTAAAAGGAAAACCCCTTGTTTAGCAGTTTTTAGATGGTATTAAAGGTGGTAATAGCTGTCCTTTTTGGGGAAAAAAGAAATTAGTTGACCTGGTTTGGAACTGTTGTTGCTGCCATTGATAGAGTTTGATTTTGCTTTTGCTTTCTGTAAGACAACACACACACACAAGAGGAAAGAGAAAATCATAGAAAATATAGCTTCTGTCTTTGGTGCTGACATCAGTTTGAAGCCTTGCTGCTGGAAAAACATGGCCACAGCACAAGTTCTTTTTAGCCACTTTGAGATCTTGCAAACTTGTACCAACTTTGGGCTATTTAACTGCCTCACTGGTCACAGACTTACAATTTATAACAATATTGAACAAGATGCAGTCCCAGCTGGCTAAGCCAGGCTCTTATTAAATAGAAGGTGAAAGAGAGAAAATTGAGATGGAAAGGACACATGAGGGAGGTGATGATACCTGGAACCCAAGTCTCTCCTAGGTGTTGTTCAGGACTTAGCCTAATCTGGTGGAGATTGTGACATCATTGATTCCCTTCCTCTCATTGGCCATGTCTGGTTAGGATGCTTTTCAGGATCACTGTCCTCCTGGGCTCACAGGAGATGCTGGTGGTGGCAGCCATAATGGTAGAGTGTATAATCTGAAAAAGCAAAGACAGATGAATGGATGGGAATAGTGATCCAGCACATGAGCAGTGATGGCAGGAGTATAATGGGCTATGACTTAATAGTTAAGGGTTTGTTGGGTTCAACTCACATTGCCCCCCATCTTCTCCTCCTAGTCACCAAAATCTGTCCTTTCATGACTACCCTGTTGCTAAAACCCTTATTCAAGCCTTGGTCTACACTTGATTACTTAAACCTTCTCCTCTAGTTGGCAGCTGGTATCAAGCAGAGTGCCCCTAGGGTCGTCCTGGGGCCAGATTTGTTCAATATCTTCCTTAATGATCTGGAAGATGGCGTGGATTGAACCCTCAGCAAGTTTGCAGATGACACTAAACTGGGAGGAGTGGTAGATATGCTGGAGGGTAGGGATAGGCTACAGAGGGACCTAGACAAATTCAAGGATTGGGCCAAAAGAAATTTGATGAGGTTCAACAAGGACAAGTGCAGAGTCCTGCACTTAGGATGGAAGAATCCCATGCACTGCTACAGACTAGAGACCGAGCAGCTAGGCAGCAGTTCTGCAGAAAAGGACCTAGGGGTTACAGTGGACGAGAAGCTGGATATGAGTCAACAGTGTGCCATCGTTGCCAAGAAAGCTAACGGCATTTTGGGCTGTATAAGTAGGAGCAATGCCAGAAGATCGAGGGATGTGATAGTTCCCCTCTGTTTGGCATTGGTGAGGCCTCATCTGGAGTACTGTGTCCAGTTTTGGGCCCCACGCTGCAAGAAGGATGTGGAAAAATTGGAAAGAGTCCAGCGGAGGGCAACAAAAATGATTAGGGGGCTGGAGCGCATGACTTATGAGGAGAGGCTGAGGGAACTGGGATTATTCAGTCTGCAGAAGAGAAGAATGAGGGGAGATTTGATAGCTGCTTTCAACTACCTGAAAGGGGGTTCCAAAGAGGATGGCTCTAGACTGTTCTCAGTGGTAGCAGATGACAGAACAAGGAGTAATGGTCTCAAGTTGCAATGGGGGAGGTTAGGTTGGATATTAGGAAAAACTTCTTCACTAGGAGGGTGGTGAAACACTGGAATGCGTTACCTAGGGAGGTGGTGGAATTTCCTTCCTTAGAGGTTTTTAAGGTCAGGCTTGACAAAACCCTGGCTGGGATGATTTAGTTGGGGATTGGTCCTGCTTTGAGCAGGGGGTTGGACTAGATGGCCTCCTGAGGTCCCTTCCAACCCTGATATTCTATTCTCTGATTCTCTCTGGCCCCCCTATCTCTTCAGTCTGCCCTAGAGCTATGTTGGTAGCTGTAAAGTGCTATCACTGTGTTTCGTAAGGATGCCTCTGCTAAAGTTACTTCCCTCTCCTGTTGCTCTGCTACTGCATTCAAGTGCCTCATGTTCAAGACTCTGCTTCTCTTTCTGACCATAGTGTTCTGTCCCTTCTTAGTGCTAACTGCTCTCTTCCCCCGCTTCCCAGCTTTGCACCTTTATTTATATTGTCTTGGTGGAATCCTCTCGCTTCTGTCGGTCAGGTATGCTTTCTGTCCTCTTTCAAATCCTACCTTAAAGCCCAGTTTGAGGTATCCTTCATGCTTTGTTTTCCACACCTTCCCTTGCCTTAACTATTGTCCCATGTCTTGTCTCACTTCAGTTAGATAGTCTCTGGGGCAAGAAATGCATCCAGCTCTGTAAACGTGCGTGTTGTGATGTGAATGAATATTTATGGTTTCATGATGACTGTGTCATGCTGGGTTTCTTTCAGAGTTCTTGTTGGTGTTGCAATACCTTCAGTGATCAGTGTCTATCTTTCAAATTTTGGTTTGTTTCTCTTGTCAGGCATTTGAAAACAATCTCTTCCGGGCTCCTATTTATCTGCACAAAATGCCAGAAACGGATTTCCTAATTATCCGGACACGACAAGGCTGTTACATTCGGGAGCTGGTTGATATCTTTGTAGTTGGACAGGAGTGCCCCCTCTTTGAAGTTCCTGGTCCCAACTCCAAACGGGCCAATACCCACATCAGAGACTTTCTACAGGTATGTGATAGGCACAGTATGGGGACGATTCCACTAAGAGAATGCTAGAGAGAGTGTATGAGCTAGATCCAGGCCTGTAAGGTCGGTCCTGAGCTCAGGTGCCTGTTGCCCTGCTAGGGTCTTGTCTTTGTTTCAGAGGTAAGAACAATATGGTATAAAACACACTTTGGTTAAATAATTTTAATTTACCGATTACCTATACGAGTTTCTCATGATTCTTTGTATCTTAGATAAAGTACAGACTACAGACTTATAAACTTTTAAGTTTTTTCATAGCCAAAATAGAATTTGAAAGCAAATAAGAAGTTACAGAAAGCAAAGTCAATATGGTTATTTGATAGTGTTCACATAATTTAAAAGAATGAATTTACATGTAAATTCATTCAACAGGATTATTAAAAAGTAATAAACCAAATCAATGAATCCAAATCTAATCATAACCTTATTACGTAGGTAACTAATTCTAGTTCTGTGCTATTTTGGACAAGGGATTTTGATACCAAGACAGAACTGTGAAGGACTCCTCGTTGTAAATACATAGCTTTATTGATTTGACAAATAAGTTCCAGTTAAATTACGGGTCTGTCGGTAACTGTTCAACCCAACATCTGTAAAGTTAAATGTTTTCAATTTAAACAATCACTTAATTACTAAAAATAGGAATTTAATTCAAAATCTCTAAGCGATGTTTTTCCAAGTGGATCTTACTGTCCTACCAACTACACAATTGACCACCACCTCCTGTAACTAGAGCATATTCCACCTGCTCAGGCAATCGAGGTGGAGAGTTTCTCAATAATGTCCCGATTGCTGACATTTGTAAACCAGCCACGTGGGCATCAGTGGACGTTTTTAGCCATTGCTACGCTATTGCTCAGGTTGCCCCAAAGATACTCTGCTAGGACACACTGTTCTATCATTTGCAGTAAATACCACTCCAAAGCCCCAGCCTTCCAAGTAGGGGCACTGCTTTCTAGGCACCTACAGTGGAGCACCCATCGGGACATCACTTGAAGAAGGAGAGGCCTCACCAGTGCTGAGTATTACAGAACAGTTACTTCCTGTGTCTTGCATTCAACAATCCTGTTCTGTCCCAGAATGACATTTGCCTCTTTTACAACTGTTTCTGCATCACACTGTTGACTCATTCGATTTGTGATCCACTGTAACCCCTAGATCCTTTTCTGCAGTACTACTGCCTACCCAGTTATTCCCCATTTTGTATTTGTGCATTTGATTTTTTTCCTTGCAAAGTATAACGCTTTGCACTTGTCTGACTGAATTTTGTCTTATTGATTTCAGACTTATTCATCAAGACTGATATCTTATGCATCCCAGTTTGTATAAGACATGTGAGGCTATACCAATTTACAAATATTTTGCCAACAGATCTGCATTTAGGGTGATAGTTGTTTAGGACACCTGTTAATTCAGGCTCTAGCCAACAACCCACTTCTCCAAGTGGCTTTCCATGAGGATCTTTCAGTCTACCTTTTGGCCAGTTTTGCATGGCTCTGTTATTTTGAGTTGCACTTTCTCCTTCAGCATTCTTATCTGTTTGCAGAAATGTCCATTTTGAAGTTCATAATAAAATTAGGATAGTCTTCACATAAGGTTTCTTCACATTCTTTGATGCTGTACTCTTTTAGTAACTCACTTTCTTATTTGCCTGGTTCAACAGCAATAAGCTGTAACAGTTAATGAAGTGAGATAAAACAGCTGTCTGTATCTTATCAGTACCTGGTTGTTCCGATCACTTCAGTGATAAAGTTGGTAAGATCACTTCATATCTTAATTTGACTCTGTGAAACTGCCAATCCATCAATTAGGCCTCTTTGTCACTTGGCCCTTATAAAATTTTGGTTGGATTCACTTTAGGTTTTTATTTCACATTAGTCTCTCGGTGTACAAGTTGACCATCTCACTTTTAGTATAAAACAGATACCTCTGTTATTTTTATAGATTACATTTCTATTTAAAATAGACAGCATGATTCAAAATACTTCTAATACTTGCGAGTTTCCCTTGGCAACAAAAATTTCTTAAATTGCAGGAGTGTGTGGCATAATGTTTTAGATAGTTATATACAAAATTAAAAGCTAACACCTTTTTGGTCTCTTTGTCAGCTAATAAAATTATACGCTAAACACAATATCAAACACAATCTACTAATATCCATATTTATATGAACTACTTAGTATACTAATAGAAAGAAATAAAAAGAAAAGATAAACATGTTACTTCATCACAATGCAGCAGTTTGTAGTTAAATTATCTAGCCTGCTATTGTTGTTATCGAATCTAAAATTCCTCTCTGAAACACAGAAATAACTTCTGCTGTTCGACATGACAGGAGTACAGAGGCCTAGTATATCACCTCTGTGAGGTGATGGGGTATTATTATTCCCATTTTATAGATGGGGCACCAAGAAGAAAATAAAAAGTTTCCACCAATTTTGGGTGCCCAATTTGAGATGATTAAGACTAGATTTTTCATAGAACTTAATATTATATATCCCTTTATATGTTCAAAGCACAGGTTTGGCTACTTCAGTGCCAGTTGTGAGGGCAGAGCACTTCTGCAAATCAAGCCCCAGATGTTTCAAGTTGGGCACCTAGAAAATGAGAGAAACACAATTAATGACCACTGATGAAAAGTTTTGGTTTAAGTGGCATGCCTAGCATCTCATAGGAACTCTGTGGCAGAAGCAGGGATAGAATCCAGTTCTCTAGGACAGCATGCAGATGCCTTAAGCAGGAGACTTATTTTCTCCCCCTGTGATTCCCCTGCCTCATTTACTACACACCTTCCAACTTCTGCAACAGATGAGGTAGGGATCCTATAGACAACAGCCTCCTTCACCACCACATAATCCTGATTGATTCTCAGAGCACCATTCATTCTGTGCACTGAATGAAGCAGTGGAGCCATGGATATAATGGTATGTGATCATGTAGTTAAAGACTGTCATAATGCATATATGCAAGGGGGCCAAATTAAGGTAGTACAGGCAGCCTTAATTCTGGCACTTCTGAGCTTTTGTATATTTGACTTTGCAATCTTTGAAGTTCTTTTAACACATTTTTTATGTGTAATTTTCTAGGTTTTAAAAAAGCAAACTGAAAAAATTCCATCATATGGAATCTTTTGATTTCGACATGGTTAATCAACAGGTTTGGAATCTTTTGGTCCACAGAACAGACCGTTGCCATTTGAGCTTATAGAATAACTGATTGATTGCAGTAGGAGATTGTGTGTGGTCCAGCCACTAGAGGCAGATGAGACACATACTTTGCCGGTAGGTTTCAGAGATATTTGCTGACAGCAGAGGAGTGATGAAACTCAGGAATCTTGGTTCCATTCCTAGTTCTGAAAGGGCGGGAGTTCTCACAGACACTTCTTGCTCTTTCCCCTCCAGCCTGTTTCCTTGAGTCTCCCCCTCTTGGCTTTCTATCAGAGTTTGTCTTTCTCCTCTTCCCTCTTTCTCTCCCTGCCCTTTTGAGGATCCTTGTTCCACTTTCCTTGTCCAACCATTCCCAGTTTTTCTCCCTTCCCTCTGCAGGCTCTTCATCCAAATCTTTCTTTTGTATCCCCTTCTGGGGCTTCTCTGCATTTCAGCCAGGTTGCTAAGTGCCAACAGGGGGAATATTGAGAGCAGAAAGGTCTCTGAGCTCTCAGTTTCTGTGGCAAGTGCCACAGAAGTTGGGAAGAGCAGGTGCAGGGAAGGTCCTGCTGGAGCATGCTGAATGCAGCCCAAATCCTTGAGAATTTAGCTGCCAAATTAGCAAGTCTGTATGGAGCATGCATGAACTGAGATTTTTCAAAGGCTTGTAACATTTTTTCCCCAAATTTGCATGTTTATTCACAGGACCAGCTAAAGGCATATTCCTCACACCATGGTGATCTCCTCCTGTCAAAAATCAAGTCCCTGTTCCAAAGTGTAGAAACTCTAGAGATCCTAATGAAAGTCATAAGAATTTTTTTTTTTAACTTGGGCAAATCGGATTTTTCATTAATCTTGTTCTTGGAAATGGCTGAACCATTTTGCTTGATATTTTCCAAAAAAATTCAGCTTTAGGCAGACACCTGGCATGGAAAATTTAAGCCTAAATGGTTAGTTTGGTAAAGTTATAAGCAACGGAAAGTGGCTCTTCTGATGGGAAATGTTGGTCGTTCTTAAGTATAGGCAGCACTGTTAGCCCTGCCTATAATAAATTCCATATTCAATGAGTGTTCAGCACACAAAGCATACAGCAATTTTCTTGGCTTGTTTTCTAGGTCTTCATTTATCGCTTGTTCTGGAAGAGCAGAGACCGGCCGCGGAGAATTCGCATGGAGGATATCAAGAAGGCATTTCCTTCGCACTCAGAGAGCAGCATTCGAAAGCGGCTAAAGCTATGTGCTGACTTTAAACGCACAGGTAATCCAGAGCCTTCCATGTAGCTCAATCACTCAAAAAGGTCACCTTTTTAGTCTGCCGTCCTCTTACCACCTTCAAGAAATAGCTGAACGCTAACCTCTTCCCAAAAGGCCACATCCACCTCTTGTTTATGTACTCTAGCTTGTTTGAATGTGAACAAGTGATGTTCAGCCTGAGACCTCAACGTATTATTTAAAAAAGGTCAAGGGGCCACAGTAGTGCTTCAGCTATTTCTCTAGGCTCAGCAGAGCCAGTTCAGCTCCAAACTTGTGCCTTTGCCTTCCACAGCTTGGCAGGAAAAGGGGCAAGGGAGCAACTAGTTACTCTCCTCCTGCCACTGCAATGCAGCAAGAGGCCTACAGGGTAGCTGCTGAGAAGGGACAGCAACTGCTCTGATGCAAACCATGTGTACTCTGCAGTTGAGGAGGTGGCACTTCTTACCTCCTCCCTGTAGTGATGAGTCTTATTTGAATGTAATGGTTTAAAATCCTAAAGGCCTGGTTCAGCAAACACCTTTTCAATTCACAAATACAAATTTTCTTCTTAAAACAGTTGATCTCGAGGGCCAAAAGTGGCCACTGCTGTTGTAAACCCTTTGGAATAGGGATTTATCAGGTTGGCACTGAACTTTCTATACTAACTTGCACACAACCTCATTTTCCTGCTGGCACTGAGAGAAATTTTTACTGAGTGTGGAGATGCACATTGTATCTTACAGACAAAGGCAAACTGAATTCTTGCCCCTGCCCTAAGAGTTTGACAGTCTGATTCAAGCAAATACCATATACAGAATGACAGAAACACAAAGAGGCAAGAAGGAAGTAGTGTAGAACTGTATATTGGATGGCTGAAGAAAAGTGGATTTATAGGGATGTTGGGGAATGAGAAGAGGGATAAATGCCGTTGGGACCAGGGTGGATTTGATTTAAATCATTATTTAAATCACTAGTCAGGAAGACTCTCTATTTAATCATGGATTTCTACATAAAAGTGCATTCTTGTTGGTTGTTATAAACTTAATACATATTCCTTACAACTCAGAGATAGAGATGTAGGTTTCATTTTTAGAAGGTACATATTGTACATTTTTAAAGTGATTTATTTTGAAAACTTTTCAGATTAGTTTTACAGCTATATCAGAAAATGAATGATTGGTTATTTCATTTACCAAAGGTAACTGAAGCAGATATTTATGAAGTCATTGGGAGGTGAACTATCTCCAATTCAACAGGTTAATCATTAATATTTGGAGGATTTTCTTGCCATGTTGTATTAGGAGGAGAACATCACCAGACAGACATTTAAATTTGTTTTATTTAACTAAAACAACGACGTTATGTATTCCGGATTTTTTCTTCAACAGCAAACATATAATATTTTAACAAAATAAACATGAATTTTTGAACTTAGTTAAACATTCAAGTATTTTAAAATCAGGTTTGTTTTTGTTAAAATAGTTTTTAACTAAAATAGTTAAATGAAATATTTAAAAAAAAAAATAAATCACTTATGTCAGCCAGGTCAACATGAGAAACTTAAAATATTAGCTTCTGCAGCTAACTCTGTCGTCTTCACCTTTATTTTCCTGTTCGTAATCTGGAAAAGAAAACCAAGCTTTCCTGATTTTTCAGGTCCCAAACGATTTCTCAATATGGAATTAATTAGTCCAAAGGAAGAAAATATTCTTTCTACGCTGGCAGAAGAAGCTACTGCTGTTAAGTGAGATTATCACTTCAACAGCCTCTGAATCCAAGCGCTTAAGTGACTTCCACCAGTTCACTGCTGTGACTTCCTTTAAAACATCATCAGCAAACATATATTCACCCTTAGCTCTGAAGTTTATTATAGTTGGCATTATGGAGGGATGATTGCTGGATGTCCGTGTCATAGCCAACTCCTCTTCTTCAGCAGTTAAGGTTTTGAGAACATCTGCTCTGTTGGGTGGGCTGTATCCTGGTCTTAATGACTGAACCATGTTAATGAAGTGTGGGTTCTCAGTCATTCAGAAAGGAAAGTTTGTTGCATAAACAAACTGGGCAATTTTTTCATCAATTACCTCTTTTTGTAGTCTGCTGGTTCTTATCACAAACTTATCTATGGTTGTTTCTGGATGATGGAGTTTTTTTTTCTTTTTGCTGCAGCTGATATACTGTGGCTATGTGACATACATGATGTGACTGAAACACTATCACTGGCAGATAACTCTGAAACTATAGAAAATGATGGTGATCTTGAAGGTGGATAGTCTTCTGAATCCTGTATGCTGAGGATGGATTCTCCTAAAGAAAATAAGTCAATGCGGTTATTTAATTATTATTGCCATACTGCTCATTGAGTATTCCTCATTGCATTCACTGAAACTCAGTACTACTTTAAAGGTGAAATTGTAAAAGGAAGATCTACCTATTTCAGCTGATTATTTTTTTTATCACAACATCATCTAAAATGATAGTACCATAGAGTAACAACTATATTTTTTGCTCAAACATGAGAATTCAAGAATAGTCCAGAAGGAGGACAGGCAGTCCTTAAGAAAGAAGTATGAAATAAAAAAAAATTTACCAACCTGAAGATCCTGCATGTTCAGACATGTTCCTTTCATCTTCAACGCAGCTTCCTCCTGAGAAGGAACACTTCTCATGATGTTTCATGTGGGCAACCAGACCTTGCATTTCTTTGTCGCACTGTTTGCATTTTGCATGCATGCCTTTCTTACCCACAGGTAGAGGAACTTTATTAAAATATTCCCAAACTGGGTCTCTTTTACGGCCTGCTGTCATTACAGGTTTTCCTTTCTAGTGAGAGAATGGTATGGTAAATCTCAAATCAGTGAAGGCTACACTCAGAAAGACTTCAACACTTCTGGAATATGCTGCTCAAACAGTTTCACTTTTGTTTCTACTGCCTGTCCCTCCCTTCTCACATTTATCTCCAGACTTCTTCTTGTCCAGATCTATTCTGCCCCCAACAATCTTCTATTCATTGAACTTTTTGAAACTTGGCTCTTTTAGAGAGAGGTAAGGGATTAACACTGTGTACACAGATTTGCAGAGGGACAATAGGGTTGAGGTCTGTTATTTTTCACCTCTATATATTCATTTATTTAAAAACATTCTTGTAGTTAACAAGCATGTTATCTCTGGAGAGACAAATACAGTTTGAGAATTGCAAAACTAAGCATCTCTGATGGTATCTTTTAGACTGAGCACTGAGTCCCATTGGGTAGATAGAAAGATTAACCTAAATAATCTATACTAAAGCCCCTGGAACCCCATAAGATTGGGTTCCTAATCCATGAACTGTTGGAACTCATTTACAAAACTTTTCTTAAACATTACATGAATATATTGTCTCATACTATAGAATTTGAATTTATAATCCCTATTCCATGATGAGATATATTTGAGCTATAATGTATCTTAATTAAAATTATCTTTAGATAGGTTTTTTCCTCAAAAAGCATTTTATCAAAAAAATCCAATTTAAATAAAAAAAATATGAAAAAAAAATCATTGATTTTTATCCACCCTGATTGGGACATCATTGGTATATTAAACACTTTTGAAACTTAAGTGTTAAGAGGCAGGGGAGGACGTGGCACAGCGGTCTGTTAGCTTCAAGGCATTGACCATGATAAACATAATAGAAGCAGAAAATCCGTCTCTAACCCTAATTTGTTTTTAATATCGGGGATTTGTTCAATTAGTTCCCATTACTGAATGTTACACTAGAATAATTGAGATTTGGAATGTAGCTGAGAGGATGTAGCCCTCAGGCTCTGGGACCTCTGTCAGCAACACAGTATACACCTCATTGCCACTCACCTTCCAGGGGCCAAGAACACTGTGGCAGATCGCCTCAGCAGGACCTTCGCATCTCGCCATGAACGGTCCCTCTATCCAGAGGTGGCCAGCTCCAGTTTCCGCAAGTGAGGAACTCCCCAGATGGACCTGTTCGCATCCAGGCAGAACAGGAAATGCCACATCTTTTGCTCAATAAGGGGCATGGACAGGGGATCCCTGTCAAATGCTTTTCTATTCCCATGGTCGGGGCTCTGATGTACACCTTTCCTCTGGTGCTGTTGCTCCCAAGGGTCGTCCTGAAGACCAAGCAGGACAGGGTGAGGGAGAGCCTCATAGCGCCGGCTTGTCCGTTCCAGCACTGGTACAGCACACTGCTGGACTTTTCGGTGGCGACTCTGTTCCAGCTGCTGCTCAGGCTGGACTTGCTGTCCCAAGATCACGGCAGTCTTTTGCATCCAAATCTGGCAGCGCTGCACCTGACAGCTTGGCTGCTGTGTAGTTGAATGAGCAGGAGCAGCAGTGCTCGGCCGATATCCAGCAGGTCCTGTTGGGAAGTAGAAAGCCCTCTACCAGAGCAATCTACCTGGTCAAATGGAAGCAGTTCAGTTGTTGGACCTTGGATAAAGGCATTCAGCCTGAGCGAGTGTCATTGTAGCTGATTTTAGACTGCATTCCGTATCTCAAGCTCCAGGGCTTGTCTCTTTCATCAATCAAGGTCCAGTTGGTGGCCATCTCGGCCTTCCATCTGCCGCTCAAGGGCAGATCGGTTTTCGCCCAGCACATGATGGCCAGATTTCTCAAGGTCCTTGAGCTCCTCTACCCGCATGTCAAGGACCCTGTTCCCCCATGGGACTTGAAACTGGTGCTGTCGCGGCTCCTCCTATTGAGCCTTTGGCTTTCTGTTCTCTCCTTCTCCTGTCCTGGAAGGTTGCGTTCTTGGTTGCGGTGACTTCGGCCTGTTGAGTCTCTGAGTGTCGCGTGCTCACCTCGGAACCGCCTTATATGGTCTCCTACAAGGACAAGGTCCAACTGAGACCGCACCTGGCTTTCCTGCCCAAGGTGGTCTCTGTTTCATTCAAGCCAGGACATTTACTTACCGGTCTTCTTGGCAAAGCCACATAAGTCACAGGAGGAGCGTAGACTGCATGCCTTGGATGTTAGGAGGCTCTGGGCTTCTACATCAACAGGACTAAGCCCTTCCGTAAGTCAACGCAATTGTTCATCGCTGTGGCTCCCAAGATGAAAGGTCACCCTGTATCTGCTCAAAACATTTCTTCTTGGATCACTGCCTGCATTCGCTTCTGCTATGATCAAGCGAAGATGCTGCTCCCGGTGATTGTTGCAGGCCTCTTCAGAAGCGTTTGTGGCCCAGGTGCCTATCCAGGACATCTGCAGGGCAGCCACCTGGTTGTCCACCCATACGTTTACATCCCACTATGCACTGACCTAGCAGGCCTGGGATGATGCTGAGTTTGGTAGGGCACTACTGCAAGCTGCGAGGCTATGAACTCCAAGTCCACCTCTGTAGATACTGCTTGTGAGTCACCTAGAATGGAATGACATGAGCAAGCACTCGAAGAAAAAACGGTTACCTACCTTTCGTAACTGTTGTTCTTTGAGATGTGTTGCTCATGTCCATTCCATCACCTGCCCTCCTACCCCACTGTCGGAGTTTCTGGCGAGAAGGAACTGAGAGGGTGTAGGGTCGGCGGCCCCTGATATACTGATGCATGAGCGTGGCACTCAAGGAGGCACCACAACCAACTCTACGGATACCGCTAAGGCGAAAGTCTCAGACAACTGTGCACGTGGGCGCATGCACGCCTAGAATGGAATGGACATGAGCAACACATCTTGAAGAGCAACAGTTATGAAAGGTAGGTAACTGTTTGTTTTTTATGGTCACCTTAGCAGCCATCATCCCGTCATTGGAAAAAGGCATGTGGTTTACGACTCTAGATATGCAGGACAGTTATTTTCGTATAGACAGACACCTGTATCACAGTAGGCCCTCAGCATTTTCAAGGCAGGGTCATGCCATTTGGACTCAGCACTGCTCCAAGGTCTTCACCAAAGTTTTCTTCATCAGGGCGGCCTACCTCAGGTGTTATGAATTCCCATATCTTGACGACTGGCTCCTAGCAGCACAATCCAGAGACAAAGCCTGTATCTCAGCCTCCATCTGTCTCAGGCTCCTTTCTTCCCTCAGAGTCAGCATCAGCATAGAAAGATTCCAGACTCTGCAAGAACTGTAGTTAACAGTCCCTCTGTCCCAGCCAGGACTTGTGTATCCCTCTTGGACCACGTGGCCTTATGCACATATGTTACTGCTTTCATTCGTCTCCACCTTCCCTGCTTCCAGATGTGGCTCCAGGGAGTTTACTCACCACTTGCCCATGCCATGGACCTTATGCTGACTTTTCCTCCCAAGATACTCTCCTCCCTCCAGTGGTGGACAGTCCTGCGACATATCTGCATGGGGGTTCCCTTTCTTCCCAGACAGGATGATCATCTCTGATGCATCCCTTGTAGGGTGGGGAAGTGTACATGGGACGCCACATGACACAGGGAACATGACCCCTTGGAAATCTAGGATGCACATCAAATTATGGAACTCTAGGCTGTACGGAGGGCATGCCAAACGTTTCTCCCATCCATCTGCTCCCATCATGTTCTTACTAGGTTGATGTAATGAACAGTGCTGGTGTTGTCCAATCAACAGGGGACCCCGAAGTCACTCGCTTTGTGTGTGGAGGAGGTCAATCTATGGAACTGATATATTGCCCACAGATCCTGTTGCCTGCAGCCTACCTTCTGGGGACTCAGAACATGATTGCTGACTCACTCGGCAGAAGTTTGGTCACTGATCATGCATGGGAACTTCACGATACCATAGTGAGCGACATATTCAGCCAATGGGGGACTCTGATCAGGGACCTCTGTGCCTTCCCTGCTAACAACAAATGCAGCACATACTACTCCAGAGGGGCTATCACTCTCCACTTTCAGGCTGATGGTCTCATATTCTGCTGGTTGGACCAGATAAACTACGCCTTCCCTGCTCTGCCACTCCTTCCATGAGTACTCCATGAGATCAGGAGGGAGAGAGCAACAGTCATCCTGATCACCCCATTCTGGCCCAGACAGTTCTCGTTCCCCAACCTTCTCCATATGTCAACCCATCCCCCACTTCTTACCCCCACCTTTCCTGAGCTACTAATACAACACAACAGCAGGATCAGACATCCTGATCCAAGTGCAGAATACCCTCTCAAGCAGCAGGAAAGAGTCTGAGGTGCTCCTACCAGGCCAAGCGGAAACGCTTTGCCTCCTGGGCCCAAAAGAAAGCGCTTACCCAGAAGAGGTGGAGATTCCTTCTTTTAGATTACCTCCTGTCCTTGAAAGCATCGGGTCTTGCCCTCAACTCTGTCAAGGTTCACCTGGCAGCAGGTAGCGCTTTCCACACCCCTCCGCCCCATTGAAGGACACACTGTATTCATGCACCTGTTGACTGCTAGGTTTTGGAAAGGCCTCATCAGAACCTTGCCACCTGTACAATCTATTGCTCCCCAGTGAGATTTCAACCTAGTTCTGTCAATGCTAATGCTTTGAACCGCTGGCTTAGTGTTCTAGGCCTCTCCTTTCCATGAAATTCACCTTCCTTTTGGGTATTGCTTTGGCAAGAAGGGTAGGTGAACTTGGGGCCAGGATGCGGACCTGCATTTCACCATTTCCCATAAGGATAAAGTCCCCCTGTGCCTACATACGAAGTTTCTGCCAAAGGTCATATCCAGTTTCATCTCAACCAATCCATCCACTTACCTGCTTTCTTCCTGAAGCCTCATGCTTCAGAAGAAGAATGTGGACTTCACTCCCTTGACGTCTGCTGGGCCTTGGCCTTCTATCTACAGAGGGTGAGACTGATCAAGAAATCCCCTAGATTTGTTTATTACAATAGTTAAGAGTCAAGGGACAGGTGATCTCCACACAGAGACTCTAAGTGGATTTCGGGATACATTTACACTGTTATCTGGACTGCCTCCACCCCTTAGAGGGAGGGCCCATTCCACAAGAGCCCACAAGCATTCCACAAGCATCAACCACGGCCCCCCTCCACGACATATGCAGAGCAGCCACGTGAAGTTCAGTACATACCTTTGCTATGCATTACATCTTGGTATAGAACTCTGCGATGGATGCCTCATTTGGAACTGCTGTCCTCTGCTCAACCATTCCATCCTCATCCTTGCACCCTCCTCTGACTTAGGTATTGCTCGTTAATCATGCTCAGTGGAATACAATAGGGACTATTGGTTGAAGGAGAAGAAAAGGAGAAGTTGTTACTTGTCTGTAGCTGAAGGTTCTTCAAGAAGCGTGGTCCCTATTTGTTTTCCACTAAGTGTTTATGCAAGTGCACCATGTGTCCAAAACTGGAGATTTTGAAAGTGGTAGTATCCATTGTCCACAAGTGCTCCCTTGGCTTGCCTCATGGTTTCGTCCAAGATGATAAAGGGTAGGGTAGACTAATCACATCTCCAGTTCCTTCTCCACCGTGAATACAAGAGATCCAAAGCAGAGGGGAAGGAGGGCGGGTAGTTAAATACAGATAGGGACCTCACATCTCAAAGAACCTCTAGTTACAGGTAAGTAACCTTTCCTTCTTTGAGGGATGGTCTCTATTTGTTACAAGTAAGTAACCTCCTCATCTCTGCATTTTTCAGGGATGGACTCAAATTGGTGGGTATTAAAGTCAGACTTTAGATTACCAACAGAAGAGGAAATAAGAGCGATGGTGTCCCCAGAGCAGTGCTGCGCCTATTATAGCATGATTGCAGCTGAACAGCGGCTAAAGGTAAATGTCTCTTTCAGGCTAGCTGATATGTACTGATAAACTACAAGTAACTCTTTCTTTGTGGAGAATGAAGCAAGGCACTCACTGGCAGCGGCGGGAAGTGAAGCAACATGGCTCCACTCCGCCACCTCCCAGCCACGGCTCTCCGCTTCCCACCGCCTGTGAGTGCAGGGAGGTTGGGGAAAGGATGCTCCGCTTTCCGCTGCAGCCGAGTACGGGGGGCAACGGGAGCTAGCAGAGCGGAGCAGGCTGGGGCGGGGCTGCTCCGCTTCCTGCCACTGGTGAGTGTGGGGAGGTTGGGGAAAAGATGCCCTCCGCACTCACCGGCGGTGGGACGTGGAGCGATGCGGCCCCAGCCCGTGCCGCTTTCCTTGTCCTGGCCCCAGCCGTGTTGCTGGGGGGGTGAGGGGGGTGGTTGGGGAAAGGTCCCGCACTCACCAGCGGTGGGAAGTGGAGCGCCGCTGGTGGGCTGGGGCTGAGCTGCTCCACTTCCACTGCTGCTGGTGATTGCGGGGGGAAATCCCTTTCCCCAAGCCCCCTTCCCCAAGCGACATGGGTGGGGCTGGGGCGAGTGAAGCGGAGTGTGCTGCTCCTGGCCCCCCCGCTAATCCCCTGAGCCACTCTGGGACTGCGGGGCCCCCAAAAGTGCCCCCCCCACAGCTCCTGCCTCCCAGACCCCGGGGTGGGGGTGGGGGAGGAACCGCGTTCTATCGGGTCACGTTATATCAGGGTAGAGGTGTACATGACAAAAGGGAACCATTAGATTCCCACCATCTTGGATGGGTTTCCCCACCCTGTCCCCTTACTGTACTTGGTGAGGAAGTATCTAGTGGAGACATGGCATCCCAGAGGCTGAGAAGGGGTGTGGAGAATGAATTAGTGAGTGGGAGGCCTGGCCAGTGGACTAGCCTGCACGGGGGGCTGTACCTGTAGTGGGCATGTGGTGCCACTGGACTTGCTTTGAAAACCGGTTATTTTTTTAAGTCAAGATTTCAGAGTTTGCCCAAATTAGGGTTGCCATATGTCCGGGTTTTCCAAGACATGACTTTTTTTTTTTTGATCCTGTGCCTCTGTCTGGATGGATTTTTCAGATAAGAGGCAATGTCTAGGATTTTTGTGAGCAGAAGTTGCAGCTCAGAAAGAGTTGTCTGTGCCCAGATTGGTCCCTTCTCTGCAGCCCCAGCTCCCGGATCCTGCCCACCCAAGCCCCAGCTCCCAGGCCTGGGGAAGGGGAGAGGCCCGAAGGGCTGTGCTGACTGAGGGCTGGCGCTGCATCCTGGGCTGTACCGGCCGCACTATCACTGCGACAGGGAGTGACTGCCCCCCACCTCAAGAGTGAGGCCGCATGTACCCCTTCCCAGTACACACTCCTGGTATCCCTCCCAGTATACACCCCCCCCTCCAGTATCCCTCCAAACCCCCCCTCCTGGTACACACACTCCCACAAATACTCCTCCCCTTTGCAAGCTCCCCTCCTCAGACTCCCCACCTGCTACCCCCTCACCCCGGCAGTGTCCTCTTTTAGGGAACCTGAAATATGGTGTCGTGAAGCGAGGACTCACCAGCGCTGGTCATCCTGGGAATTAGCTGTTCCAGCCTGGAGCACCCTCTGCAGGCCGGTGTCTCGCTTGCCACTGGCCCCCGTGTCCCTCCCGGACCTTGGTGCCCCTCTACGTCAGGGTTCTGCCCCCAGCAATAACCCACAATCTGGGTCTCCCCACCAAGGGGAACCCCAACCCCTCTATCCCCACCTTGCCTCAGTAGCTACTGACAGTCACCATCTAGCCCACATTCACTGGGGCAGACTGTAAATCACTCATCATTGGTAAGGAGGGTTTAGACCAGCTGCCTTTGCCTAACCCTGGGCTGCCCCTCTGAAACCCCAGTACCTGCTTTGGGCCTTCAGCAGGTGACCATCCCGCTACATACGGTAACCCTAGTCCAAATGCTGATATCATGTTTCAGCTTTGTTAATCTCCTGGTGGTCTCTCCCCACAGTGTGTTCTGTATACTACACTTGGTCTGTTCTCTGCTGGAGACTGTCAATCTCATAGTACTCCGTTTTTTCCTTTTCTCATGGGTCCTTTTTATAATTTGGGAGTTTGATTTATTTATTTATTTTTCCTTCTGTTTCTCTACAGGATGCAGGTTATGGGGAAAAATCGTTCTTTGCCCCAGAGGAAGAGAATGAAGAGGACTTCCAGATGAAGATTGATGATGAGGTACTGTTAAGGCAGAGCAGGGAGAGGGTTAGACATATGATGGTCTGTATTCTAGTCTGGTAGCAAATAGATAAAATCTTTTTTTAAACGGAGAGCACATTTTCTTTTGGTTGTGGATTGTATAATCGTGATTTCCTCTCCCCCCCTCCCCACACTTTTATTCTGAGGAATCCACCCCTTTCTGCAAAATGAACTCAGTGCAAGGGCTTGCCTGTACAAATACTTAGTTGTGGCAAACTGGGATGTAAGCCTACCCCCCCACTAGCCTATTATGTGCTAAGTGTCCTGGGGCTGAAGGTAAAATCTCTGCCAAAACTACAGCTAATATAACAGCAAAGGATGGCCTGAACACATTAAAACAGTGCTCTGAAGTCCACTGACTAGTTGTAATAGCTAGGACTGTGTTATCTGAGACCCCCTATTCACCCAGCTCCCACCAAAGCAACTGTGCTCACTATACAGGAATGCTGCTGGTAGATAGGCCTATGGTCAGACACTCAAGCATAGGGAAAAGAGCCTTGTCAGCATCTTCTCATTGACCAGTCCATGGTGGGGATTTGAGTTGGGGGTTGGAAAGACAAGAAGAAACGCACCATGAAAAGAGGTGGAGAATAGACCACTCTGTGGACATGGTCATTGTTAATGGTTGTTCAGTGCTTAGTTACCAAGATGATGGCAGTCTTAGAAATATTCAGGATAAAGAGGGGAGACTAAGTAGTGAGAGGACTGTGGTGATCCATGTCCCATCCTCGAAGAAGATTACTGCAGACCCTAAGCGGTTCAATTTGACAGTATATCAGCTTAGATCTAATAAAAAGATAGTAATGCAATCTGATAGTTCAGCAGGGGTTCATGAGGCATCAGCTGGTGCTAGCATGAGCAGAGGTGCTTGGGAGAGGAGAGAGCTAAGGTGACAGCACAGGTCAGGAGGGCTCAGCACATCAGGGAATGCAGATGTCTATATTTATTGCATTGTATTTTTAAAGCTGTTTGAACATAAATGTTTCCTCTGAGGACAGATCATGTGTGTGTTTATGGTTCACTCAGTTTATGTCCGTTAAAAACTGTGGCCTGTCAGTAAATTAAACTTGAGAACATTAGTAAAAACTGTTTAATTTGCTTGAAATTTTGGTAGGGCCAAAACCAAAATGGGTGGAAATCTCTCCCTGGTGAGAGTGACAGAAGTGTGATGGCCTATTCCTCTCCTTTATGGCAGGTGCGCACAGCTCCTTGGAATACCACACGAGCCTTCATTGCTGCTATGAAGGGGAAGTGTCTTCTGGAAGTGACTGGTATGGCAGATCCTACAGGTTGTGGTGAAGGATTCTCTTATGTGAAGATCCCTAACAAACCAACCCAGCAGAAGGTAGATGTGTTCCCAAGGCTGGTGAGGGGCAAGAGGGATAAGTCTGAAGAAGTAGAATAAAGATGGGTAAGGAGGAGGCGGTTTGAGAGGATGTCAGACAGAGGGAATGAGAATACAGAAAAGGTTAGTGTGTGTGGTGACATTCAAAGGCTATGTCTTTCTTTGAACAGGATGACAAGGAGCCACAGCCAGTGAAGAAGACTGTGACAGGAACGGATGCTGATCTCCGGCGTCTGTCTCTCAAAAATGCCAAACAGCTTCTACGTAAATTTGGTGTTCCTGAAGAAGAGGTGAGTTTGATACAGGAGCTGCACAGTATGGAGCCCCGGGCATGGGATCCAGAGTGGCTTATGGAGAGGGCTCACTTTTAACTCTTAGCCTTTCTGACTCCGGATCCTCCTCCCTAAACTATCTGTCTCCTGAAGCCTTTTCTAGTGTGTGTCTTGTTTCCCAGATTAAGAAGCTTTCCCGTTGGGAAGTGATTGATGTGGTGCGCACAATGTCCACAGAGCAGGCTCGCTCAGGGGAGGGGCCTATGAGTAAATTTGCACGTGGGTCTCGGTTCTCAGTGGCAGAACATCAGGAGAGATATAAAGAGGAGTGTCAACGCATCTTCGACTTGCAGAATAAGTAAGTTCTTATCAGGCATTTACAGCCTCCTGTCCATCCCACAGGCAGGAGCCTAGAGTCTTTCAATTTGCTTATGGGCCTTATGGACTTTGAATGCCTGTGAGCTGCCAAAGCATAGAGGGGATTCATGTTGATTTGTCCAGCTGAGCCACATTAATAGAGCACTGAGGATGAGGGCTTTGTGGGAATGTTTATAGAAAATATCGGCATGGTTTTGGTGTTCTCTTGGTTGCAGACCTTTTGGGAAAGATCAGGAATGGAAGTCTGGCACCATACCCTGACAGGTGTGATATGATATTCCACAGAGCTTTGTTTCTAGGGCCACAGTTTGCTAGCTTCTTACAGCTGTCTCTGTTGGATAGCAACTACTGGCTCCACACCCTTCTCTGTGTTACTATAGCTCGTGACATTTACATCTCCATTCCGAGCCTATATCTACACTTAAAATGCTACAGTGGCACAGCTGCAGCAGCACTTCAGTGTAGACACATACCGCAGCAACAGGCAGGATTCTCCCTTTGCTGTAGGTAATCCACCTTTCCAAGAGGAGGTAGCTATGGAAGAACTCTTCCATCAACATAGCTCTACCTACACCTGGGGGTTAGGTCGGCTTAACTATGTCTCTCGGGGGTGTGGAATTTTTACAGCCCTGAGAGACGTAGTTGTGCCAATGTACCTTTTCAGTGTAGACCAGCCCCAGGTTCTTCAACCAAAATGTTGGACTGGGAGCCAGCAGGGTAGGCAGATGATTGGACTATCACTAGGGAGAGAAGGACAATTGAATGAGAGGAGGGGCATTGAGTTTGGGCTCCTTTTGGGAGCAGGAGCTGCAGGATGGCTGAAGTGGGAGAGCTGATTAACAGTTTGAGGGGTTTGTGTACATTCCAGGCTACTTTCTGGGGGGCTGGTTTCATACCTACTGCTGTCACTTTTGTCCTCTTATTTATGCATGGCGGGTGGGGGTAGATGTTGAGGTACTTGTGGCTTGTAAGGTAACTGACTTTGAAGCTGTCTCCTGTTTCAGAGTTTTAGAATCAACTGAGATCTTGTCAACAGACACAGACAGCAGCTCAGCTGAGGACAGTGACTTCGAGGAGATGGGAAAGAATATTGAGAATATGTTACAGAACAAGAAAACCAGCTCACAGCTGTCTCGGGAGAGAGAAGAACAGGAGCGGAAGGAGCTGCAGAGGATGCTTCTGGGAGAAGACAGTGGCAATGACAAAGAAAGGAGCAGAAAGGACAGGAGAGACAAAAAAGGATTGTGTGAGTGATTGCAATAAGTGGAATGCCGGGGGCAGGAGATCACAGAATATCAGGGTTGGAAGGGACCTCAGGAGGTCATCTAGTCCAATCCCCTGCTCAAAGCAGGACCAATCCCCAACTAAATCATCCCAGCCAGGGCTTTGTCAAGCCTGACCTTAAAAACTTCTAAGGATGGAGATTCCACCACCTCCCTAGGTAACCCATTCCAGTGCTTCACCACCCTCTTAGTGAAAAAGTTTTCCCTAATATCCAACCTAAACCTCCCCCACTGCAACTTGAGACCATTACTCCTCATTCTGTCATCTGCTACCACTTAGAACAGTCTAGATCCATCCTCTTTGGAACCCTCCGTTTGAAAAATTTTAGGGGTCTGCAAATGAAAAAAGGTTGAAAACCACTGCTCTGGGGCTTTATTTACTCTATAACTAGTACGATGTTATTTTAACCATTTGTGACACCCTCACCTGGTTACACCACAGTTGTATATGTGCAACAGATTTTCACAACACTTTCTAGGCATTAGCCATGTTTGTGTGTCCAAATCTACCACACTGTGTTGTAGCAATTTATTCTGGAGAAACTTGGGCAGCTATTCTGTAGTGCCTCAACAGAAAAGAGTGTAATTTGGAGTACATCTACACCTAGAGCTTGTCTATACTGCAGTATTGTGATATGTCCTTACTATGCCGGTAAAACATCTCACCTCCACAAAAACAACTTGCAGCAGTGCACAGTTGTTCAGACCATCATTACACTTATTCTGATCAAAATTGATCACTATTTAATGAGCACTGGATTGATCTGTAATGTGGTATTGCCACTGTGGGCAGGAAACTTAGACAGAGAAAAGTACTTTGACAGAGGGGGCATTTAACCACCAGGACATTATTAACTTTTCCTTTGGCTGACAGAAGGTCTAGGACAATCAGGCTGGATGTCAGGAGTGTCTTGGATTACTACTTGTACAGAACTGAGCCTTCAGAAAGTCAGATGGGTTATGTGTTTATATATGCCATTTGTAAAGAAGATAACAGAGCCTCTAAGGCAACAGTGTTTAGATGGGTAGTAGCAGCAATCAGGTCAGGCAAAACTCCACATGGGATCAGGAAACGCTCAACTAGGTCAATGGCAACTCATACATAGCCTGAGAAAAATGAAAAAAGGGAGGGCTATTGTCTCAAGTGTTTAGGAGAGGGCCATCAGACAGATAAGTGCCCAGTTTGCAGGAGCTTTAGACCCAGGACTAAGAGAGAGTGGGACTATAGTTTGAAGCTCCTCTTGATGGAGTCGGCCCTCCGCCCACGGCCGGCACTGGAAGCCACACCGACATCATCAGTGCATAGTGCCCCGGCCTCAGTGCGGGATGTCCCTGCACCAAGGAAGGACTCCTCCAAGAAGCACCGATGCTGCTCCCCGACTCGTAAGGCCAGTGCTACCAGGCGGCACTGCTCACAGTCCCCACTGCTGCATAAGAAAAAGAGGGCGGACAGGGGTTGTTCCCCCATCAAGAAGCTGTGAGGGGATTCCAGCAGGGTGCGTCCTCCGGCGGGACACCCATGGCCTGGGCCTCAAGACCTGGCACCATCGACTCCAGGCGTGGTTGGCACGGGTGCACAGGTCGGGGAGGGACTCAATGGACACGATAGTTACCCTCGCATTCTCGAGTCTCTCCACTGGTGTCTGCAGCCACGAGCGGTCTGTGCGGGAGTACCCTTTGCCAAACCCCAACCGACGCTATCCCTAGTCACGGACGCCTTGGCGGTCGGTTGGGGAGTGCACCTGGGCAACACCAGAACCCAAGGCCTATGGTCCCACACAGAACTATCGCTGCATGTCAATGTAAGGGAGCTGAGGGTGGTTTGTCTGGCATGCCAAGCGTTCCAGGCCTGCCTGCAGGCTGCATGTGTGTTGGTGCTGACAGACAACACTGCAGCGATGTTCTAGATAAACAAACAGTGGTGCTCGCTCCTCTTCCCTGTTCCAGCTGTGTTCTTCGAGCTGTGGGATTTTTATATCTCCCACTCGATACACCTAGAGGCGTCGCACCTTCTGAGAGCGCAAAACTAGCTAGCTGATCACCTCAGCCGCTCATTCCATGGTCACCAATGTTCTCTGAGGCCTGACATCGCGCACTCGATTTTCCAGAGACGGGGCTCTCCCCACATAGACCTGTTCGTGACGCGGAGCAACAGGAAGTGCCAGCGGTTCTGCTTTTTCCTGAACCACAGCCCAGGCTCCATCGCAGACGCCTTTCACTTTTCATGGACGAGTCACCCTCTGTACACGTTCCTGCCCTTCCCTCTCATACACAGTCCTCCTCAAGGTTCACCGGGACAGGAGTTCCTTGATCCTCATAGCACCAGCGTGGCCCCGCCAGCACTGGTTCACCTTGTTGTTGAACCTCTCAGTGGACAGACCAGTAGCACTTCCTGAATGCCCGACCTTCATCACACAGGACCACGGCTATCTGCAACAGCCCAATCTGGAGTCCCTCCATCTCATGGTTTGGAATCGCTGTCGCTGAACCCCCTTGAGCTTCAGTGTTCGGACCGAGTGAGGGAGGTCCTGCTGGGAAGTAGGAAACCCTCCACTCAAGCCACGTACCTGGCAAAGTGGAAGTGTTTTCCCATCTGGTCTCTGCAGAGGGGAACTGAACCACAGCTAACGCCAGTTCCCCTTTTTTGGACTACCTGTTATACCTCAAGCAGCAGGGGTTGGCAATTTCCTTTCTCAGAGTACACCTGGCTGCCATTTTGGCCTTTCACCCGGGGGCAGTGGGTAGGTCAGTCTTCGGTAATCCCATGGTGGGCTGCTTTCTCAAGGGCTTGGACAGACTTTATCTTCAGGTATGGCAGTCTGTTCCCCAGTGGGACCTCAACCTGGTTCTGTCCGCAATCATGAGGTCCCATTTTGAGCCCATGGCAACCTGCCCTCTGTTCTACCTTTCCTGGAAGATGGCCTTTCTGGTGGCCATAACCTCAGCCAGAAGGGTATCCAAGCTCAGAGCGCTGACTTACAAACCACCCTATACACTCTCTTATAAAGACAAGGTGCAGCTATGCCTTCACCCATGCCAGTAACAGAGAATGCATGTTCCATTTCCTGGACATTGGGTGTGCCCTGGCATTCTACATTGAGTGCACAAAGCCATTTTGTAAGTCACCGCAGCTGTTTATTGCAATCACAGAAAGGTTGAAGGGGCTCCCAATCTCGTCCCAGCGCATTTCATCATGGATCACATCCTGTATCAGGACTTGCTACAACCTGGCAAAAATTCCAGCCCCTCCGCTTACGGCACATTCCACGAGAGTGCAGGTGTCGTCTGCAGCATTCCTGGCGCAGGTCCCTATCCGGGACCTATGCAAGGCAGCAGCGTGGTCTTCCATCCACATCTTCACATCACGCTATGCCATTATCCAGCTGTTGAGGGATGATGCAGCCTTTGGCAGGGTGGGCAGTTCTGCATTCGGCAACCAGGTGATCTTCGACCCCTTCCCTAGGCAAATTGCTTGGAAGTCACGTATTGGAATTCACATGAGCAATCACTCGAAGAAAAAACGGTTACCTACCTCTTGTAACTGTTGTTCTTTGAGATGTGTTGCTCATGTCCATTCCAAATCCCGCCCACCTCCCCTCTGTCGGAGTATTCTGGCAAGAAGAAACTGAGCAGGCGGCGGGTCAGCAGGGACCTATATATACTGCCATAAAGGCGCCACTCCAGTGGTCTCCACAACCGACCCAACGGGTATCGCTAGGGGAAAAACCTTCCGACGACCATGCAAATGGTGCGCGCACACCTATTGGAATGGACATGAGCAACACATCTCGAAGAACAACAGTTACGAGAGGTAGGTAACCGTTTTATCTCCCACGATGTCTCACTGGCAGCAGCCTACCTCCCGGGCACACAAAACTCAATAGTGGACAGTTTCAGTCGCAGATTCCCACATGACCATGAGTGGGAGCTAGACCCAGTAGTACTTCACAGTCTATTCAGACAATGGGGGACACCAACTATAGACCTGTTGACGACTTACCTGAACAAGAAATGTCCATGCTACTGCTCCGGAGCAGAGATAGGACAACGCTCCCTGGGCAATGCTCTCCTCCTTCCCTGGGACAGGGACCTTCTCTGTGCCTTTCCTCCTTTATCCCTACTGTCTAAAGTCCTGCTGAAAATAAACGCAGATGGAGCACACATCCTACTGATCACTCCTACTTGGCTGAGACAGATCTCATACCCTTACCTGTCACAGCTTGCGATGTGCCCACCAATCCCTCTCCCAGTCACTCCGTACTGTTCTCGCAGAACAGAGGATGTACCCTACATCCCAACCTGGGGATTCTCTGCATCAAGGCATGGCTTCTTCTTGATTGCAACACGCAGAAAGCTCCTGTTTGAAGGAGGTGCAGGAGGTATTACACAGTAGAAAGTCCTCGACATGATGTACTTCCTTGCAGAAATGGTCCAAGTTTCGGATTTGGTGTACAACAAATCTCCTCAACATCTGTGACTGTTCCATATATCTTGGACTGTGGACTGACCTTAAAAAGATTGGGACTATCTCTAAGCTCTCTGAGTCCACATAGCAGCTATAGCAGCCTTCCACCAACCAGTATAGCGATACTCAATGCTGTCACACCTGACCCCTGAAAGGTTTCTGAAGGATATAGAATCATAGAATATCAGGGTTGGAAGGGACCTCAGGAGGTCATCTAGTCCAACCCCCTGCTCAAAGTAGGACCGATCCCCAACTAAATCATCGCAGCCAGGGCTTTGTCAAGCCTGACCTTAAAAACTTCTAAGGAAGGGGATTCCACCACCTCCCTAGGTAACGCATTCCAGTGTTTCACCACCCTCCTAGTGAAAAAGTTTTTCCTAATATCCAACCTAAACCTCCCCCACTGCAACTTGAGACCATTACTCCTCATTCTGTCATCTGCTACCACTGAGAACAGTCTAGAGCCATCCTCTTTGGAACCCCCTTTCAGGTAGTTGAAAGCAGCTATCAGATCCTCCCTCATTCTTCTCTTCCGTAGACTAAACATCCCCAGTTCCCTCAGCCTCTCCTCACAAGCCATGTGTTCCAGTCCCCTAATCATTTTTGTTGCCTTCCGCTGGACTCTCTCCAATTTTTCCACATCCTTCTTGTAGTGTGGGGCTCAAAACTTGACACAGGACTCCAGATGAGGCCTCACCATGTCGAATAGAGGGGAACGATCACGTCCCTCGATCTGCTGGCAATGCCCCTACTTATATATCCCAAAATGCCATTGGCCTTCTTGGCAACAAGGGCACACTGTTGACTCAGATCCAGCTTCTCGTCCACTATCACCCCTAAGTCCTTTTCTGCAGAACTGCTGCCGAGCCATTCGGTCCCTAGTCTGTAGCGGTGCATTGTATTCTTCCGTCCTAAGTGCAGGACTCTGCACTTGTCCTTGTTGAACCTCATCAGATTTCTTTTGGCCCAATCCTCAAATTTGTCTAGGTCCCTCTGTATCCTATCCCTACCCTCCAGCGTATCTACCTCTCCTCCCAGTTTAGTGTCATCTGCAAACTTGCTGAAGGTGCAATCCACACCATCCTCCAGATCATTTATGAGATATTGAACAAAACCGGCCCCAGGACCGACCCTTGGGGCACTCCACTTGATACCGGCTGCCAACTAGACATGGAGCCATTGATCACTACCTGTTGAGCCCAACAATCTAGCCAGCTTTCTCTCCACCTTATAGTTCATTCATCCAGCTCATACTTCTTTAACTTGCTGGCAAGAATACTGTGGAGACAGTGTCAAAAGCTTTGCTAAAGTCAAGGAACAACACGTCCTTTCCCTTCATCCACAGAGCCAGTTATCTCGTCATAGAAGGCAATTGGATTAGTCAGGCATGACTTGCCCTTGGTGAATCCATGCTGACTGTTCCTGATCACTTTCCTCTCCTCGAAGTGCTTCAGAATTGATTCCTTGAGGACCTGCTCCATGATTTTTCCAGGGACTGAGGTGAGGCTGACTGGCCTGTAGTTCCCAGGATCCTCCTTCTTCCCTTTTTTAAAGATGGGCACTACATTAGCCTTTTTCCAGTCGTCCGGGACTTCCTCCGATCACCATGAGTTTTCAAAGATAATGGCCAATGGCTGTGCAATCACATCCGCCAATTCCTTTAGCACTCTCAGATGCAATGCATCCGGCCCCATGGACTTGTGCACGTCCAGCTTTTCTAACCACTTCTTTCTCCACAGAGGGCTGGTCACCTCCTCCCCATGCTGTGCTGCCCAATGCAGTAGTCTGGGAGCTGACCTTGCTCGTGAAGACGGAGGCAAAAAAAGCAATGAGTTCATTAGCTTTTTCCACATCCTCTGTCACTAGGTTGCCTCCCTCATTCAGTAAGGGGCCCACACTTTCCTTGACTTCCTTCTTGTTGCTAACATACCTGAAGAAACCCTTCTTGTTACTCTTAACTTCTCTTGCTAGCTGCACCTCCAGGTGTGATTTGGCCTTCCTGATTTCACTCCTGCATGCCCGAGCAATATTTTTATACTCATCCCTGGTCATTTGTCCAATCTTCCACTTCGTGTAAGCTTCTTTGTGTTGAAGATCAGCAAGAATTTCACTGTTAAGCCAAGCCGGTCACCTGCCGTATTTACTATTCTTTCGACACATCGGGATGGCTTGTCCCTGTAACCTCAATAAGGATTCTTTAAAATACAGCCAGCTCTCCTGGACTCCTTTCCCCCTCATGTTATTCTCCCAGGGGATCTTGCCCATCAGCTCCCTGAGAGAGTCAGTCTGCTTTTCTGAAGTCCAGGGTCTGTATTCTGCTGCTTTCCTTTCTTCCTTGTGTCAGTATCCTGAACTTGACCATCTCATGGTCACTGCCTCCCAGGTTCCCATCCACTTTTGCTTCCCCTACTAGTTCTTCCTGGTTTGTGAGCAGCAGGTCAAGAAGAGCTTTGCCCCTAGTTGGTACCTCCAGTACTTGCACCAGGAAATTGTCCCCTACGTTTTCCAAAAGCTTCCTGGATTGTCTGTGCACTGCTGTATTGCTCTCCCAGCAGATATCAGGGTGATGGAAGTCTCCCATGAGAACCCGGGCGTGCGATCTAGTATAGTATAGTATATATAGTGTGTGTGTGTGTGTGTGTGTGTGTGTGTGTGTGTGTGTATATGTATATAGGATATAGTAAACCTCTTCCTGCAACCTCAACTTCCTACTCCCGCATGGGACCTAAACCTAGTATTGAAAGGACTGACCAGGCCTCCCTTTGAACCCATGGCCACCTGTTAGCTTACATACCTCTCCATGAAAATGGCCTTCCTGATGGCAATCACCTTGGCTAGGAGAATAGGGGAACTAGCGGCTCTGGTGGCATATCCCCCTACATAGTATTCTTTCGGACAAGATTACTCTCAGGCCTTACCCAAAATTCATCCCCGTTTCACATGAACCAATTCATTCACCTTCCAACCTAAGCCTCACTGAGACAACAGGGAGGCTATATTACACACACTAGACATCAAGAGAGCCCTAGCCAACTATCTGAATAGGATGAAGGCTTTCAGGAAGTCTTGTAGGCTTTTCCTTACCATTGAGGAGACGGGTTCAACTAATTTGGCCCAGAGACTCTCCAAATGGATCTCGAACTGCATCAGACAATGTTATCACGTTCGTAATACTGCCCCTCCAGATACTATTTGCAGGCACTCAGTGAGGTTGAGCTCCTCATCCATCACCTTCTTCAAGACTGTCCCTGTCAGAAATCTGTAGAGCAGTGACATGGGTGTCAGTACACTATGCAGACTGACTTTGCAGAACACTATGTGATCACTGGGGAGTCCGCCTCCAGTGCCATCTTCGGCTCCACAGTACTGTCATCTGTAACTGACCCGACTCTGAAGTCCCAAACTGCTAATAGGGATACTGCTTGGGAGTTACCTATGGTGGAGCACCCATAGGAACGCTACTCAAAGAAGAAGTTGTTACTCATCTTGTGCAGTAACGATGGTGCATCGAGATGTGTGTCCCTCTGGGTGCTCCACATCCCACCCTCTTCCCTTCTACTTCAGGGTTCTTGCCAATGACTCTGCAGTAGGGAAGCAACTGAGGGGGGTTAGCCCGCATGTGCTGACTAGCCGCATGGCAGGGCATGAGGAGGGATGGCGCAAGTGCAGGCCTAACAGACACTGCTACCAAAGTTCTCTGATCAGCAACGAAGGGACACAAGCACATCGACAGTGGAGCACCCATAGGGGCACACGTCTCGAAGAACCATCATTGCTGTACAAGGTAACTACTACTTCTAGTAGCTAGAACTTAACAAGCTAGACTTCATTATAGGTAAAATCCTTACCACATGTTCCAGGCAATAGGTATGACCAAATTCTCAGGTCAGAACCCCTCCCGAAGTCCAGAGCTTGGTTTCTTTCTTGTCTTAGGTGGGAGAGAGCAAGAGCAACCAAATATCTGGGGTATTTTTGCATCTCACTTGTGTAGTCTGGTCCCCCTTTGAAATGTGTTTTCCTGAGGGATTCCCCTACGTAAAGTTCCTTCCCACCGTGAGGATGGAGACCTGGAGTCTCATGGTGAAAGAGGTTCCATGCTGTTTGCTAAAGCACAGATCAATCTGTTCCTGTCCCCCATTATTGCCAATAAATGGCCGCTTGACTGGTGATCATAAAATCATAGAATATCAGGGTTAGAAGGGACCTCAGGAGGTCATCTAGTCCAGCCCCCTGCTCAAAGTAGGACCAATCCCCAACTAAATCATCCCAGCCAGGGCTTTGTCAAGCCTGATCTTAAAAACTTCAAAGGAAGGAGATTCTACCACCTCCCTAGGTAACCCATTCCAGTGCTTCACCACCCTCCTAGTGAAAAAGTTTTTCCTAATATCCAACCTAAACCTCCCCAAAGTGAATGCCAGTTAACTTTGATGACACCTTGCAAGAGGTGTCAGCTTGTCCTTTGTGTTTGAGAAACAGACTTAACCCCCTCCCTAGACGTGTCTGGTAAACACATTTCAGTCGTAATTTTAATTTCATGTTCCTGACTTTACATAGAATGTGGCAGCACACATATCACCATGGTATTATTGACCAGTGCGTTACTAGTTTTCAAATGATACCTCGTAAGTCAAATTTTGTACGAAGATTATTACAATGGTGTGTAGGGTGTGAATGCAAGGGTTCGAAAGGTCACATCCCTTAATTCCCCTTTTCCACCCAGCAAGCATTTATGTGAATATTTTAACTTCAAAAACAGTTTGAGTGCCTTCTGAATTTTCTGCTTTATCAAATCACCTTTCCACAAAATAAAAAAACCGCTTTGATGGCAATATGCATTCTCCACCAGCTTTCAGTCCAGCATTGTCACGAGCTGCTCACCAACTGTCCCTCTGGATTTGCACAACCCGTCTTGTCTTTCAGCTCCCTTTTTGGAGGCTGACTTTCACACCCCATATCTTCCTGAACAGAAATCACAATGGACTGATGGTGTCTCATCCAATTCTCTTTCCTTTCCAACCCCCTTACCCATCTTCCTTTGGGGACCCCTCTCATGAGAACATTCTTCTGCAGGAGGTAGTTCTCCTCACCCTGGGAGCAATACAGTTAGTACCTCCCAAGAGCAAGGGGAAAAGAATTTTTCTCGAGGGACTTCCTTGTCCCCAAGAAGAC
The DNA here is from genome assembly GCF_965152235.1 of Eretmochelys imbricata. NCBI lineage: Eukaryota > Metazoa > Chordata > Testudines > Cheloniidae > Eretmochelys > Eretmochelys imbricata. The sequence continues at coordinate 103,069,063 of NC_135580.1, forward strand.
AGGGGATTGGAAGACCTATTGCAGGAACCTCAGGGACACTTTCACTTGCCACCTAAAATTCAGAATGGTGACCATGTCATCCATTGATCTGTCTGTAGATCTAGAGAATTGGCTCACAGCCCTCCATCTCAAAGATGCCTGCTTTCAGATGGATGCTCATCCAGCCCCCAGGATATTCCTGAGACTTGTTGTTGGTCAGTAGCACTAGCCGTACAGAGTTCTTCCCTTTTGGACTCTCAGCGGCACCTAGAGTGTCTGCCAAGGTACTGTTGGTGGTAGCAGTTCACAGTCAGGAGTGGGTAACAGTTTACTCCTCCTCAGATGGTTGGTTCGTGAAGGGACGATGATATCAGGAAACACAAGGAGCAACCAGCATACTTCTACATCTGTTCAAGAGACTGGGGCTCAGGGTGAACCTGGAGAAATCCACCCTAGAATCCTCACTGTGAATAGAATTTATTCTGGGAGAGTCTAGATGCTGTTACAGCCAGGGCATATTTACAGGTGATTGCTTCCTCTCCAACACTGGGCTCATACAACAAATTTGTCTGAGCCCCAGAATGTCCATATGACCCTATCTGGTGCTGTTGGGTCATGTGGCTGCGAGTACTTATGTGATACCATTCACGAGACTTCACCTCAGATGTCTACAGGCCTGGTTGTGGACCATCTATGCTTCTGGCAAACAGAGTCTCAACTTACTTGTCACGGTTCTCCAGACGGTCTTAACCTCATTTACTTGATCAGAAGACAGGAGGACAGTATGTGTGTGGGTTCCAATCAACTCCCCATTTCCAAGAAAAACTATGACAACAGACATGTCCCTCTTAATTTGGGGAGCTCACATGGAGGAACAGGTTTCCCCAGGGATATGGTCCCCTCAGGAGTTTATGCTTTACATCAATGTGTTGGAGCTAAGAGCAGTCAGAGTAACTTGCAAACAATTCCACCCTTGCATCCGCAGCCAGTCAATCCAGGTAGTTGTCAGGCTGTACACCACCGTCTATATTAACAAGCAGGGCGGAGCATGCACTTCACAGCTGTACGTGGAGGCCATTGCCCTTTGGAGTAGGAGCATTCCCATGCAAATAACCCTATCCACTGTCCATCCACCAGGGATCCACAACACCCAAGCAGATTCTTTGAACAGATATTTCTCCACAGAACGTGAGTGGGGAATTACACAACCTTCTTCTCCAGGTGGTGGTTCAGGTGTGCAGCCTCCCATCCACAGACCTCTTTGCATCCCAAGTTAACAAGGGTGAGGAGTTTTGCTCTAGAGGATCTCTGGGTGACGCATTTCTGATACAGTGTTTGGGAGCATTGCTATCAATTCCTCTCTTAGCTTGAATGTTGAGGAACATCAGGCAGGACAAGGTGCAAGTCATTTGTATAGCAGTGGGTTGGGCCTGATGATTCTGTTACCTGATGCTTCCACAACTGTTTGCCCAACCTCTTCTCCACCTTCTCCTGATATGTCAGCTATTAACCCAGGACAGGTTTCAGAGTAACAGCCGTGTTAGTCTGTATTCGCAAAAAGAAAAGGAGTACTTGTGGCACCTTAGAGACTAACCAATTTATTTGAGCATAAGCTTTTGTGAGCTACAGCTCACTTCATCGGATGCATAAAAGTGGAAAATGCAGTGAGGATGTTTTTATACACACAGATCATGAAAAAATGGGTGTTTATCACTTCAAAAGGTTTTCTCTCCCCCCACCCCACTCTCCTGCTGGTAATAGCTTATCTAAAGTGATCACTCTCCTTACAATGTGTATGATAATCAAGGTGGGCCATTTCCAGCACAAATCCAGGGTTTAACAAGAATGTCTGAGGAACAGGGTGGGGGGGGTAGGAAAAAACAAGGGGAAATAGGACAAAGGATGGATTTGCCACCCCAACCCAGACAGGGTTTATCTGAGAGCATGGTATTTGGGAGGATGTTGGCATTAGAGGAGGCCTGTTTGTCTGATATCCAAGCCATCCTGCACAGCAGAAGAAAGAACTCTACCTGGGTTATAAAGTGAAGTGGGAAGATTTATGTTTTGGTGTGACGGCCAAGGAATTTCCGCTTTACAGTCTAAGACCCCAGATGTATTGGGCTACCTCTTAGCTCCCTCAGGGTACACCTGGAGGCCATCAGCACATTTCATCCTCCGGTAACCACTTTAACTGTTTTCCCCACCCAATCGTTGCCTGCTTCCTGAAGGGTATGATTTGAGCTTTCCCTTGAGTGGCAAAACCAGTACCAACCTGGGATTTTAAGTTTTATTTATCAACCCTCCTTAAGTCACCATCTGACCGCTTGGAATTCTGCTCTCTACTATATCTTTCTATGAAGGTAGTGTTTCTGGTTGCTATCATGTCAGCCAGAAGAATTGGGGAGCCTAAGGGTACTTATTGGTGACCCTTCTTGTACAGTTTTTTTTTGTAAGGAGGAGGTATCCATGGGACTGCATCCTAAGTTCATCCTTTAGATGGTGTCATCAACCAAACTATCCATCTATCTGTGTTTTATCCTAAGCCTCATTCTACCAGAGATAAGGTCATGTGACATTCATTAGACAAGCACAGCGTTCTTGCTTTTTACTTGCAGAGATCGAAATAATTTTGTAAGTCCCCTAGACTCTGTCTCTTTTGTGGAACATAGAGGCCATCTCCTCCCAGAGGCTGTTGAAATGGATCTCAGGTGTATCCAACTCTGCTATGAGATACACAATGTATCCCTGAAGGGCAGCATGAGAACTCACTCCACTAGACCTCAGGCAGCATTGGTAGTCTTCCTTAAAAAATGGTCTCCTTACTGATGTCTTTAAAGTGATGTCTTGGGAATTCCATATTGAGTTTTACTAGACACTGTGGATTTGTGCAAGCAGCTGATTCTGATTCCTTTCCAGGCAGGGCAGTTCTGGAATCTTTTGTGTCATAGAACTCCAGGCACCTGCCTCCTTACAAAGACGCTGCTTGGGAATCTTCTGAAGTGCACTACATATAGGGACAATCATTCAAAGAAGGAGGAGGGCTTACTCACCTTGCAGTAACTTGAGTTCTTTGAGATATATTTTCTCTACATGTAGTGCACTACACACCCGCTTTTCCCACTGTCTGGTTTCCCCTGTACTGGGAACTGGCGGTGAAGAAGAAACTAAGATAGCAGCAGTCTGGCAGCCTCCTTTATTCCCCTGGTATGGATGACGATGAGAGATGGAGTGCATACTTGGACCACGTGAAGTGTGCTAGGGAAAAAATCTCCAGTCCTGGGTTCATGGAACACGTGCAATCCTGAAGTGTTCTACACATGGGACAACACATCTGGAGGAACTCCAGTCACTACAAGGTGAGTAACTCTTCCTTACAGATCCCTTTACAGGAGAACTTGTTCCAGAACTCTGCTTCCAGAAAGATGTGTGGGCGTGGCTAACCCAGTTGTTTTCCTTTATTTCAGGCTTATGGACTGCATGTTTGGAGATGTGCTTTTAAAGATTAAGTACTACTATTGTTTGTACTTGCCTTTTAGTAATTTAGTAATTTCTGTAACATTACTGCTGTATCTTGGGTTCCTCTGTCTGATTTTTCTTCCTCGTGTCCAGGGCAGCTACATAGTGCAGCTATCTAGGCAGAAATTGCAATGGAAGAAATGACAGAAGCTCAATGTGTATGACCTAGATATTTATATAACACTTGGGTGCCATGGTTTAACTTCTCCCAGTTAATATGTGAAATCTTTGTTGACGCTGATACTGCATTTCAGAGTAACAGCCGTGTTAGTCTGTATTCGCAAAAAGAAAAGGAGTACTTGTGGCACCTTAGAGACTAACCAATTTATTTGAGCATAAGCTGTCGTGAGCTACAGCTCACTTCATCGGATGCATACTGTGGAAAGTGTAGAAGATCTTATTATATACACACAAAGCATGAAAAAATACCTCCTCCCACCCCACTCTCCTGCTGGTAATAGCTTATTTAAAGTGATCACTCTCCTTACATTGTGTATGATAATCAAGGTGGGCCATTTCCAGCACAAATCCAGGGTTTAACAAGAACGTCGGGGGGAGGGGGGGGAGGAAAAAACAAGGGGAAATAGGCTACCTTGCATAATGACTAACCCACTCCCAGTCTCTAGTCAAGCCTAAGTTAATTGTATCCAATTTGCAAATGAATTCCAATTCAGCAGTTTCTCGCTGGAGTCTGGATTTGAAGTTTTTTTGTTGTAAAATAATGACTCTCATGTCTGTAATCGCGTGACCAGAGAGATTGAAGTGTTCTCTGACTGGTTTATGAATGTTATAATTCTTGACATCTGATTTGTGTCCATTTACTCTTTTACGTAGAGACTGTCCAGTTTGACCAATGTACATGGCAGAGGGGCATTGCTGGCACATGATGGCATATATCACATTGGTGGACGTGCAGGTGAACGAGCCTCTGATAGTGTGGCTGATGTTGTTAGGCCCTGTGATGGTGTCCCCTGAATAGATATGTGGGCACAGTTGGGAACGGGCTTTGTTGCAAGGATAGGTTCCTGGGTTAGTGGTTCTGTTGTGTGGTATGTGGTTGCTGGTGAGTATTTGGTTCAGGTTGGGGGGCTATCTGTAGGCAAGGACTGGCCTGTCTCCCAAGATTTGTGAGAGTGTTGGGTCATCCTTCAGGATAGGTTGTAGATCCTTAATAATGCATTGGAGGGGTTTTAGTTGGGGGCTGAAGGTGACGGCTAGTGGCATTCTGTTATTTTCCTTGTCAGGCCTGTCCTGTAGTAGGTGACTTCTGGGAACTCTTCTGGCTCTATCAATCTGTTTCTTCACTTCCGCAGGTGGGTATTGTAGTTGTAAGAATGCTTGATAGAGATCTTGTAGGTGTCTGTCTCTGTCTGAGGGGTTGGAGCAAATGCGGTTGTATTGCAGAGCTTGGCTGTAAACGATGGATCTTGTGGTGTGGTCGGGGTGAAAGCTGGAGGCATGTAGGTAGGAATGGCGGTCAGTAGGTTTCCGGTATAGGGTGGTGGTTATGTGACCATCGTTTATTAGCACTGTAGTGTCCAGGAAGTGGATCTCTTGTGTGGACTGGACCAGGCTGAGGTTGATGGTGGGATGGAAATTGTTGAAATCATGGTGGAATTCCTCAAGGGCTTCTTTTCCATGGGTCCAGATGATGAAGATGTCATCAATATAGCGCAAGTAGAGTAGGGGCATTAGGGGACGAGAGCTGAGGAAGCGGCGTTCTAAATCAGCCATAAAAATGTTGGCATACTGTGGGGCCATGCGGGTACCCATAGCAGTGCCGCTGATCTGAAGATATACATTGTAAAATAGTTATGGGTAAGGACAAAGTCACAAAGTTCAGCCACCAGGTTAGCCGTGACATTATTGGGGATAGTGTTCTTGACGGCTTGTAGTCCATCTTTGTGTGGAATGTTGGTGTAGAGGGCTTCTACATCCATAGTGGCCAGGATGGTGTTATCAGGAAGATCACTGATGGATTGTAGTTTCCTCAGGAAGTCAGTGGTGTCTCGAAGGTAGCTGGGAGTGCTGGTAGCATAGGGCCTGAGGAGGGAGTCTACATAGCCAGACAATCCTGCTGTCAGGGTGCCAATGCCTGAGATGATGGGGCGCCCAGGATTTCCAGGTTTATGGATCTTGGGTAGTAAATAGAATATCCCAGGTCGGGGTTCCAGGGGGGTGTGTGTGCAGATTTGATCTTGTGCTTTTTCAGGGAGTTTCTTGAGCAAATGCTGTAGTTTCTTTTGGTAACTCTCGGTGGGATCAGAGGGTAATGGCTTGTAGAAAGTGGTGTTGGAGAGCTGCCGAGCAGCCTCTTGTTCATATTCCAACCTATTCATGATGACAACAGCACCTCCTTTGTCAGCCTTTTTGATTATGATGTCAGAGTTTTTTCCTGAGGCTGTGGATGGCATTGTGTTCCGCACGGCTGAGGTTGTGGGGCAAGTGATGCTGCTTTTCCACAATTTCAGCCCGTGCACGTCGGCAGAAGCACTCTATGTAGAAGTCCAGTCTGCTGTCTCGACCTTCAGGAGGAGTCCACCTAGAATCCTTCTTTTTGTAGTGTGGTAGGGAGGTCTCTGTGGATTAGTATGTTGTTCAGAGGTATGTTGGAAATATTCCTTGAGTCGGAGACGTCGAAAATAGGATTCCAGGTCCCCACAGAACTGTATCATGTTCGTGGGGGTGGAGGGGCAGAAGGAGAGGCCCTGAGATAGGACAGCTGCTTCTGCTGGGCTGAGAGTATAGTTGGATAGGTTAACAATATTGCTGGGTGGGTTGAGGGAACCATTGCTGTAGCCCCTTGTGGCATGTAGTAGTTTAGAAAGTTTAGTGTCCTTTTTCTTTCATAGAGAAGCAAAGTGTTTGTTGTAAATGGCTTGTCTAGTTTTAGTAAAGTCCAGCCACGAGGAAGTTTGTGTGGAAGGTTGTTTTTTTATGAGAGTATCCATTTTTGAGAGCTCATTCTTAATCTTTCCCTGTTTGCTGTAGAGGATGCTGATCAGGTGATTCCGCAGTTTCTTTGAGAGTGTGTGGCACAAGCTGTCAGCATAGTCTGTGTGGTATGTAGATTGTAATGGATTTTTTACCTTCAGTCCTTTCGATACGATGTCCATCTGTTTGCATTTGGAAAGGAAGATGATGTCTGTCTGTATCTGTACAAGTTTTTTTCATGCAGTTGATGGATTTTCACTCCATTCGGCTAAATGCAGTGCCTTGCATAATGACAGGTTTCAGAGTAACAGCTGTGTTAGTCTGTATTCGCAAAAAGAAAAGGAGTACTTGTGGCACCTTAGAGACTAACCAATTTATTTGAGCATAAGCTTTCGTGAGCTACAGCTCACTTCATCGGATGCATACTGTGGAAAGTGTAGAAGATCTTATTATATACACACAAAGCATGAAAAAATACCTCCTCCCACCCCACTCTCCTGCTGGTAATAGCTTATCTAAAGTGATCACTCTCCTTACAATGTGTATGATAATCAAGTTGGGCCATTTACAGCACAAATCCAGGTTTTCTCACCCCCCCCCACACACACACACACACTCACTCTCCTGCTGGTAATAGCTTATCTTAAGTGACCACTCTCCTTACAATGTGTATGATAATCGAGGTGTGCCATTTCCAACACAAATCCAGGGTTTAACAAGAACGTCTGGGGGGGAGGTAGGAAAAAACAAGGGGAAATAGGCTACCTTGCATTGATGAGCACCAATAAAAGAACCTGCATAGATAAATCTTTGTAACTTCTCATCTTATCTTTCTGCTCATACCATGGTATCTGCATGCCTTACACCTGCATCCTAGATTCTAGACATGGTATCTTAGATTCTCAAACAAACAGGTTTGTCCCTGTCCCTGCTCTCTGGTTTTGGTGTCTCATGATCTCTCAGGACAAAGGGAATGTAAAATTTGACATTTCTAGAGCATGAACTGTTTTGGAAACCATTAAAATAATCTCTTTTGCAGCATCAGCTTCGGGCACCTCAGCAGGCTCTCACAAAGATGATGACACTGCCTCTGTAACCAGTCTCAATTCCTCTGCCACTGGCCGTCGCCTCAAAATCTATCGCACGTTTCGAGATGAGGATGGCAAAGAGTATGTACGGTGTGAGACAGTTCGTAAGCCCTCTGTCATTGATGCCTACAGCCGAATACGGACCACCAAGGATGAAGAGTTCATGTAAGGCCTTAGAAGACTCTTCGTTTCCTTCTGGCATCAGTAATGTAGAGTGTTGGCGCGTGCAGTTCCTGGCTGTGGGGGAATTACTGCTGAAAAATACTGAATTCAGTATAACTCAATTGAGAATGCACTCTTTTGGCTGCAGGTGGGATGGCTCTTATGCCTGCTGCATGGCAGGAAGAGGTATGTTCCCCATGACCTGTAGAGCAGTCTCTGGCTTTGTCCAGTATCTAATACTCGAGAGAGAGGTGAAAATCTCCATTAGTGCAATTGTCCAAATACACATTATTTCCCCTCTGTTTAAAATGTGTTGCCTTTTAATGTGGTTTAATTTGCTCAGCAGTGCTGATGTCTGGGATTATTGTAGGTGAAGCAAACAGCCACACTTATAGTTAAGGTTGCCTAACTCTTTCCATTGTAAGACCCTGTTTCAGTTGCTTTATAACTCTGCCAAACTTTAATAATTTGGGATGAAAATTTTCATGCTAGATATCTGTCTCTAGCTGAATTTTTTGGAAAGCTTAAACAAAGATGGTTCAGCCACTTAAGGAAATGGAAATGTTTTGCCAGTGTAAATTATTATAACTGTTTCTTTGAGAAGTTCTAGTACCTTTATACTTTGGTGCATGAACTTGAAAGTTGGAAAGGGGTTGCCCTCGGATCATAGGGCTGCCTTTTTTGCTGTCTTTGTGAAATACCAGCAAAATTCCAGCTGTGTTGTAAGCCTCTGAAAATGCTATTTGCATGTCTTCATAGGTTTGTCAGAGGCTGGTAGATAAATTCTCCAAAAATTCTATTTACACTTAGCATGCGCTAGTCCAGTGCTGCAGGGATTGGGTAGGATTTCCCCAACAGTTGCTCATTTTAGCTGCAGAGGGGGTAGGAGCAAAAGAGGTAGGCAGAAAGAGTCTGAAACAACTAGAGAACACCCCTCACCAGAACTCATCAGAACCCAAGATTTCTGAGTCCCTATGTTTCTCTCCTGACTAGCAAAAAGCTATAAAAGCCACTGGCAAAGTTTGTCTCTCCCTACCTAGTGACTGGTCCACATGGAGGATAATAGCTTACTGCTGCTACTAGTTACTCTTTTAGCTCCAGTGGCAGAGGACTGTGCTGTAGATCTAAAGTTTTCAGCCCCGCTAAGAGTTATGTCGGGATCATCATGGTTCCACATGCTAGAATTTCTGATTTTTTTTCAGTTTGCTTTATTAAAAGCATAGGCTGCTAATGGAACCTTAAACTGACTACCTTGTATATATCCTTTGATAGTCTTTAGTTACGTGATCACATACTATTTTGTACACAGGATGGACTGTACTAAGGGCATGAATCAGGGTTATGTAGTAAATGAGACCATTGTCCATAGGATCGTTACCTCACTTATAGTAGAAATTGAGAAGTGTATGGTGAATGAGGCAGGGGATTGCAGGAAGAGAAAGAATAGTCTTGGGGTTAAGGCAGAGGAATTCCACCATGGAGAATTGGATTCTATCCCTACCTCTGCCATAAACTTTTCACATTGTGGGCACTATGTACTCATTTTGTGTGCTTAACTTGAGACACGGAGGGCCTCATTTGCAAAAGTTCTGTGTGCTCAATTGCAATAAATTTTGATGTGCTTTGAACATATAAAATTTTAAATACTCTGAAAAATCGGGCAGTAAGCATCTCAAATTGGGCACCCCAAATTAGTGGACACTTCTGACAGTTTTGACCTTAATCTCTTTGTGCGTCAGTTTCTAATCTGGAAAATAGGGATAATCTCATCCTCTCAGCTCAGAAGGGTGTTATGAAAATAAATTCATTAATGTTTGTGAAGCACTTGAAAATTTATAATGATAAATACAATAGAAAAATCCAGGAAATTAATAATTCTGTACTTAGTGTAGAGTTTGGATGGTGTGTGTTAAATGAGGTTTGAGGTCATTGCACATTAAGGATAATGAAACATATTTAATACCCATTTAGAGAGCACTGTTTATCTTGTGCACTGAATGAGGCAGGGGCCTGTGGAAAAAACAGCATGTGATCCTGTAATTAAAGGCTGTATCATAATGTATCTGCATGAGAGGGCTGAATTATGGTTGCACAGGCAATCTGAATGCTCGACTTTGTAATCCTAATATTCTTTTAACATAGGGATTTAAAAGATATTTCATACCTTCTAGTTTAGTAAATCTACAGTGTATCTAAAAAAAGAGACTGATTTGTCCAAATAGTCTGTGACCAGTGCCATGTGGGTCAACCAGTCAGAATCTCAAGTGTCTCCTTCACCCCAGGACTGGCCTGGCCTGGCCAGGCCTGGCCTGGCCTGGGCGTGTTGCTGACGTGTCACAATAACTGCGTTAGAAAAGAGATCTTGTTCTACTGCCCATCCACCCTCTGCATGCTGACTTGTGTAGAGATCACTGCTCCCATCAGTGAAACTAGGTAAATCCTGTTCATGGGAGGAAATGTTTAAAAAAAAAAAATACTAGTGCTTTTCATGAACGTTTGGGGATAAGGCTCTGCTGCTCCACCACTCTGGCTCTTCTGGAAGGAATGCTACTGTGGGTGTTCAAGTTTCAGGAAAATGGGGCTGGCAGAAGGATGCTTGGCCACTTGTAGACCTAGATTAAAATCTCTGTGTTCCAGACGAAAATTTGCCCTCTTTGATGAGCAGCACCGGGAAGAGATGCGGAAGGAGCGGCGCAGGATCCAGGAGCAGCTAAGGCGGCTCAAACGGAACCAGGAAAAAGAAAAACTCAAGGGCCCACCAGAGAAAAAACCCAAGAAAATGAAGGAGCGGCCAGATCTGAAGGTAACTAAGCATCAAGTAAAACAGAGCAATCCAAGGAAGAAAAGCCAGTGGAATACAGTGTCCTAGCAAATCTTCTCCTCATTTGGACAGAAGAAAGAGGAGAAAACTATGGGATAGGATTATGACAACATCGGTGCTGTTTCCACAGTCTTAATATCAAGTATAAGTCACACACTCCATGCTTAGCTTTGCCCTATAACATGGTCCAGAATATCCCAGTTCCAGTACTTCCAGATTAAGTGCTAATGACTCTTACCTTGACATGAGCAATTTTCGGCTGTCAAGTAATTAAAAAAATTAATTGCATGATTAATCATGCTGCTAAATAATTGAATACCATTTATTTAAATATTTGTGGATGTTTTGTACATTTTAAAATATGTTGATTTCAATTACAACACAGAATACTAAGTGTACAGTGCTCACTTTATATTAATTTTTTATTACAAATATTTGCACTGTAAAAAACAAAAATACCGTTTTTCAGTTCACCTAATACAAGTACTGTAGTGCAATCTCTTTATCATGAAAGTTGAATTTACAAATGTAGATTTTTTTATACATAACTGCACTCAAAAATAAAACAATGTAAAAATTTAGAGCCTACAAGTCCATTCAGTCCTACTTCAGCCAATCACTCAGACAAACAAGTTTGGTTACAATTTGCAGGAGATAATGCTGCCTGCTTCTTGTTTACAATGTCACCTGAAAGTGAGAACAGGCATTCGCATGGCACTGTAGTAGCTGACACTGCAAGATATTTATGTGCCAGATGTGCTAAAGATTCATATGTCCCATCATGTTTCAACCACCATTCCAGGGGACATGCATCCATGCTGATGACGGGTTCTGCTCAATAACGATCCAAAGCAGAGCGGACTGATGCATGTTCATTTTCATCATCTGAATCAGATGCCACCAGCAGAAGGTTTTTCTTTTTCGGTGGTACAGGTTCTGTAGTTTCCACATCTGAGTGTTGCTCTTTTAAGACTTCTGAAAGCATGCTGCACACCTCATCCCTCTCAGATTTTGGACGGCACTTCAGATTCTTAAATCTTGGGTCGAGTGCTGTAGCTATTTTTAGAAATCTTATATTGGTATCTTCTTTAGGTTTTGTCAAATCTGTGGTGAAAGTGTTCTTAAAACAAACAAGATGTGCTGGATCATCATCCGAGACTGCTATAATATGAAATATATGGCAGAATTTGGGTAAAACAGAACAGGAGACATACAATTCTCCCCCAAGGAGTTCAGTCACAACTTTAATTAAGCGCATAATTTTTTTTAACAAGCACCACCGGCATGGAAGCATGTCCTCTGGAATGGTGGCCAAAGCATGAAGGGGCATACGAATGGTTAGCATGTCTGGCATGTAAATACCTTGCAAAGCCGGCTACAAAAGTGCCATGCAAATGCCTGTTCTCGCTTTCTGGTGACACTGTAAATAAGAAGCAGGCAGCAGTATCTACCATAAATGTAAACAAACTTGTTTGTCTTAGCGATTGACTGAACAAGAAGTAGAACTGAGTGGACTTGTAGGCTCTAAAATTTTACATTGTTTTGTTTTTGAGTGCAGCTATGTAACTAACAAATAAAAAAATCTACAGTTGTAAGTTACACTTTCACAATAAAGAGATTGCACTACAGTACTTGTCTGCAGTGAATTGAAAAATACTATTTATTTTGTTTTATCATTTTTACAGTGCAAATATTTGTAATCAAAATAATAAAGTGAGCACTGTATACTTTGTATTCTGTGTTGTAATAGAAATCAATATATTTGAAAATGTAAAAAAAAATCCAATAATATTTTAAAAATTGTAATTGGTATTCTATTAACAGTGTGATTAATCACTATTAATTTTTTTGAGTTAATTGCGTGAGTTAACTGTGATTAATCAACAGCACTAATTATTTCCTTTAGATGTTATCTGGAGCTAGAACATCAGGACAGTAAGAAGCTGCTATCTTACTGGTAAATTGGTAATTATCTTACCTCTAAATCAAATGGTGGATTCTCTGTCTCTGACTTCAAATTAAGACTAGATGTCTTTCTGGAACTTATACTTTAGCCAAATACAAATTATACAGGGCTTAAAACTGATAGCTGAGTGAAATTTAATGGTTTGTGATATGTGAGAGGTCAGACTAGATCTATAGTTCCCATCTGGCCTTCAACTCTGAATAAATTTTAATTGTTCACCTTGTTGATCTTTTCTGCAGTTAAAATGTGGAGCCTGTGGTGCAATTGGACACATGAGAACTAATAAATTCTGTCCCTTGTACTACCAAACGAATGCCCCACCCTCCAACCCTGTTGCCATGACAGAGGAGCAGGAGGAAGAGCTGGAAAAGACAGTTATTCACAATGATAATGAAGAGCTTATCAAAGTGGAGGGGACCAAAATTGTCCTTGGAAAGCAACTGATTGAGAGGTGAGGGCAGGACTGGAGGTGCAGGGATGGGTGGTGAGAAGGGCAGTTTCTGGTCTGATGCAAAAGACATACACATCACAGGTGCAGTAGACGCAGGAGTGAAGTGGTTGGGTTTTAGATATATTGATAATGTAGTATTTAAATTCTGATTGAGCTTGGTATTGTACCAAATGGGATCAGTGCTGATTCTGAGGTGCAAGCAGTCTTGTTGGTAAGAGATGCAAAGGAAATAAGAGGTCTATTTCTTTTCTCTAGTGCAGATGAGGTTCGCAGGAAATCACTGGTCTTGAAGTTCCCTAAACAGCAGCTTCCTCCAAAGAAAAAGCGGCGAGTTGGGACCACTGTTCACTGTGATTACTTGAATGTGAGTGTAGATGTAATTGGGTCAATTTTAGTCTCTTCGTGTCCAATTATTAAAGCTACATTTTAGTCATGGGTATTTTTAGTAAAAGTCATGGACAGATCATGGGCAGTAAACAAAAATTCATGGCCTCTGACCTGTCCATAACTTTTACTATATACCCCTAACTAAAACTTGGGTGGGGGATGCGGGTTCTCAGGAGGGAGTTTCGGGGAGGTCTGTGAGTGCTCAGGGTGGGGGCAAGGGCAGTGGCGTGTGACCCAGGACCCCTTCTGGCCAGGGGCACAGGGCCTGCAGGCGTGGGCAGTGTGTGGAGCTCCCTGGCGCCCCCGTCTAGGAGCTGCAGGGCCATGCCAGTGGGAGCCAGAGAGCTGCACCCTGAGCCCCCTCCTACACACCCAAACTTTTGAAGCTGGCCCTGGGGCTGCCTGGCTTGGGTAGCACCTGAGCCATCACCAGCTGCTGCAGAAGTCACAGAAAGACTCGCAGATTTACCCATTGTCCATCCTGTTCAGTCCTTGCTCTGCTCCTGGCTATCCATAGTACAGCACATGAGGCATGTATCTGCATATCCACCCATAGAATTAATAAACTAAACCTACAGAGAACTTGTTTAGATTTATATTTTGTGTTTGGAAGTGTCTTAACTTCCTACTTCTATCTGATTTCTTCAGCGGCCTCACAAGTCAATCCATCGGCGACGAACGGACCCTATGGTAACTTTGTCATCCATTCTAGAGGGCATTATCAACGATATGAGGGATCTTCCCAATGTAAGTTTAGGCCTTGTGGTCAAAGTTCTGTGTCCTGAGTAGGCTCATAGACTGAGTTACGTGGCTGAATCTGAGACCCCAGAATTATGCAACGCTATCCCCACTGGTCCAGTCTAATCAGACTTGCATCCTTTGAATATTGCCCTCAAATCTTCAGTTTATTGTGCTGCAGGTTGTTTTCAGTAAGAGTAACTGAATCATAGATGTCTAGGCAGTATGGTAACTGGAGCTTTTGGATTCAGGAAAGCAGTTAAGCCTTTTTGGCACTGGGGAGATGATACATCTCTGCTTTCATTTCCCTCCTGACATCTGAGCAGTAAAGTGGGGAGAGGATCAATGTGGGGAGAAAGGGTTGAATTTTTCATTCACACCCCATTATCTATTACTAATCCAACAATTAGTTAGTAAATTAGCTTCATGTTTCTTTTTAAACAATCAACAGTGGAATAATTCACAATGTTGACATTGTGTCATCGTTAAGCTTCAGACTCAACACCCCATTGATAGGCCTCTTGCATTCTGACCTACATTTTCAAAGCTGTCACCAGACTCATAGACATCATAGAATATCAGGGTTCGAAGGGACCTCAGGAGGTCTAGTCCAACCCCCTGCTCAAAGCAGGACCAATCCCCAACTAAATCATCCCAGCCAGGGCTTTGTCAAGCCTGACCTTAAAAATATGTAAGGAAGGAGATTCCACCACCTCCCTAGGTAACACATTCCAGTGTTTCACCACCCTCCTAGTGAAAAAGTTTTTCCTAATATCCAACCTAAACCTCCTCCACTGCAACTTGAGACCATTACTCCTTGTTCTGTCATCAGCTACCACTGAGAACAGTCTAGACCCATCCTCTTTGGAACCCCCTTTCAGGTAGTTGAAAGCAGCTATCAAATCCCCCCCTCATTCTTCTCTTCCGCACACTAAACAATCCCAGTTCCCTCAGCCTCTCTTCGTAAGTCATGTGTTCCAGTTCTCTAATCATTTTTGTTGCCCTCCGCTGGACTCTCTCCAATTTTTCCACATCCTTCTTGTAGTGTGGGGCCCAAAACTGGACACAGTACTCCAGATGAGGCCTCACCAATGCCAAACAGAGGGGAACGATCACGTCCCTCAATCTGCTGGCAGTGCCCCTACGTATACATCCCAAAATGCCATTGGCCTTCTTGGCAACAAGGGCACACTGTTGACTCATATCCAGCTTCTCGTCCACTGTAACCCCTAGATCCTTTTCTGCAGAACTGCTGCCGAGCCATTCGGTCCCTAGTCTGTAGCAGTGCATGGGATTCTTCCGTCCTAAGTGCAGGATTCTGCACTTGTCCTTATTGAACCTCATCAGATTTCTTTTGGCCCAATCCTCTAATTTGTCTAGGTCCCTCTGTATCCTATCCCTACCCTCCAGCGTATCAATACATCATTGTATTGGCTTACATTTCTTTCACACTTTGAAGATTATCTTTTCCATGGTAAGGATTAGTGAATTTTTTTAAAATAAAAGCTTAGCACAATTATAGAGCAGATACAAAAGGGACAATTGTGCAGCAATTTATACAGCTTTATAATTGTATTATATGTGGGACTTTGGAGAGAGCTGTTGAATATCGACTTGTTCTTCGAGTGATTGCTCATGTGTATTCCACAATAGGTGTGCGTGCTCGCCAAGTACACCAGTGCCGGAAGTTTTTCCCCTAGCAGCACCCGTAGAGGGGAGCGCCCCAGCGATCCCGGGAGTGGTGCCTCGGTGGCGTGGTATAAGGGGAGCTGCGTGCTCCCCCCACCCTCAGTTCCTTCTTGCCGCCAGTGAAGGTGCATTGGAACTATTCTGCCCCAGCTTTGCTGTAGTTCGTCCCCAGAACTTTTTGTTCATTCAGTGTTTGTACCTGTAGTTAGTTTGCTGTTCATTTAGTTCAGTTAATTTGAGTGCCCGGTTCAGGGCGTGCCCCGGGTTTTAAGTCGTGCGATACTTGTAGGTGATCTGTGCCAAGGAGTGACCCGCATGCAGACTGTTTACACTGTTTGGGAGAAACCCATATAAGCGATAGTTGCAAGATTTGCAAGTCATTAAACCTTGGAGTGAGAGATTAGGCTCCAGGCTATTCTGATGGAGTGGCACTGACCCTGACTCCAGTGCGCCGCTCCGAGTCGGCACCAGGCACTGCGGCATCGGTGCGCGGCGACCTTTTGGTGCCTTTGACCAGTCGGCACCACTCCCCGTCCACAGGGCATAAGAAGGCAAAGAAAATGCCTTCATCGCTGCTACACCGAGGGAAACCAGGGGCAGAGACTAGACCCATGTTGGACAGTCCTCGATCCCCTCCGGCCTCTAGGCCTCCGACTCACGTAGAGTGGAGTAGCCCAGCTGCTTCGGACCAAGCCTCCCCGGATGTCTGGATGCCCTCTGGTGTGCAGCGACCTTCCGGTGCCTTCGACCAGTCGGCACTGCTCCCTGTCCATGGGGCACAAGAAGGCAAAGAAAATGCCTTCTTTGCAGTTGCACCAAGGAAAACCGGGGCAGAGACTAGACCCATGTTGGGCAGTCCGCGATCCCCTCCGGCCTCTAGGCCTCCAACTCATGTAGAGAGGAGTAGCCTGGCCGCTTCGGAAACGCTGGAGGCCCTGCAGATAGCCCTGGACGTCATGTCCATGCCGGTACCAGGAGCGCTGCCGATGTCAGCACCACGCTCCAGGAGAAAGCCACCGCTGGGTTTTCCCAGTCGCCCCCAGCTCAGCACCAGTCTCAGTCCAGGGAACGTTCCCGACACTATTTGCCGCCCAGCGACAGTTCAGGGTGTAGTCCACGTGGATTGCCCTCAACTCCCACCAGACTGTCTGGTTGCGTACCGTCCGACTGAGAGCCGACCGGTACCACTCTGCATCATGGAGTGAGTACCGACGGGACCGAGGCAGACGTCGCCAGAGGTCCTCATCTCATAGGGATTACTGTAGCCGGTCACGGCACGAACGTCGACGCCATTCCCGCTCTGAATCCTGCTCCAAGACTCCGCCAAGGCATCGCCTCCGCAGCCAAGGGCGTCGATCGCCGGCACCTTGCCATCGCGGGTCCGCCCATTGGAGCTGATGGCGGAGCAGCAGCCTACAGAAGGTACCAGTCCTCCACATCGAGATCGCGGTCCCGTGGGCGACGTCGCTCCCGGCACTGCCATTCCTCCCGGTCCCATGGCAGCGACAGGTTGTTCATCAGCCCAGCCTCCACTCGTAGTCGCCCTTCCATGTGACAGGCCAGTCAGGCCGAACAACTGGGCCCGTCGGTGCCGCAGACAGTGCAGTGGCACTGAGCCCCGTGGCCGGCCCAATGGTACCAGTGGGCACCGTGGCCCAACACAGCCCCCGGTGCCAGAGCCTCAGAGGCACCGTCTGCCTCCCTCTCCAGACCGCCAAGGAGGTGGTCAGTGGGACATTTGTCCTCGCCACCGTGCCTGGAGTCAGACCATGTGGTGCATCCTCCGGTGCCGGCAGACACCCAGAGCACCATGCTGGCCTCCTCGCCGTCCCTGGATGAGGCGATAACGGCCCTTCCCCCCTCCGTCTCACAGGAGGATTTTAGGGCCCATCAAGAACTTTTAAAAAGGGTGGCATTAAGCCTCCGCCTCCAGGCAGAGGAGTTGGAGGAACCCTCGGGCTCCCTGTTCAATGTGCTGTCCTCTTGGGCACCGGGCAGGGTAGCTTTGCCCCACCATGAAGGGATGGCAAAAATTTCAAATCCCTTGTGGTAAACACCGGATTCGCTGGCCCCGATCTCTAAGAGGGCAGAACGCAAGTACTTTGTATCCGCCAAGGGGCACAAATACCTCTACGCCCTCCTGGCACCCAACTCCCTGGTGGTCAAGTTAGTCAACCACAGGGAGTGGCAGAGCCAACCAGCCCCTACCCCGAAAAATAAATATTCGCGGAGGCTGGGCTCTTTCGGGAGAAGGCTTTATTCTTCCTCAAGTTTTCAGTTGCAGATGGTAAACCACCAGGTGCTCCTGGGCAGGTACAAATTCAATTTGTGGGGCTCCCTGCCTAAGTTTGAGGATTCCCTCCAGGAGTGCGATAAGAAAGAGTTCAAGGTGCTGGTGGAGGAGGGTACGGCGGCTGCCAGGGCATCACTGCAAGCAGCTTTGGATGCGGCAGACACGGCAGCATGGTCCATGGCCTCTGCGGTGTCAATGAGAAGGGCGTCATGGCTCCTGCTGTCCGGGCTGTCCAGTGAAGCACAGACTGCCATGCAGGATCTCCTGTTTGATGGCAAAGCTCTGCTTGCGGAACAAATGGATACAAAGTTGCATGGCATGAAGGACTCCTGCACGACCCTCCAGACTCTGGGTCTCTATGTCCCGTCTCTGGCCAAATCTAAGTTAAGGCCGCTGCAGGCCCCTGCTCAGGCCACTCAGCCGAAGTACGAGGCTGCCTATAACAAGTCGAGGGTCTATAAAAGGCGCCCTCAGAGACAGTCGCGGCCTGCCCCGCAACCTGGGTCCTCCAAGGGCAAACAGGCGGGGAAAAGGCGGTTATGACAGGATGCTCGGGAGCACCCTGCCAGTTCTCCCCAGGGATCCCCCCTCAATGAAGCTTCCCTTCTATAATCAGTTGTGTGCTTTCCTCCCGGAGTGGTCATGGCTGAAAGGCCAAAGGAGGACTCAGGCCCATCCTGGACCTGCAGGATCTAAACCAGTTCATGGTGAGGCTCAAGCTCCACATGGTCTCACTAGCCTCCATCATCCCCTCCCTGCACCCTGGAGACTGCTACGCTTCCCTTGATCTGCAGGACACATACTTCAATATTCACATTTTCGAGGGGCATAGACGCTTCCTCCGTTTTCTGGTGGGGCAGAATCACTACCAGCTTACGGTCCTTCCGCTTGGCCTATCCACTGCCCTTAGGGTATTTACAAAATGTATGGCGGTGATAGCGGCCTACCTCAGGCACCAGGGGTCCAGATCTTTCCTTATCTGGACGATTGGCTGGTCAAGGGCAGCTCCTGGTCGCAGGTGAGGGATCACATGATGCTTCTACTGTCCATGTGTGCCGCTCTGGGCCTGTTGATAAACGATGCTGGAGCTGATGTCCAATGCGTCAACCCTGTGTTGGGGGGCCCATGTGGGGAATGTTCAGACCCAAGGCCTGTGGTCGGCACGGGATCTGTCCCTACACATAAACGTCAAGGAACTCAGGGCGGTATGCCTGGCGTGTGTGGCCTTCCGCTCTCACCTGCAGAGCAAGGTGATCAGGGTCCTCACGGACAACACGGCCTCGATGTTCTATATCAACAGGCAAGGCAGGACCCAGTCCTCTGCTGTGAAACCCTGAGGCTGTGGGATTTCTGTATAGCCCACAACATCTGCCTGAGGACCTTCCATCTGCTGGGCGCCCGGATTGTGTGGGCGGATCGCTTGAGCCCAGGGACTTCTCCTCCCAATACGAGTGGTCTCTCCACCCGGAAGTGGCTCATCAGCTCTTCCATGTGTGGGGAACTCCCCAAATGGACCTGTTCACAATGCGGCAGAACCGGCATTGTCCCCGGTTCTGCTCCGGGGGGGATTGGGAAGGGGTGCTATCTCTGATGACTTCCTCCTGTTCTGGTCAGGCCAGTTTCTGTATGCCTTCCCCCTGTTCCCACTGATCAGCAGGGTCCTGGAGAAAATAAATACGACAAGGCACGGGTCCTCCTGATTGCCCCACTGTGGCCCAGGCAACATTGGTACGGGACCCTCATGGGCCTGGCGGTTGCTCTGCCGCAGCCGTTGCTGCTCCGCCAGGACCTGCTCTCCCAGGACAAGGGCTGCCTCCTCCATCACAACCTAGCAGCTCTCCACCTCACAGCGTGGCTGCTCAGTGGTTAGGTAGAGTGGAAAGGATGTGCTCAGAAGGGGTCCAGCGCGTCCGTCTGGAAAGCAGACGGCCCTCCACATGCTGCGCCTACTTAGTAAAATGGTCCCGGTTCTCCAGATGGGTGGCCGAATGGCGTGTCTCCCCGGTGGCCGCCCCGATCCAGCTTATCCTGGACTACCTTCTCCACCTTAGACCCCTGGGCCTGGCGCCCTCATCAGCCAAGGTGCACCTGGCGGCCATATCAGCCTTCCATCTGCCGGTGCAGGGGCACACGGTATTCCCCCATGCTGTGACTGGCCAGTTCCTCAAGGGGTTGGACCATCTTTTCCTGTATGCTAGGCTCCTGGTCCCGCAGTGGGACCTGAACCTGGTGTTGTCCCGTCTCACGGGGCCCCTGTTTGAGCCGCTAGCCACGTGCTCCTGGTCCCACCTCTCGTGGAAGGTGGCCTTCCTGGTCGCTACCACGTCGGCCAGGTGGGTCTTGGAGCTCAGGGCCCTGACCTCTGAGCCCCTGTACATGGCTTTTCATAAGGACAAGGTTCAGCTCCGCCCACACCCTGCTTTCCTCCCTAAGACGGTCTCCGCCTATCACGTGGGTCAGGACATTTTCCTGCCGGTCCTCTGCCCCAAGCCTCATGTGTCCAGTGAGGAACGCTGCCTCCACACAACTCGATGTGCGAAGGGCTCTGGCTTTCTACCTCGAGCAGACTAAGCCGGTCAGAAAGTCCTCGCAACTGTTCGTCGCCTCGGCTGAGCGCATGAGGGGTCGGTTGATCTCCACTCAGCATCTCTCCAACCGGATCACTTCGTACATCTGTACCTGTTATGATCTGGTGGGTGTTCCCCCGCCACCGATTGTGAAAGCGCACTCTACTCGAGTGCAGGCCTTGTTGGCTGCCTTCCTGGCCCACGTCCCCATCCAGGACGTTTGTAGAGCTGCCACGTGGTCTTCGGTTCACATGTTCTCCTCGCACTATGCGATCGTCTCTCAAACCAGGAATGATGCTGGGTTCAGCAGGGCTGTACTCCGTCTTGGGAATTTGTGAATTCCGATCCGCCTCCAACAGATATAGCTTGTAATCACCTATTGTGGAATACACATGAGCAATCACTCGAAGAAGAAAAGAGTTACCTTTTCTGTAACTGGTGTTCTTCGAGATGTGTTGCTCATGTCTATTCTATATCCTGCCCTCCTTCCCCTCTGGGTTTTCTGGCAAGAAGGAACTGAGGGTGGGGGGAGCACGCAGCTCCCCTTATACCGCACCATGGCGGCGCCACTCCAGGGGTTGCTGGGGCGCTCCCCCCTATGGGTACTGCTAGGGGAAAAACTTCCGGCACCGGTGCACGTGGCAAGCACGCACACCTATTGCGGAATAGACATGAGCAACACATCTCGAAGAACACCAGTTACGGAAAAGGTAACTGTCTTTTTCTGGTTTTAGGTAGAGTTGAAATTGATTTTAAAGTATTAGCCAAGATTTACAAAATAGGAACCTAAAGTTAAGTTTCTAAAGCTCTAAACCTACTTTCAAAACACCCAGTAACTCCCACGGAAGTCCTTGTGGGACGCTTCTTCCTCAAAAAGAAAAGGAGGACTTGTGGCACCTTAGAGACTAACCAATTTATTTGAGCATGAGCTTAAGTGAGCTGTAGCTCACGGAAGCTTATGCTCAGTTAAATTCCTTAGTCTCTAAGGTGCCACTAGTCCTCCTTTTCTTTTTGTGGATACAGACTAACACGGCTGCTACTCTGAAACTCTTCTTCCTCAGAGTGGTGGCAAAGTCATAACAGAATAGTAAATTCTGTGGAGAGAAACAAAATACCACAGTCACATACAGGTGGTCTTCAGTATGTGTAGCTGAGTAGGTATGTCTACACAGCATTTTGGAGCACGCCTCCCACTCCGGGCTGATAGACTTGGGATAGTGGGGTCGCACTAGCACCCTAAAAACAGCTGTGGAGACAGCACTTGGAAGTTGCAGGTTGGGTTTTGAGGCCTAAGGTGGTGGGTAGACATCAGAGCCCAAGTTTGAGTCCGACCTGAACTTCAAAGTGGTGTCTATGCAGCTATTTTTAGAGTGCTAGCTTGAGCCCCGATACCCCAAGTCTGTCGACCAGACTGGGAGGCTCACTCCAAAATGCCATGTAGACATACCCTGAAGGGCCTCTCATCTGCTGGCTATTCTGCTTGTGAAGGTTGATGGGACTGAATGCCCATTCTTTTTTGTATTCCTCAGACATACCCATTTCACACACCTGTTAATGCAAAGGTCGTGAAAGACTATTACAAAATCATTACACGGCCTATGGACCTACAGACCCTGCGTGAGAATGTCCGCAAACGTCTGTACCCTTCCCGGGAAGAGTTCCGTGAACATCTGGAGCTGATTGTGAAGAACAGTGCAACGTACAATGGTAGGAAGCTCCCTAAAACACTGAGGTTCAGTTTGTCTTCTGGTGAGCTGTGTTACACTGTGATGGGAATTGTGCATATGCCTTGTGTATGGAATTGGGTGGCATGGGAGAGGGAAAACTCTCATACTCTGCAGGGAAAAGATGAAAGCAGCAAAGTTAACGCTGTTGAAATGGATAAGATGAATATAACAGACTTCTTTAAAGATGATATGAGGACAATAAATTAGTCAGCTTGTTATAAATTTGGAAGGGGTGAACTCTAAACTCTGTCTATTCAAAACAAAATAAGAGGCTTGGGCAGTTAGGAAGTAATGAAGGCTTTATCAGCAGGAGGTCAGATTTGTGGGGGGTGGTACCCTGTTAATTTCTGGCCATAACCTGAGCTCTGTCCACAGGTGAAGCCAAAATGAGTCATTCTTGGTAGAGTGCACTTTATGATAGGATCATCCTTCTCTTTTCTTTCAAACTTTGATCAGCACTGAGATAGTTACCAATGTTAGTATTTACATTGTCATATTATGCTTGAAGTGAATTGGGGCAATTCACACCTCTCAAGGATATTACTTCATATTCTGCAGACTGAGGAGTAGCCTTCATTAGAAAGGCTTTGTCTAGACTACCACTTTTGTCGGTAAACCTTTTGTCAGTCAGGGGTGTGGAAAAAAACCACCTCCCTGACCGACATAAGTTTCATGGGCAAAAGTGCTAGTGTGGAAGCACTATGTTGGCAGGAGAGACTCTACTGCCGACGTAGCTAACGCCAGTAATTGGGGGATGGTTTAATTGCCAGCAGGAGAGAGCTCTCCCATCGGCATAAAGAGCAGCTACATGGGAGACCTTACACTGGCACAGCTGTAGCAGTGCAGCTGTGCTGCTGTAAGAGCCATAGTGTAGACATAGCCAAAGGCTTTACTGATACAGCTATGCCAGCAGAACCCCCCTGTGGAGACTTAGACCCTCCGCCCCCAGAGTTTATACCAGCAAAAGGACTTGCCAGGATAGCTGTTTGCATGGGGGTTTTCATAGAATCATAGAATATCAGGGTTGGAAGGGACCTCAGGAGGTCATCTAGTCCAACCCCCTGCTCAAAGCAGGACCAATCCCCAACTAAATCATCCCAGCCAGGGCTTTGTCAAGCCTGACCTTAAAAACCTCTAAGGAAGGAGATTCCATCACCTCCCTAGGTAACCCATTCCAGTGTTTCACCACCCTCCTAGTGGAAAAAGTTTTTCCTAATATCCAACCTAAACCTCCCCCACTGCAACTTGAGACCATTACTCCTTGTTCTGCCATCTGGTACCAGAGCTTGTTGGCAGAGTTACGTTAGTCAAGGGTGTGGTTCTTTCACACCCTGACCGATGTAAGTATGCTGACCAAATTTTGTGTTGTGGGCTGGCTTCAGGCAGACATCACTATAGTGATTTACATTTGGTTGGTGATTTCAAGGTTTTCATCCCAACTAGAAATGTATTTTTGAAAAATGAATCTTTAGATTTTATAGAGCAACATGCAGCTGCTGGGTAAATGTGCTGATTCGCTGAAAGACCACTGTGAGGCAGCCCTTTTGTGACTCCTGTTAACACAGCTTTTTATCTGACAAGTATTTTTAAAAATATTAGGCACTATATAAGTGCTAAGCCTTGCCATATTCCAGGCCCCATGTATTCAGCAGCAAACAGGATTTAAACTCTGGTAGGCCTCCGTGGATTCTGTAGTAGTCTGGGAAATCTGTAGCCGCTTCATTCACAAAGGAAGCACAGTCTTCGCTCAGTTGGTTTTCTGTGTTTTCTTCACAAACATGAGGGCTAGAATAATAGGTTCTTCTTCGAGTGCTTGCTCATGTCGATGCCAGTCAGGGTGTGTGTGCTGCGTGCGCAGTAGCTGGCAGGTTCTTCCCCTAGCAGTACTCCTCGGTTTGGCTCAGGCGCCCCCTGGAGTCATGCCTCTATGGTGCCGTTTATAGGGTCCTGCCAACCTACTGCCACTTCAGTTCCTTCTTACCGCCTGTGATGGTTAGCCGGAATGTTCGTTCTCTCTTGCTTCAGCAAGCCTTTCTCCCTAGTAGTCTTCAGACTTTTCTCCTGTAAATAGTTAAATCAGTAGTTAGTAGTAGAAGTAGTTAGTATATAGTTAGAATTCCTGTAGGGAATTGTTCTGGGGGTACCCCTCGTCGTGTCTCTCCCCAGTACTGGGGCATGCCTCAGTCCCTGGGGTTTAAACCTTGTGCAGCTTGTAGCAAGCTTATGCCCAGGAGTGACCCCCTCACTTCCTGCTTAAAGGGGGAGTTTGGGGGAATTGCATCAAAAGGACTGTTGCACTGGAGTTGGCCTCCACACTGGAGACCTTTGAGGCGGTGACAGAACTTATCGCATTCACGGTGCTGCCTTCTCCACCTAGGCAAGACAAGGGACTGAGCTCAAAAGCAGCGGCACCCCCGAGACCCTCGGTGCCATCCCGAGGCAAGCCAGCGATGGTACCATGTCGTTTGCCATCCCCTCGGCACTGGTCACCGCTACCCTCTGGCAGTGGACAGGCAGGGGAGCCGCACCGGTCCCCAAGCACCTGGCATTGGACTCAAAACAGTCGAGAGCATTTCTACCAGAGTTGCATTTTCAGACCTGTTGTGACAACATACAAGGTCTCAGACAATTCCCTACCACGACAGGAAGGAATTGCCTAAAGCTCCTGGGCCACATGGCTGTTTGTACTTACATAGTACAACATGTCAGACTGAGACTCCAAGCTCTTCAGGTGTGGCTAGCCTCGGTGTATCGACCAAACCGGGGCAGTTTAGACCAGGTAATCACTCTTTGCCAACCGGTTCTTGAGTCTCTCCTATGGTGGCTCAACCCGCAAGTGGCGTGTGCGGGTATTCCCTACTCCAAACCTCAGCCATCCCTGTCACTGGTTACGGACACATCAGCGATGGGTTGGGGAGCGCATCTATGGGAGCTCAGGGCCTCTAGTCCCAAGTGGAGCTCTCACTTCACATCAACGTCAGTGAGCTGAAGGCAGTCCGTGTGGCATGCCAGACCTTCCAAGCTCACTTGGAGGAGAGATATGGATCAGTCATGACAGACAATACAACAGCGATGTTTTATATAAACAGACTGGGGCTTGATTCCTTCTTCCCTGGAATGACCACCTCCTTTATGCATTTCTATCCATCCCACTCATCCACAAGGTGCTACTCAAAGTTCGGAGGGACAAAGCCTCAGTAATATTGATAGCTCCAGCTTGGCTATGTCATTACTTGTACACGTCTCTTCTGGAGATATCAGTGGAAACCGCGATCACCTTACCGCTGCTCCCAGACCTGATAACTCAGGACCACAGCCGCCTTCAGCACCCCAATTTCGAATCTCTCCACCTCACGGCTTGGAAACTCCATGGCTAAACCCAGTGGAGCTGGCTTGCTCTGATCCAGTTAGGGAAGTCCTCCTTGGAAGTAGTAAACCATCCACTAGGCAACCTACCTAGCCAAATGGAAAAGATTCACAATTTGGTCATTGCAAAAACACGTCTCCTATGCACTTGACAATACCCTTTATCTTGGACTACCTCCTGCTCCTAAAGCAGCAAGGGCTTTCTATGTCATCAATAAGTCCACTTGGCTGCCATTTGCAGGCTGGTCAGTCTTCACCAACCCAATAGTTGGACACTTACTTACAGGGCTTGACAGGTTATACCCTCAAGTGCGGCAGCCAATCCTGGCCTGGGACCTTAACCTGGTTCTTTCCAAACCAATGGGACCCCCCTTCGAACCACCTGCGACATGCTCTCTGCTCTCTCTCTCCTGGAAAGTGGCATTCCTGGTAGCAATAACCTCTGTCAGGATGGTATCTGAACTTAAGGCCCTAATGTCTGAGCCTCCTTACACAGTGTTCTGTAAGGACAAGGTTCAGCTTTGGCCGCACCTGGCCTTCCTCCCGAAAGCTGTCTCCCAGTTTCATGTTAATCAGGATATTTTTCCCCTAGTTTTCTACCCCAAGCTGCACGCAAACAGCCGGGAACAAAAAATCCACTCCTTGGATGTTTGCCGGGCATTAGCCTTCTATATCGAACGGACAAAGTCTTCTATATCGAATGGACATAGAAAATCTGCTCAACTGTTCATCGCAGACAGCTTGACAGAATGAAAGGGCTCCCAGTCTCTTCTCAAAGAATTTCATCATGGATTACAGCATGCATCCGGATGTGCTATGATCTGGCAAAAGTACCTGCCCCCGTGCTGACAGCGTACTCCACAAGGGCTCAGGCATCTTCAGCAGCATTCCTGGCCCAGGTTCCAACCCAGGAAATTTGCAGGGCTGCGACATGGTCCTCATTCCACACCTACACCTTGCATTATGCCATTACTCAGCAGGCTAGAGATGATGCAGCCTTTGGAAGAGCGTTGCTTCAATCAGCAAACCCTTGAACTCAGACCTCGCCTCAGAGTTCCTGCTTGGTAGTCACCTAATTGGAATCTACATGAGCAAGCACTCGAAGCAGAAAAAACGGTTACCTAACTTTTGTAACTGTTGTTCTTCGAGATGTGTTGCTCATGTCCATTCCAAGACCCACCTGCCTGCCCCTGTGTCAGAGCATGACCAGCGAGAAGGAACTGAAGTGGTGGCAGGTTGGCAGGGCCCTATATATGGCTCCATGGAGGCACAACTTCAGGGGGCGCCTGAGCCAACCCAGCGGGTCTAGTGGAAGAACCTTCCACGTACTGTGCACGCGGTGTGCACACACCCTAACTGGAATGGACATGAGCAACACATCTCAAAGAACAACAGTTAAGAAAGGTGAGTAACTTTTTCTTTTTTCTTTTTTAAATTGAAGCTGAAATTTTGGAATGCAATTCTGTGGCAAGTTGCGGTTTTTGTGACAAATTTCACACCTGTGGAATCATGACATACGTAGGACTCTGCTTTTCAGTAACTGGCTCTTGGAGAGTGTTGCTTCTGCATATTCACGGGTCCTGTCCACCTTCCTTTCCTCAGAGTTCTGCTCTCATGACTGGGCTTTAACAGAAGGAAATGGGGACTCCATGGCCTCTGCTCCAAAAGTTTGGCGCAGTCCAGGGGGTGCTTATGGGTTCCCAATGGACACTGCTTTTCTAGGAGTTTCCCTAAGTTCAATGGCAATATAGGGTGTATCCCATAAGTGTGAATATGTAGCCACAACACTCACAATAATAAGTAAACCTCTTCATTATAATGTCCATAATAAACTCTAGTAACTGTGTATGCCATAGGAGAGAATCACTACAGTATGTGACTGGGGACATGTTTCAAACCATGAGAGAAATATAATCAGTAATGCAGTTAACGAGTAAAGAGAGATTCCTACTGTGTTACCTCATAATGCTCACAGGTGTTCTGTGATCAGAGTTTTCCTTTGTGTGCCATGGGGATGGTGAGCTTCATCCTTCCACCAGTCCTGAAAGCTTCCACAGACGCTAAGGTGCATCACTGTACTTGCTGTGTATTTGCAGGGCCAAAACACTCACTGACCCAGATATCTCAGTCCATGCTGGACCTCTGTGATGAAAAACTAAAAGAGGCAAGTCTTGTAATTAGTTCTCGTCAGAATGGAGAGGGAGGGACTGGCATGAGGGTTGAGGGGTTTTGAGGGCAGAGAGGTTTTGGACATGCAGACAGAAGAATGAGTGGGGCAGGTGGGTTGTCTGTCTTCCTTTTCTGGCTATTTATATGAATTTTTACTGTTACCGGGTCACTAAACAATTTTACACTGGGTTCTCTTCTTTGAGAAAGACACTTCTCTGCTCCCCTAGCTATTGTAAGTTGTCAAGATGGGTTACCACACAGTTATTGGGGAGTATCTTCATAAACAGGTGGATATATGCCTGCCTCTTAAAGGTGGAGGGTGTTTTGATGATGAATAGGTATTGATGGAGGATCACCTATTAACATCCATTAACTTCATTTCAGAAGGAAGATAAACTGGCTCGGTTGGAGAAAGCAATTAATCCTCTCCTGGACGATGATGACCAAGTGGCTTTTTCCTTCATATTGGATAACATCGTCACTCAAAAAATGATGGTGGTACCAGATGTATGTGATTGAAATGCAGTGTGTGTGTGAGTTAGGAGGTGTACAGCAATGGTACTCAAAGTGAAGGTGTGGAGAGCCATTCCGGGAGAGCCATTCCGTACCTATTTACTGGAGATGAGCAGACATTACATGTGGTGCTATGGCCTGACATTACAGGCAGATGTTTGCAGTTTTGTGGCTGCTATTACACATTGATACAATATTGCAACATAAACAAGAGATGCTATGTCAGGATGTCCTGCTGAGATTTTGTGACTGAGGTTAGGTCAACACTAAAAAGTAAAGTTGATCCAGCTGTTTCACTCAGGGGTGTGAAAGATCCTGACATGGTAAACCCAACCTAAGCCCCAGTGTAGACGCCTCTTGGGGAGGTGGATTAACTACAGCAATGGGAAAACCTCTCCCGTCACTGTAGTGAGGCTCTGCGCTGAAGTGCTACATGGCAGAGCTGCAATGGTGCTCCTGCAGTGTTTCTAGTGAAGACACAGTCTGACTCAATATCTCTTCCATCACCCCTTTTTTTATTGCTTGGAGTAGGAGTCAAGACGTTTATTCTGATTTCAGCTCTGCTGCTGACTCTGCTCTTGGGTAGAGTGGGTGAAACTCAGAATTTCTGTCACAGGAAATTTGGACATTTTGAAATGTGGGTTTGTTCTGAATCAGGACAAACCCAGATTTTTTCAAAATTTCCTGCAAAATGGAAGTTCTGGAAAAATTTCATTTTGGAAGCACCAATACATGGTGTTTAAGAAATATGCTCCCTGAGCCCCAGCAGCTGCTGTCTGAAATTGATATAATTCTTGTCATTTTCGCTACTGCCCACCACTGAATAGGAAAAGTGAAACTTCTTGGCAGTTGGTGACCAACTGACAGGGCTTCTGGGGTCTGGTCCAGGGAAGCTCTACCCTGTAAACTGTCCATGGCTTCTAGACTACCAGGCCAGCTGGTTCCCTGGGTTGCCTGACTCTTGGGACTGCTGGTTCCCTATTCTGTGAGAGTTGAGCAGCCTGAAGAGCCCGCTGGCCCAGGAGTCTGGAAACCCTGGCATCCCCAGGCCAGGGCAGAACTCATGGTGGGGCTGTCCTGGAGCCACGAACCCTAGAATTCTGGGCTTCCTAGCAGTCAACCAGGCGAGCTGGCAGGAAACACCGTTGGAACTCTGCTTGTGGTTCATCGAAGGTTCATCAAACCTGATACACATCTGCAAGACAAATTGGCATTTTCTGACAAAAGCCTGTTTTGTTGGAAAATGCCTGACTAGTTCTACTCTTGGGTAACTTGCTCTTTGTGCCTCAGTTTCCATATTAGTAACACAGCAGTAATATTTGTCATCTTTGAGACCCCCTTGCGCAAGGTGATATGTAAAGTGTTATTACAGTGGTAATAGTGCTTTTGTGTTAATTGTATGTAGCACTTTTCATCTCCGGATCTCAAGACACTCTGAGTACATATAAACATCGAGCTCTAACTATGTTTTTAAATTAAAAAAAATTATATTGTGAAATAACATTGAGCAAATAAGTGACAAGAAAACAGAAATTTTGCCTGGAGCACTCAATTAAACTTTACTTATTGATTCATTATATGCATTTCAGCATTAAATCCTACTGGGAAGTCAGGGAAGAGATTCCATGTTTCTGCCCCCTTAGGGCCATGTCAGGGAATCTTTAGGAATATTTACAGGTTTGTTTGACTTATGCTTGGCGCAAGAATGGGCGTCGGGGAAGGAAAAAAAGGTTGTTTTAATTTTCTAGGCTGATCTATGCTGGCACAAGTTGGAAAAGTCCCGGTGCACAAGCCAGGGATCACTGGGGTGTAGGTATATTTTGGCCATTTTCCGCTCTCATAACTTCTGTACCAGGGGCTGAGAGAGTGGTGCAGGAGTTGTCATATATCCTGAGGCTCCCCTAATGCAGATGGAATCCTCAAGGGGCTGAATAAACTGGCTGTAGGGTGACTTTGGGCTACCAGAACAGGGCTGAGGATCTGTCTGTCTGTTAAAAGAATAATACAACTCTAGGTTTAGATAATACAAGTTGGTGGTGGAGGCCCTGGTTATGAGTGTTTTCCCAAGGGTTGACCATTTGACATAAAGGGAAATATTGATATATATTCATTAATTCTTCTTCGAGTGCTTGCACAGTAGTTGGAGATTTCTGCCTTAGTGGTATCCATAGGGCTGGCTGTGGCGCCCCCTGGAGTGATGCTCCCATGTGGTGGTATATCAGGCACTGCCGGCCCTGTGCCCCCTCGGTTCCTTCTTACCGCCCATGACGGTTGGTTGGAGCGCCTTGTCTTGCTTCGCAAGAACATTAGCAGTTTATCCATTGACTAGTTAGTTAGTTGATAGTGTTACTTAAGACTCCCTGTTGGGACTTGGCCCCATACAGGGCATACCCCGCTCCTCTGGCTTTAAACCATGTGTGTCGTGCAGCAGGCCGATGCCGATCAGTGATCCGCACGCTTAAGTGTCTGGGAGAAGGCCATCGTAAGCACAGGTGACACATTTGTAAGAACTTTTGCCCGCGGACTCAGAAATAGTGGGATATCTGCTTGAGGGCATCGTTGATGGAGGCTGATCTTCTCCTGGTGTCAGAACCCTCCACTGCGGCACCTACACCCAGCACTTTGGCCTCAGTGTGCGGCACACCGCCGGCACTGGTCTTGGCCTGGCACCGCTCCGTCTCGCTAGTGCCAAAGAAGAAGCTGAAGAAACTAAGTCCCTCGGCACCAAAGAAGAGAGGATCATCGGCCAAAGAACCTGTCAGGCTATGTGCCTGCTATGGGAGTACCACAGAGGTCAGACCCACCACCCCTGCCAAGGACCCTCTGCCCACCCCAGGCAACGGCAGGGGTTCCCAGCTTGTGATGGGGCCCGCAGTGCCCAAAGCGGTCTTGGCGGCCAAGGAGCGAGGACAGCTGACTTCACAGGTGCTACGCCAGGTGACCAAGACGGCTCCGCTTGTGACACCGAAGGGGAAGGCCACCGGGGTGTTGCAGCATAGACTGGCAGAACACCCCAGGTCGCCGGATCGCAGACGCAAGTTCCCCTCACTGTGACCTTGGGACCTGGCGCTGCACTCTAGCTAGCCAGCCAGATGGCCAAGATCTCCATCAAGATCCCCTCCTACTAGGTGAGGGACTCCGGACTTGTGGTGCCACGCCCCGTACTACCGTTACCGACAGCCCTCTGGCCATAGGTTGCCTAGATGCCAAACACCTTCTCCCAGAAGGTCTCCTTGCGGTCAGTCCCCATCCTGGAGGGCTCGCTGCGGATCTCAATGTCAGTCACGCTCACCCTGGTACCCCTCTGGCAGGCGGCACTACTCCCCATCGCCCCAGTGTTCACCCAGGGTCAGTAGGCAGACTCAGGCCTCGATGGCCCTGCCGTTGTCACTGGGGGGCAGTGGTTGGGTTTGGACCATGGCTTCAGCCTGTCGGCGCGGCGGGGTGACTCCCCTCCGACGCTGGAGACTGAGGCGGGACTGGCCGTGGTACCCAGCAGGGGCCTGGGCCTCCCCACTGGCAGTACTGGAATCCGTGGGAGGTGCCGGTGCTCCTGGTCCAGTACTCCCAGGCTACGTCGGACAAGCCGACCAAGGTGCCGCTGGTGCCACAATCGGAGCACGGCGCCGTGATGGAGGCAGAACCCGTGCCCGGTACTCTGGCACCGAGGGAGCCCTCCCCTGACAAAGAAGGGGGTGACGCCATCCCTCAGGCCACTGAATCGTCATTGTCGTCCCCGGACGAGGCAGTGGCCAAACCCTCTCACACCAGCAGTCCCCTGGACAGTTTTAAGGAGCACCAAGCCCTCCTTAAACTGGTGGCGGAGAATTTGGGCTGGCTAATTGAGGAGGTCGCTGAAGAGGCAAATGACCTCTTCAGTGTCATCTCAACCACCACACTGGCAATAATTGCATTACCCATCCACCCATGGGTGCTCAAGATAGCCAAATCAGTGTGGCAAATCTATTCCACCAGCATCTAAGAAAGCAGAAAATAAATACTATGTCCCTGAAAAGGGCTTTGAGAATCTGTATACTCATCCCCATATGGCATCACTGGTCGTGTCCACAGTAAATGAAAGGGACAGACAGAGCCACCCCAGCAGAACACTTAAAAATAAGGAGGCCAAGAGAGTACTTATTCGGAAGAAAAGTTTATTCGACTGCCAGCTTACAGTTTAGCATCTCCAGCCACCAGGCCCTGCTGGGACATTATAACTTTAGCCTGTGGGACTCCCTTAATAAGTTCCCAGGGGCCCTCCCACAGGATCATGCCCAAGAGCTCACCGTGGTGGTGAGCCCTCCAGATGGCCTGGACTCGGCGGCCAGGGTGTTCGCGTCGGTGGTGGCTATACAGCGCATCTCCTGGTTGAAGGCTTCTGGGCTGTCCCAGGAGATGCGGACCATGATACAGGACCTGCCATTTGAGGGTTCGGGGCTCTTTTCTGAGCTAACTGACTCTAGACTCATGGGCTCAAGGACTCTCGAGCCACCCTCCACTCCCTGGGTTTGCACACCCCTCGTATCTCCTTGCTTTGTCAATTCAGCCCCCCATGCTGCTTTCTCTCCTTCCTGACCTGTTCACACAGGACCGCAGCCACACCCTGCATCTGGCAATCAGTTCCCTGCACCTTATGGAATGGCTGCTGCATGGGTGAATGAGGAGGAAGAGCGTTGTTCAGAGGCTGTCCAGTAGGTCCTACTTAACAGTAAGAAGCCTGCCACTAAAATGGCCTACTTGGCGAAGTGGAAGAAGTTTTCTGTGTGGTCCTTGGCCTGTGGGACCCATCCGGTGGAGATTTCCATCCAGGATATCTTGGAGTATCTGCTACACCTTCAGGAATTGGGCTTAGGAGTCTGTTCTCTGAAAGTGCACTTGGCAGCAATATAGGTGTTTCATTCACCTATCCAAGAGAAATTGGGTTTCTCCAACGACATGGTGAAGAAATTTCTGAAAGGACTTCTCCTGAATTCTCTGGTCCAAGAGCTGGTCTGCTTGTGGGACCTGAACATGGCTTTAAGCAGCTCTAATGGGGCCTCCATTCGAGCCCTTTTCTTCCTGTCCACTGCCCATCCTGTTTCAGAAAACTGGATTCTTGATAGCCATTACCTCTGCCAGGGTGTGTGAGTTGCAAGTCCTGATTTCTGGGCCTCCTTACACACAGTTCTCCAAGGACCAGGTTATGCTCTGGCCACACCTGAAGTTTGTATCCAAGGTGGACTCTGTTTAATTTGAACCAGGCGGTGAATTTGCATATATTTTTCCCTAAGCTGCATTCCTCCCCAGAGGAATGATGTCTCTTTATGTTGGATGTTAGAGTGTACTAGCGTGCCCACACTGTGTTGACTCTGCAGCCATGTGCTAAAAGTTCCTTACTGCGCTTTAATCTACTCCCATTCATAGCAGGGTAGATTGAAACGCCCTAGTGAACTTTTAGTGCATGGCAGCAGAGTCTGCATGGGCATTTAGTGCGTGGCAGGCTAGTGTGGGTTAAATGTATGCCCCTGCTTGCTGTGAACTAATTTCATTTAGACAAGCCCTTATGCTAAAGTGTGTGTAGTAAATCTGTAAGTAAAGTTTCTAATGGTGCACTCTGGAAATTGATTAAAAATTAAATCAGCATTATTATCTTCATTTACAGAAGGGTAGCTGAGACAGAGAAGTCATTTACGAATGCAGTCCAGTTTACCTGGTTCTCAGTGCACTGCACAGCACATTGTATCACGCCAGCTCTCTGGCATTTTTTCACCACTGTTCTTGAAGCCTTAAGCTTAACCAAGCAGAGCAAGAAAATTCTGTTAGGCCGCTGGACGTACAAGACGCTGACGCGGGCATATCTGGATGCAAATGTTGCACTAGTTCAACTAAACAAATTTAGTTTTGTGTGGGCTCTCTTCTATCGTAAATCTGGCTTATATTAGTTTATCTTGCATCGGTAAATTTACAGGTGCAAGTTAAACAGCTACAAGCCAGATTTAAAGTGATATGAGTCCACACATAAAGTTGCACCAGTTTAACAAAACCAGTATAAAATCATTCCTTCAGTTAAATTGGTACAACTTTATGTGTAGACCAGGACTTAGTGATTTATAGTTAAGGCTAAGATTTTATCTTGGTTATTTTTAGTAAAAGTCACAAACAGGTCACGGGTAATACACAAAAATTCACGGAAGCCACGACCTGTTGGTTACTTTACTACAAATAATGGTGGGGGGGAGGGGAGACAGGGCTAGGTATGGGGGAGGAATGGAGTCCCATGTGGGGGATGACTGACAGGCCGAGCCCCCTGCCATGGCAAGGGCCACAGCCCTTGCTCCAGCGGCCGCAGCGGGGGGCACAGCCACAGGGGATGCGCAGGCCCTGCTCCAGAGCTGGCCACAGCTGTGGGATAGGGGTGCGCGACCCTGACTGCAGCCCCCGCCAAGCCCCAGCCGCGCCTCAGCCACAGCGTGGGGGGGCACACATGGCCCTGGGAAGCCGCAAGGGGGGGGTGTGCTTCCCCAGCTGCAGCCCCCAGTGAAAACCGCAGGGCTGGGGCACATGGCTCCTGCCAAACCTGGGACACTGTGGGGCTGGGGCGTGTGGCCCCTGCCAATCCCAGGATGCTGTGGGGCTGGGGCACAGGGCCCTGGCTGCAGCCTCCAGTGGAAGGCCTGGGGCTGGGCCTGTAGGATCCTGGTTCCAGCTAGCCCTAGTTAGTTGCAGGGTAGGGGTGCACAGTCCCGCCTCCTCCTCCTCCTGAAGCCCTAGAAGTCACAGAGGTCCGGTAAAGTCATGCAATCCGTGACCTCCATGACAAATCGTAGCCTTATTTATAGTGTGACATGTAGAATCATAGAATATCAGGGTTGGAAGGGACCTCAGGAGGTCATCTAGTCCAACCCCCTGCTCATAGCAGGACTGATCTCCAATTAAATCATCCCAGCCAGGGCTTTGTCAAGCCTGACCTTAAAAACTTTTAAGGAAGGAGATTCCTCCACCTCCCTAGGTAAAGCATTCCAGTGTTTCACCACCCTCCTAGTGAAAAAGTTTTTCCTAATATCCAACCTAACCCCATGTAGGGGTGGGGTGGTGTTAAGAGATTGCCCTGCCTAGTTCGCCTCTGATTTGCTATGTGTATATGAATAAGTTGTCCTGGTGTCTGTCCCTCTAAAACTTCGACAGACTCTTCCATTTGGATGCTTTTCTATTAGGCTTCAGAAAGGAAAAGTTGGCTGGAGTTCGGGTTTTGAATTTTCCTTTTCCTCCACAGAAATCTCAGGCTTTAGATGTTTGGCTCCTGCTGATAGTTTCCTGTGGATGCAGAATTTAGATGTTTTTCCTGCATTGACTTTTCAAGGAAT
Source organism: Eretmochelys imbricata (assembly GCF_965152235.1). Classification (NCBI taxonomy): domain Eukaryota; kingdom Metazoa; phylum Chordata; order Testudines; family Cheloniidae; genus Eretmochelys; species Eretmochelys imbricata. The sequence goes on from NC_135580.1 coordinate 103,104,772, forward strand.
TAATGTTCTTGATAGTGATTCTAGCTACTACTTGGAAAATAACAACGATACTAAATAGTAAAGCCCACTGGGTAAGAGCTGCTTTGTATAGCACAGGTTCTTGCTGTTAGCTGTTGAAGGACATAGAAAACTAACTTGCTTTGTAGCTCTTTTAGTCCTATGTTTATCTCTGATTCTTGCTCAGGCTGTACTGTTGAATGCAGGAATCACTGTGATAAACATATCTGGTCCATACAGAATCTGTACCTAAGAGCCAACTGCTCTGGAAGATTATTTTGTGAAAATCTCTCTCTTGGCCTCAAGATCCAATAATCATTTCTAAAAGGATTTGTTCCCAATTATGTCTGTCTGTGTTTTTATTTTTTGCAGTCTTGGCCATTTCATCATCCAGTTAATAAAAAGTTTGTTCCAGATTATTACAAAGTGATCATCAATCCAATGGACCTAGAGACCATCCGCAAGGTATGCAATTTAAATCATGCAGCCATTTAAGAAAGTGTTTAACTCTATTACTCATGTATTTCTTCAAACAACTCAGTCAATCTGTGGAACTCTTTGCCAAAGGATTTTGTGAAGTCCAAAACTTTAACATGGTTCATAAAAGAACTAGATACATTCATGGAGGATAGGTCTGTCAGTGGCAATTAGCCAGAATGGTCAGGGATACAAAACCATGCTCTGGAGTGTCCCTAGCCTGGGAAAAGGCAACAAGGGATGGATCACTTGATGATTACCTGTTCTGTTCATTCCCTCTGAAGTACTTGGCATTGGCCACTGTCAGAAGACAGGATATTGGGTTAGATGGATCTTTGGTCCGCCCCAGTATGGCTGTTCTTATCACTGAGTAATTTCTTCCAGAATATCTCCAAACACAAGTATCAGAACAGGGAGACCTTCCTGGATGATGTTAAACTGATCCTTGCCAACAGCATTAAGTACAATGGTAAGTAATTCCAATATCGGCCCCGTCATTACCCTGTCCTGAAACCATATCTGACCACTCCAAAACCCTTGCAGTACTTTAAAACAGACAGTGCCCCAAACCTAGTTATGTTTAATTAGCACCTAATAATCTTTCTGCATGCCATGGGATTATGGTTACATTTCAGAAGTCTAATTCTTTTGTTTAAATTTAAAAGAATTCAGTCGTAGTTCTGTAAACCTAAAGGTTACTTCATGTCAAACAAACTGTACTCTTTATAACCACCTGAGATTGATGTTGGAAGGGTTGGAAAGTTTGACAGAGCATGCACAATGCCATCTGTCAAGGATGGTTTCAAAAAGAGCCAAATTTACAAAACTCTGCAACAAATCCCTACCCTCTCCTCCTCCTCCTCTTTACAGAAGGCTCCGTACCTCTATCCTGGACTCTTTTGAGTGATCAGAACACATTGTCTCCTTCACTGACAAGCACCCTGACTCACTTCCTCCAAACCCTGCCTTTCTTTCTTCTAATATTCCACCTACTGAAATCCATTTGCAACTCCACCTCAAGCCCCTTTACTGCAGCTGTGTTCTTTAGTGCACAAATCAATTGGCTTATAGACTTGTTTAGTGCTGATCCCATCACTGGCCTTACAACAGGAACTTCTCACGCACAGTAAAATCCTATGGTCTGGAGACTGCTGGTTTAACCATGCCCACACAGGCCACAGAAGCAGCTGAAACTCTGTTTTGGCCTTAGACTGCTTCTCCTGTGTAAGACCTAGAATTAGGTCACGTCCCCAGTCTGCTGCTTCGGTAGGTAGAGCAAGCACCTTCTTTCAGCAGCTCCGCTATCGGGGGTAGGGTTGGGCCATGAACCTTTGGGTGCTAGAGGCAGTTATGCCTCTGCTCCTCTCTCCTTCCCTCCTCCCTTCCAGTACGTTGGTCCTGGACTGTGACTGTGATCATCTCCGATCTGTGCGGCCAGATGGGTACACTCTAGACCGCTTGTCCATGCCTCATCACTGATCTTTGCCTACCTTAGCTGGGGGGATTGGCTGAAGATGACTCACTCATGATCTGCTGGCTTCATTGTGGCAGAGTCACTGGGTCACGGGACGGTGTGGGGCAGCGTCTAGTGATTTCTGTAGCGCACTAGCTATGGCTAGGGTTGCCAACTGTCTAACCACACAAATCCAAACACCCTTGTCCCGCCCCCTGCCCTGCTCCTTCTCTGAGTCTCTGCCCCGCTCACTCCATCCCCCTTCCCTCGTCGCTCACTCTTCCTCATCCTAACTCATTTTCACCAGGCCCCGGTAAGGGGTTGGGGTGCAGGAGGGAGTGCAGGGTGCAAAATCTGGGAGGGAGTTCAGTGCTGGGGGGGGGTTGGGGTGCAAGCTCTGGGAGGGAGCAGGGGATTGGGATGCAGGCTCTGGGGGAGGGTTGGGGTGCAGGAGGGGGGGTGCAGGCTCTTGAAGGGAGTTTGGGTGTGGGAGAGGGCTGGGGCAAGGGGTGGGGGTGTGGTAAGGTGAGGGGTATGGGCTCTGGCCGGGTGGCGCTTTCCTTGGGCGGCTCCCGGTCAGTGGCACAGTGGGGCTAAGGTAGGCTCCCTGCCTGCCTTGGCCCCATGCTGCTCCCGGAAGTGGCCGGCACATCTCTGGCCAATGGGAGCTGCGGAGTCGGCACATGGGGCTGGGCAGCGTGCAAGATCCTCTGCCTCCCCGCCCTCCCAGGGGCCGCAGGGTCATGCTGGCCGTTTCTGGGAGCAGCACAGAGCCAGGGCAGGCAGGGAGCCTTCCTTAACCCAGATGCTCTGCTGGACTTTTAGTCGTCTAAAATCTCCTTGTTTGGCTTCAGTAACCTCTGGGAGATGGAGCCTGATTCTGGGAGACTCCTGGCGAAACCGGGAAGGTTGGCAACCTTAGCTATGGCTAGAGCAGCAGACTGCACTGCTAGAATGTGGGACTTGATTGGTTCATGGCTGACAGGCCATCAAATCCTCTGTCCCACACTCTGTTCCTGTCAATCTGATTCCAGCCAGACTGCACCTAAGCCTGGTGACTACTGATTGCTGCCTCAGTCTGCTCCCCAGGGGTTTAGTCCAGCCAGAAACGCTCTTGTTTCTGAATGAGAAGCTGCTTGCACAATTGCGTTGCAGCTCCTGGCCTGCTCATTACAGCTATCACGGGAATTATGCTTGGAGTGGTTTGAGGGTAGGTCTGCTATCCATTGTAATAAAAAATAATATCCACAAAGTGGTAATTCAGCCTGGCACTGCTGCCTTGCAGCTAGTTCTTGGATGAACAAAGGCTAGAGGAGAAAACATCGGGTGGTAGACACTGCAACTAAGCTCTGCCCTCCAGCATCTCCTGCAGCTGTGCTGGCTTCAAACATCTTAATTTCCAAGCATTTGAGCCTAGTCATTACTGCTGAGAGGAGGAGGGCTTTGGTCCTAAGGCAAGTCTGTCTCTTTTTGTTTTCTGCCTAGGCGTACAAACTTTTTTGAGTACATTGGTTGCCCTCTTCAAACTTGCTTGTTGGAATGTGAGGACAATGTGCATTGATACGTCAAATTATCAAGAGAAGGTCAGTGATCCTAGAAAGTCCACCCTCATTGACAGAGACGCTTGACATCATTGTAGCTGCTCTCTCTGAAATCAGAGTAGCTGACACAGACTCTCTACGTGAGATAAAATACACCTTTTTCTGGCATGGAAAAAGTGAATGAGACAACCGTGAACATAGGATAGGTTTTTCAGTCAAAAACTCATTAGCACACATGGTCAAATGTCCCATTGCAACATTAGAATGTATAGCATCACTAAGAATATCTACCATAGGTGGCTTTGCCAACATTATCAGTACATATGCCCCAATGCTTTCCGTCATCTCTAAAGAGAAGAACTTGTTCTTGTGACGCAGACTATGCACTTGTATGCTGCAAAATGTAACTTTCACTACAGAAATTTCATTTTACTAGACAAAGCTGTTGCCCATGCATTAACATCAACAACACAAAAAGCCAAGGAAGGTGTCTTTAATTCTCTGTGAATCTCAAGGAAGCAAGCTATGTCACTGATTGAATCTCCTTGAGAGCTGCTGCACCATGGAACACTCAGTTACACTATACTATAGTGTAGCCTTAGCGTTTGGTAAAAGGACTGTACAGGATAAGCACTGGTTTGCAGAATATTCTGAAGAAATACTTCCAGTTATTGAAGCAAAATGCACAGCATATGTTCACTACAACATGAAATCCTCTCCTGAAGTTTGTGCTAACCTTAGTTTGACCAAGAGCTAGCTACTCCTGGGGGCATTCTGCACCAAAAAATTAAAAATTCTGCACACAATATTCTAAAATGCTGCAATTTTTTTGTCAAAATAACACTAAATTATGCCAGTTTCAATTATTTTGGTAATTTATTTCAAAATACCTGTCAGCAAGTATGTCTGTAACAATACAGACACACACACATTCCTTCAGGAGTAGAGAGTTAAAGAAACCCCCGTGACAACCTAGTTCCTGTTTCTCTGCCCTCTTGCCCACTCCCCAGAGCCCAGCTCTGGGGCCAGACACTCAGAACTCCTCCCTCCCAGAGCCCAGCCATGGGGCCCCCCCAGCCCAGATACCTGCACCCCCTTCCCTGCTAGAGCCAGCTGTGGATCGCCCCCTTACCCAGACATCTCCCCTCTCCCCAGAGCCCAGGGATCCGGAAACAGCCTGATGCTCAGTCCCAGGGTTGCACAGAGTTTCCTGTGCACCACCCTCTCCTTCCCTCAGGGTGTGCTGGGAACTGCAGCTGCCAGGAACCCTCTAGCTCCCTCCTGCTCCCCCTAGCAGTGTCTTCTGTGCGCAAGCTGGGCTTTGCCAGGTCCGGCCACCACTAGCTGTGGCTAGAAGCACTGCAGCCCATTTCTGTGCGGGAAAGGAAATTATGCGTGCACAACATCAATTTCTGCAAAATTCTGCATTGTGCAGTGGTGCAGAATTTCCCCAGGAGTAAAGAGCAGATTGCAATGAACAGCAAGGCAATGTGTTCAATCATACTGGCTTGTTCTGTGCAAAAAGATGCAAACATCCTTTGAAAAAGGAGTTCTAAGAGGAAGGTAGATGGAATTAAGAAAGCAGTTGGTCCTTCAGCCAAGGTTGCCTCACACTAATGAAAACATCATCATTGACAGAAGCAATACTATCTCACTCTATTCACAGAATCCACTGTTTCTCAAGCAGCTCTAAATGTGATCCCCAAGCTCCAGACTATCAGAGCGTGATATAGAACCATCTGTAAATGAGCTTGAAACAGCTGCCTCCCTAACATCAGTAAAGGCTGCAGGAAAAGATGGAATTTCAGCTGAAGTATTGAAATAACGAGGACAGAAGGTGCTTAAACATCTGCACAATGTTTTGCTTGCCTGCTAGAGGGAGGGAGGGGGTACCACAAGACGTGAAAGATGCCAACACATAAGGTTGTATAAAACAAAGGAGATTGGAGCAATTGCAAAAACTACAGAGGACTCTTTCTCCTCAGTGTTGTGGCAAGGCATTTGCACAGGTCATTCTTGAAAGACTGCAGGTTCATGCTGAATGTGTATATTCAGAGAGTAAGTGTGGCTTCCATGCCAGTAGATCATGTATTGACCTGTTTTTTGCACGAAAGCAACTGCAAGGAAAGTGTCAAGAGCAAGAAAAACTTCTTTACATGTCCTTCACAGATCTTACACAGGCTTCTGGTCAGCAGAAAGGGACTTTTCCAATTGCTAGAGAGAATTGATTGCTCCCCAATCCTCCTCAGTCTGATTCAATCCATCTGTGATGGCACAAAAGGCTACAGTATGATGGTGATCAATCTGACAGCTTTGAAATTGACATTGGAGTCAAACAAGGATGTGTTTTGGCACCAATGCTCTTTTGTATGTTCTTCCATGTGCTGCTTCATCATGCTTTCTACTCTAGCACTGAGGGTGTACATCTCTATACCAGATCAGATGGAAAACTTTTCAACGTTGCATGTCTAAAAGCAAAGAGCAAACTCCAATACCTGCTGATAAGAGAGCTTCCTTTTGACAGTCACACGGTACTTGTCACACACAGTGAAGAGGGGCTCCAGCAATTTTGCAGTAGTTTTGCAATAGCTTGTGATGAATTTGGACAAATCATCAGTCTAAAGAAGACAAAGATTATGACACAAGGTGTGTTGACTGCACCAGATGTTTTAACAGCTAGCATCGCACTAAAAGTTGGGAAAGGAACTATCCTGCTATATAGGATCAATAGTATCAGATAAATTATCTCTGGATGATGAGCTTATTTCTCACATTGGAAAGGCATCCACCACAATTAGCCAACTAACCAAGTGTGTGTGATAGCAGGAAATTGACAATGAACTCAAAGATACCGGTCTACCAAATATGTGTTTTGAGCATACTGGTGTATGGTGGGTAGGCATGGACCACCTGCAGCAGGCATGAGAGGCGGCTAAACACCTTCCACACTGCTGTCTTCTACATATCAAGTGGGAAACCAAAGTTCCTAACACCGAAGTACTTGAAAAAGTAAAATTACCAAATCTACTCGTTATTCTCAAACACAGACTTCTCTGCTGGCTTGGTCATCTGCACTGGGTGGAGGATGGATGCATTCCAAAGGGTCTCCTGTATGGACAACTTGTAGATGCTCCAAGGCCACTGGGCTGACCTAGGTTCAGGTTCAAGGATGTTTGCAAGATGGACTTGAAAACTTTCAACATTGACCCCAAAAGCTGGGAGGATGCAGCTAGCAACAGGCTACAATGGAGGGCTGCGCTGCACCAGGGAGTCAGATGTTGGAGAGCAAGGAAAGCGAAGAGGAAAAGTGCACCAGGCCTCAAGTGCTAGTAGGGCAGCAGCTCCATCTTCTGCACCTTAGGCTTGCATTATCTTTGGCAAGGACTGTCGCTCAAGAATTGGACTTTTTAGCCACTTGCCACAATGCAACACACAGTAATTGAATTGCTTTGGCACGTATACCATCATCTTTCAAAACGGATGGTTGACATTTATGCTGGGAAGGAATCCATTTCCTTGATTCCACTGCCCAGCCAACTTCCTCATCCATCTCCTTGCCATTAACCCTCCTTGGGCTCTCTCCCTAGAAAAAAGGCTTCCAAAACATCTTTTTAAGCAAACATCTGTCAGGGCTGGTCTAGGACAGGTATACTTGGTCCTGACTCAGCACAGGGTGCTGGATTAGATGATCTCGCAAGGTACTTTCCAGACCTATGTTTCTATGATTCTCAGCCAGGGCATCACTCTGCCTTTCCTTGTCCTAAACAACTCCATCCTCAAGAGATTAGCTCTTCAGAAAGTCATATGGTACCATCTATCAAAATTCTGCTTGGATTCTATGCAGGTTTATTACCTATGCTTGTAAAACAAGGGCCTCAAGCCTCCAAGATGACCGTTTCTAGCTGGGTAAGATTTACTATCCTAGAAGCTTAGAAAAAAGAGGTTTTCCAGTTTTAAACTCACTCAGCAAGATCTGTCTCTATCTCATAGGCCAGAAAACAATAGTGCTCTCTGAGGAGATCTGCAGAGCAGGTACCTGGCATTCTGCATACATCTTCACCAAACACTCCAAGGTTGATGTAGCATCTTCTTCAGATGTTGCATTTTGTAGCTGGGTCCTACAGGCTGCTGTTCTCACCTAAACGTCTCCTATTCTTCCTCTTTCTTGGTTACACTGCTTGCTACTTCCAAACAGCCAGTCTTCAGACATTCTGTGTATGAGGACAGACACTCTGAATTTACCACAAATGTCTGTTTCAAACAGCATTACATTAAAGTGCACTAGGGATCATTTAGTGCACACTAGCAAGGTCTACGTGGAGCAATTAACATGGAACACATTAGTGCACTTTAGAAATCACACCTCTGTAGTGCACATTGGTGCTGTAAGGGGTTTTTTTAGGTTGTGTACCCCTAAGGGCAGCTAATCATCAGCAGGAGCCCTTACCCTCTGCTTTGGCCTCAGTGGGATTCAGCGGCCTAGGTTCTTAGCTATTAATTGGTGGTGCCTCCACCTGACTGTTTAAGGGAGTCAGGAACCCACCTTACCTCCCTGTGTTGTTTCAACTATCCCTGACCCAGTACTTATCCCTGTGACTAGCCTGATACCTCCTACATATGCTCTTCTGACACGTACATAATAGATGAACCAACAATCAATGTACACTTTATTTACAAGGGGAAATATAGAGGAAGCATATAAAGGGAAGGGGAAGATGGATTTGGAGTTGGTGCATCAGTAACATCATACAACCTACAAGTAACAACCTCAAGGGTGGATTTCCCTGGATTCACGAGTCCAGTTTATTATCCACTAGTGGGCTTTGTAATGTGGAGGAATCCACGTACCTGGATGAGGTGTTGCAGTCCTGAAGGTGGTTGAGTGCAGCGAAGTGATGAGGGTACTGATCCTCCCAGGAGGCCAACCTCTCTGCAGCAGCAACAGGTGTTACTCACAGTGGAAAAAGTCTCCATGGTGTAGGGAACCTCCTTGGTGTTTCTGACATTGAGTTGCTCTCTCCCAGAGTACTTCAGCAAACCCCTTTCAGGGCAATATAGGTAACACCCTAGACAGGGGGAGGGAGTCTGGGGAGACTTGCTCTCCCTTTGGGCTGGGGGAGGGGTCAGGGGATCACCCATGCTTTCCTCAGGGAGGGGGAGTCTGGGGAGTGCCGCCAAACTGTCTTCCTCTCATCCCCCATCCCATCGGCTTAGTCAGCCTTCCACCCCCCAGGGTGCACCCAATCACAAGGCTCAACACCCTTGGTGAGGGGAGCACACTGCAGTCTTCACTATCTCTCATCTACCCAGCAACAAACTTGGCTCCCTTTTTTGTTAAACCCATTAACCTGAGTTACAGTTATATAGGGGGAGCAGTCTGCTAAAACAATGAGACTTTCAGCTGTTGCTGTGGCGTGTTCAGGGATAATTAGGTCAACAGTCATTCTTTAGACCCAAGTATTCTCTGCTATGAGAAAACACATTTGCAGTATGTTCAAACAGTCCAGTCTCCCCATTTGTCTTCTTGTAATAACCCTCTTCCACTTCCCTTTTATCTCAGATATTCTCCTTTTTCCATTCTCTCATTGATTCTCCCTATGGCTCTCTGGGTTTTCAGTACTCCTCCAGTCCTCATGTCTTCTCTCCCTCTGCTGTGACTTGCCTGTTTCTTCTATATCTAGCTTTCCTCAGTGTTCTTATTCTAAAACATGTATATTCTATCTTCTGCAAGGCCACCCTGTGTAACTTCTTAAAAGGATATTGTCAACTTAAAAATCTCACTGCTAATGGATAATGTTTTACCTATTAGTGTGAAAGTAACATCTAAGATTGGGGGTGGGGAGCAAACAGTTTTCTCTTTTCTTTAAACATTTGGCTGGACTTTGTGCATGTCCTTCTCACTGTTCCCCCGTTAGCTTCCACAGTTTCCGTGGGGCTTTCCTTTGAGTGAGACCAAACACTTTAAAATGTTTGATCACAAAAAAAATCACAACTCAGGCAAGTGAATGATCTGAAATTAGTTGTAACTTTTTGTTTTAAATTGACAAACTTCATGTTGACAGTATTTCTTTAAAGTCCTGCATCCAATATCTCTTTTAAGTTTCTGAGAAGTATTGGGCCATGGAATCACTTTCTAAGGAAAGTGAGCAGTAGAAGCTCTATTAGTTGATATCTTAAAATTGGACTGGACAAAGCACTTGAAGACGTACTGCAGTGGTAAACTGTGACGTAGCAGATCTTTCCCATTTGATTCTGTTATTGCCTTGGTATGAAAGGAGTAAAAATGTGGGGCGGGAGTAGTGGTGCTCTTCCAAATTCTACCCACAAAATACATTCTGTAAGAGAGCTGCTCACAGCAGATTTAGTTCAAAATATGACCATGTTCTTTCTCAGCTCTGCTGCACTTCTTGAGCTTGGTTTCCCCTCAGTGGAACTTGAATATGACTGGGGGTGTGCTAGTCTCCTTTGAATCTGGCTCCTCCTTGAGTGAGGGGGGGAAAGAAAAGAGATGTGCTATCTACCCACTTATGGCACCAAAATGAGACTTCCCTCCCTTTCCTTTCTTACACGAGGCATGAAATAGTTAACTATGTTGTATTTTCAATTGTAATTACTGGGCATCTGAGTTTAACCTCACTGAGATTAATGGGGTGGCTTACACTTCTCAGAGCTTTTGTTGCAGGCTCTCCCCGGATTCATGTAGACATCTCTGCATCAGTTATTTGGCTCACATTTTGAGGTTTTCTTTGCAACCATAACAGCTAGAGAATTTTTTTAATGTTCTCCAAAATCTCAGTTTTCAAGGTAGCAGCTGGAGAGAGCTGTGGGTTTGCCATAACTCCGCATGAATCCCAGCCCTGCTGTAGGTTGTTTCTGGTCACAGAAAGATCAGAAGACAGGTTGTGAGGTTTGCCTTGTTTCATGGGCTTTGTTAAAAAATTGTAAAGTGCTTGTTCAAGGTGCCAGCATCGAGGAGAGGTCAGACAACTTAAGAAGGTGTGGTTCTCATTGCAGGGCCGGATAGTCAGTACACAAAAACTGCGCAGGAAATTGTGAACATCTGTTGCCAGACTCTGGCTGAGGTATGTGGTCTAGTCTGTTGCAATCTCTTTATATACTCAACTTCTATTTCTTTGCAACTTTGACAAAGGTTTTTTTTTTTTTAGTATGATGAGCATTTGACTCAGCTTGAAAGAGACATCTCTACTGCTAAGGAAGCAGCACTCGAGGAGGCAGATTTGGACAGTCTTGACCCTATGACTCCTGGACCCTACACACCTCAGGTGAGTCTGATGAAGTGAGGTTTTGCGGTTCTTATATCTGTCACTAGGTGTTTGGTCCAGAAGGGCCTCCTGCTATCTGTTCCTGTCTCCTGGAACATTTTGGTTTTAGTTAAGGATGAGTTCTGTATTGGCTTCCAGAAGGTGGACTGAATGGTCGAATAGTTAATAAATCATATATACCTAATAGGTATTAGATTATCCAGTCCAATTCCTAGAGCAGCTGCAGGATTATTCCTTATGGTGCATACATACTAGTGCTTGTCCAGTCTAGTTGTAAAAGTTCTGTGTGTTAGAAGCCCTGACATTGAGAAGACTGTTCCACAGCCAAGTACATCTGTCAGCAAGCTTCCCTCATATTTAGCTTAAATTTTATTAATCGTATTGCTCTTAGTTATAATCGCATGTATCTCACTGATGTCCTCCCTTCAAATATCTTTGCTGTTGTATTCCCATATTTAGTTGCTTAGCCAAGCATTACCTATTAAACTCTTTTAATGTGCATAAACCAATCCTTTCAGCCTTCTAGACATTTTCTTTGTGGGATTCATTACAATTTGACTTCTTAATAAAACTCCTGTGTTATTCCAGATGTAGTTGCACCAGAGCTATATAGAGAGCACTATCCCTTTCTAGCTGTGACATATGATGCCTTTGTATATGCAGTCTAAAACGGCATTAGTCCTTTTTTGCAGCTGTATCACTTTCCCAACAAATGTCTCATTTGCTGTTCCCTAGATCTGATTGGCTCCCATCTTGGTTTCTTTCAGCATTACTGCTTTTCAGGTTTCCCATTGTGTATGAGACTTGGAATATCTTCTTCAGATATTTCTCATAGATCCCCAATCTACTCTGAACAGCTCATGTTCTCCGTCCTTGATGTTTACATACTTCAAATAATTATCTTGTAAAACTGGATTGCATTTCTGATTAATTCTAAAATTAGTGGATGAAGGGGACATGGTTAGGAAAATAGGAATGGCCACACCAAATCAGCCCAAGGTATAGCTAGTCCATTATCCTGCCTCCAGGAGTCTCTAGTGCCAGATGCTTTAGAGGAAGGTGCAAGAAACCCTCCAGTAGAGAAGTTGTAAAACAACCTGACTGTAGGGAAAGTTTCTTCCTAACTCAGACATATGGTACTGAAACACGAGGGTTTATAGCTCAAAGTTTTAACCAGCTAATAAAACCATGGACATTATAGTTAAGTTGGAGGATGTGCTAGCCTCCCTTTTTTCAGAGAAAATGTAAGAGCCACTACGCTCCTTTTATAGAGTAAGGCATATGAGTGTGAGACAATATGGGTCACTACCCTAAACAAAGGACACACGCAAGGCCAGTCAGAAGCAGAGCTATGTGCATGGAGGGGTTTGGCTAGGGATAGATTGCAAACACGAGCTGGATGGGCGTGGGTGTTTGTAACAGTGAGAAGCAGCCAAAAGACAGGCAGACAGGACCAGAAAACGCCAAGAGACAGAAAGAAAAGCACTGGTAAAACGGCCCTGAGAAAAAGCTAAGAGAGTTTTTTGGGCAGAGTGCTGGCTAGAGGCTGAGAACTGTGAGCAAAGAAAGTGCCTCCTTTTGCTTGATTCTTTATTTGTGGAAACAGGATGTTGTGGATGTTCTGTTTAAATAAACAGGATTGTCTCAAAGAAATAACTATCATCAGTTTTTCCTCCCAAATTAAAAAAATCTGCAAGACCCCAAATATTGGGGTAACATTATGTACATTCATTATGTACATTTCTAATCCCTTTTGAGTACTGCAAAATTCTTGGCCTCACTACTTTGTGGCACAGAATTCTACAGTTTGTTCTTCAGATGTTTATTATAGACAGAGCTGGAATCTTTGCCTGTACTTAAGGATGCCTGATGCATCCCACAAGAGACCCTGTTTTCAGTTGCTTATAACTTTGCCAAACTTTAACTGTTCTCGCTGAGATTTTTCCATGCATCTAGCTGAATTTTTTTGTGGAAAACTTCAATAAAAATAGTTCACCTGTTTCCAAGAACAAAATAAAAGAAAAATTTATTTTTGCCTGTGTTAAATGATTGGTTTTTTGTTTTGTATTTTAACTGAGAAGCTCTAGTCTCGCCATGCTTTAGAGCAAGGTCTTGAAACTAGGAAGGGATATGCTTTTTGCTATTCCTGTGGGAAAAGCATGCAACTTTGTTTGTTCCAGTTTGCAAGACTTCAAAAAATCTGCACGTACTCAGTAGATGTTTGTTAGTTTGGCAATGAAATTCTCTGAAGATTCTATCTTCCCAACACTGCAGGAGCTGAGCAGAACTCTCCCTGCAATTGCTCCTCTCAGTTGCAACAAGTAATTTCTTTCTTCTCTACATGGGTGTGGCAAGATCTCCAGGGTACTACTCGGAACTTAACGCTCCAGCCTGGGCTGTCTCCCACAATGCTTTGCCAGTGACAAGCAACAAACCCCTCCAGCACCTCCAGGTGCTGTTATTTAGCCATCACCATGTGGAGACCCACACCCAGCTAAATTGCATGAAGGCTGTCAAAGCCACTCATGGATTATACAGAGAGAGGCACCAGTAAATCACCCCAGCCTTGCACACCAGAAATATACCATCTTACTCTACTCAAGACCTTCTCTTGAACAGTGGAAGCTCATTAATTAGCTCACCATTTCATCAAAGGAAAGTGGACATGCACCAGCCTGTGTAATTTGAGCAGATTCTCCAAGCACTTTAGACAAACTCACTAGTAAGGATAAAACATTAAAATAAGTGTATTAACTACAGAAGATAGTATAAATGGTAGGTATAAAGTGATAGTTACCTAAGAAATAAAAGTAAAACTGCATCTAAATCCTAAACTCTATTAGATTAAGCAAGATTTGAATCAAACAGCTTTTCTCATCCCACTGGATTTGAAGGCAGGTTACAGTTCTTAATATACAGGTTGAATTTCCTTCTCAGCCTGGGATCAGTCTCTGCAGTTCAGTCTTTGTCTTCCCAGCATAGGTGGAGTAGGAGAGAGGTGGTCTCATGGTGCTGCTTCTCTTATTTTATATACTCAGTTTATGTGCCTGGAAAAATACTGGCCCAGACATGTCCTGGTGGGCCTTGCTGAGTCACAGAGTTGAGCAGTCCTCATTGTCTGATGCTTGTGCAACTGTGTCTTATTGAATTGTAGATCTCTTGTTTACGATTCCCCTCCTAGCCAGTGGCCATTTGGATGTGGATTATCTCCTTTGTTGAACTGTGAAACTAGCAGGGGCGACTCCCAGACTCACAACATATTTCAGTAACAACCATATAGCAAAATATCATAACTTCATATACACTACCAGTATACATATTTTGACAGAACAGTGAGTTTCAGCAGACAATGACCTTTCATATGATACCTTGCAAGTCATGCCTTGTATGAAATATCATAACCATATACCAGTGATGAATATGGGGGTTACAGGGTGCTACTTTGAGATTCAGTATGTCACAATGGGTCTGGTATGACTACCTGGAATATTGCATTTACTTCTGGACACCCAATACTAAAAAAATGTAAAGACAATGGAAATTCATAAAAAATGAAGGGCCTGGACAGATTACTTACAATAAAAGTTGACGTTAAATAGTCATTGCTTTTGCAAATTTAAGGGGTGTATATTAGGGAAGTAGTATTTTATGGGTGTAATCCCCCAAAAGGGAGACAGGAATGGTTTAGGGTTATACAGGGGGGTATGACTAAGAGTAATGAGTGAATTTAAGAGGGGGAGAAACTAGGCTAAATATCAGGGAAAACTTTCTGATGGTAGGATGTGTCGGGCTGTGGAATAGTCTTTCAAGTGAAGTCACAGAAGCACCATACCGTGGGACACTTAAAACACAATTGGACAGTAAATGTGCAACTGAGAACAATCTTTGATTGGTCAGAGGAGGGGAAAAAATGTCATTTCCCCCCATATTTAACATGTTATAATCCCCATAGGACATTTCAGTCATTTCTTAATGTTCCTATGGGTGGTCCACCATAGGATGTGTGCATGCTTATGCACTCTCAGCCAGAGACTGTAAATAGCCATGTGTGCAGGTCCATGCCTGTGCAGAGCAGAGCCTCATGCTTCCATGCAAGGGCATATAAGGAAGTGTGGATCTGTCGCTATTCCAGTTTCTTCTCAACTGTCTGTGGCTTGAGATTGAGCAATTGTGGTGTCTGCTGCTTTCAGCTACTTTCCACCTTTCTTGTGTACTTCCCTTGTTTATTTTATTTTCGTTTTTATTTTCCTGGTTAAATTTTTCTTAGTTATAGCACATTTATGCTTCCTTCTTCAGGTCTCTTTCGCATAGCAATGGGTACTGTATCTCCAGTGTCTCAGAGAAACTCACATTCTGTCAAAGTGTAAGGTCTGCACAAGGTCCAAAGGCAGGTCCTGCAAAGCTAGAGAGGCTAGACTGAAGCTCCTCTTAATGGGACGCTCCATAGCTTCAATGGAGTCCGTTCTTCCCTCCCACCGGGCACATTGGCCTCAACCTCTCAGGCAACTGCAGCTCAAAAAAGGGGTAAGTCACCTTACAGAGCTGACTCTCAGGAGACTTTGTGTCCCACAATGGGTACTGCCCAGGCTCTGACTGACACGGGTACTGAAGCCCTGGTACTGCCCAAGAAGCCCCGATTGCAGAGACCTTCAGGTAAACAGCACCGAAAAGCCCCTACTGGGTAACATCTGATGCCTCTAGGCACCAAGATGCATCAAGATTGGACGTTTTTCTAAGAGATCTGCTCTAGGAATTATTCTGGGGAAGTTTTATGGCCTGTGCTATAGAGATCAGAATGGACCCTTGTGGCCTTAGAATCTATTAATCTAAAACCAGGGATTTCAAGACTGCCTCAAGGGCTCTAATACTTTCCTCATCTCAGAGCCACAGAGACCAGCCAGACTGGCACCTAGTTCTCTCCCTGGTACCATTCTCTTTGGAACATCAGCGCTGCAAGCATGGAGACGACATCTTGTCATTCTCTCTGGTATTGTATGCAGCCTCTTTAGTCCCCATTCTCGGCTCTGGTACTGCCTGTTATAGTCCTCCAGATTCCTTTCCCCTGAGGATCTCCTCATCTTGGAGGAACTTAAGTCCCCCCTCTTAAGGAGCCACTTCCCCAGTATTGCTGTGACAGCTGGAGATTGAACCCTTTCACATCAGAACAGGATCTGATCCACTGCCTCCAGCACTGCTACTCAAAGCCCTCTTCCTCCTTCCTCCCCCCTTCATCTCAGGATGCCGCATCTTCAGACTCTGAGGTCTCCATGTAGGGGTCTTTTGACACCATTCCACTACACTCCTCTAGGAACATATCCTGAGAAGGACTTTTCAGAGCTCAGCATAGGTCCTAGGTCCTTCGGGCATGAATACCCTTGGGGACCCTTCCCATTGGGCTTACTCAATCACCTTGTCACATTACAGCAACCAATTTTATAGGGTAGCACCTTGGAGGAAACACCAGCAAGAATACTTGATGGTACTGCAAGTCATAGGCACTGTAGGCTCGCCCACCGGTACCATGTGCTCCCTCATACCCAAGGAGACCCAGGAGGAGTGAGACCCACTGAACGAAGAAGGCTCTCCTCCTCCTCCCCCCCCCCCCCCCCCCCGACCTGGTAATGCTACCACAGCCTTCCCATACAGACAACTTTAGAGCCCTCCAGAACTCAATGAACCATCTAGCGGAATCACTTCAGATTCCTTTAGAGGAGTCTCAACATTTCCTGGTAGGCATTTTACATATCACTCCCCAGGTTAAGATTGCCCTACCATCAATGAGGTATTGTTGTTACCTGCATGTATGCTATGGAAAACAACGGCCACTCTGCTGTCCACTTGTAAACAGGCAGATAAAAAAATATTACATGCAGTCAGTGACAGCAA
Source organism: Eretmochelys imbricata (assembly GCF_965152235.1). NCBI lineage: Eukaryota > Metazoa > Chordata > Testudines > Cheloniidae > Eretmochelys > Eretmochelys imbricata. Next base: position 103,121,409 of record NC_135580.1, read on the forward strand.
TTATCAAGCATGCTCCAGACCTTCTCCTGCCTAGAAGAAGGCTAAATGCTTAGATCTCCTGGGTAGGAAAAGCTATTCCTTGGTGGCTCTTCAGTTTCAAGTTGCAAACTACACAGCCTTGATGGCAGAATATGATTTCAACAACTATTCAAAGTTTGCTTGTTTTATTGAACTACAACCAGACCAAAGGGAACAATCTCAAGCCCTCATTTCAGAGAGTCAGTCACCAAAGCTTCTCTGAAAGCCTCTCTTGATGCTGCCGATGTGGCTTTGCGGTCCTTAGCCACCACACTAGTTATGTACCAAGTATCTTGGCTCTAAGCTTCCAGCCTCCCAAGAGAGGAGCAAAATATTGTGGAGGACCTCCACTTTGAAGGGCCCAAGCTCTGTAGTGAGGACATGAATGCCTCACTCTACTCAAACACTTAAGGTCACCATTGTGGTTGATTGGAATATACATGCCTGCAACAGAGATGTTTTATGAAGCCTAAGCACAAAACTCCTAACCATTCCAGTACTACCCGCAACAGATCTATACTAGATCTATAGAACCCCCCCCCGAGGGAGGTCCAGAAAACAGGACCACCATGCTCTGCGACAGCGCAACCTGCACCTGCCTCTAAAGAGACCATTTTGATGTCCTGGTTGAGGGTCCTGCAGATCCTCTGCTGCATGATTCTGCCATCTTATCCCCCCTTTGGAGACTGCCTGTACCATTTCCTAGTTGCCCGGCATCTCAGACACATGGATCCTGGAGTTGGTTGCCATGGGATATTCCATTCATTTCCACTCTAACTCCCCCTCTCCCCACCATCCCTCTTCAGGACTCACTCTCATGAGGTTCTCCTAAAGGAGGAAGTCCAATCCCTCCTTTATCTGGGGACAGTCGAGCCAGTTGCCCTGAATTTGTTGGAAGAGGATTCTATTCCAAGTATTTCCTGGTTCCCAAAAAAGACAGCATCTGGAGGCCAATTTTAGACCTCAGGAAACACCTGTGTCCTATCACAATGCTTCAAGATAGTAACCTTAGCTACTATAATCCCAGACTGGTTTGTCACTCTCAACCTCTAAGATGCCTACTATTCATCCCTCCCACAAGCACTTTCTGTGCTTTGTTATAGGCTCAGAATATTATCAATACTGTATCCTCCCCCTTGGACTCTCCATGGCTCCAAGTGTCTTTACAAAGGTCCTCTCAGCAGTAGTGGCCCACCTGTGTCAGTGGGGCATCACAGTCTTTCTATATCAGGACAACTGGCCTCTCAAGGGCCACTATGCTCCCCCCAATCAGCAACCACCAAGATCCTTGCCCTATTTCAGTCCCTCGGCCTTCATATCAATCTGAAGAATTCTGTTAACACCAGTCCAGTGGATAGACTTCACGGGAGCCACACTAGACTCCCTAACTGCCAGGGCGTACCTGATCAAAGAAAGATTCTCCACTATGTCCTGCTTGATCTCTACTTTACAACACAGCCTCCAAACAATAGGAAGGGCCTGCCTACGACTCCTACGCCACTTGTCAGAATCTGTTTGTTACGCTCTGTGTGAGACTGCACCTCAGATGTCATCAGGCTTGACTAAGGTCTATGTACACCCTAAACAGACGGTCTTTCTAAATGAATCACAGTGCCCCCGCAAGTACTAGAATCTCTCAGGTGGTGAAAAGACCCACTGAAGGTCTGTGTGGGAACCCCATTCTCATGTCTGCCACCTTTGAAAATCCTCATGCCAGATGTGTCTCTCCTGGGCTGTGGAGCACAGCTACAAGGGCCACAGCACAACAGGGCAAATGGCTCCAAGAGATATCACTCCACATCAGTATCCTGGAGCTAAGGACAATCGCCCACTCATGAATTATACAAAGAGAGGTACCAGCAAATCACCCCAGGCTTGCACCCCAGAAATATACTGTCTTATACTGCTCAAGACTCCTTGGACAGTGCAAGTTCATTAATTAGTTTGACACCCCAACAAAGGGTGGTGGAGGTGCAACACCCCTTGTTACCCTGAGAAGCTGAGATTCTCTGTTTTAGATCAAATATAAACCAGATTCATACAGAAAGATAGATTTGAAGTGATCATAAGTAGAAGGTAAAAAGATCAAAGTTGGTTACATAGAATTAAGACTGCAGTTTTATTTCATAACTTTAACAGACTAAGCAAGATTTGAATCAACTTTTCTCAACCTACTAGATGTTATAGGATGCTCACAGTTCTTAATACATAGGCTGTATTTCCTTCTCAGCCTGGTACCAATCTCCCCAGTTCAAAGTTTTTGTCTTCCAATTGAGAGAGAGGCCAAATGGTGGTGTCATTGGCCCTTATTTATCCTTTCTCTTCAGATGCTAGAAAGATCCTTGCTGTGATGGGGGGTCAGGTAGCCCCCATTGTGTACGTGCCCTCTCTAAGGAGTTTCTGGGAGAATGGATTCTTCTTGATGGGCCATCATCATATGTGTGGCTGGTTCTGATGTAAATCTGTCTTACAAGGTACTCCTTTGTTGACACTGAAAGGCTGGCTGCGGGCATCTCCCAACCTCACAGTATATTTCAGTAACACACACATAACAAAACTTCATAACTTCAGATACAATGGTAATGCACATAATTCAACAGGATAATAATGCTCAACGGATCAAGAGTTTTTAAATTCTACTTCACAGGGCATGCATTGTACAAAACATACCAAAATCATATCACTGTAGTGAATATGGAGGTTCCAAGGTGCTACCTTGAAGGAGGGAGGGCTGATAGCACTCTCATGGTCGAGACAAGTATGGTATTTGGATCTACTTAATCTCCCTATGCTTATGCCTCTCCGCCTTCCACTCAGGGAGGATCTCCTGTCAGAGTTCAGGTACTCTGATCCATCCCAACCTTTCATCTCTGAAACTGATGGCTTGGCTCCTCAGTGATTCTCAGGCATAGAGTTAAATTGTTCGGTCAATGTTCGGTCAGTCCTTTTGACAAGCAGAAAATCTACAACTCACAAAACTTATCTGCAGAAGTGGAAACATTGCAATTCCTGGTGCTCTCCCTGCTCTTTGCGAACCTCAGAAGCGCCACTCTCAAGGATTCTGGATTACTACTGGACTTAAAGGCACAAAGTCTGTCAGTGAGCTCAGCCAGAGTACATCTGGCTGCTATCACAGCCTTCCGTTCACCTATAGCAGGGGTTTCAATCTTTTCCCACCATCCATGGTCCAAGTCGTTAAGAGCTTACACAATTGATTTCCCCCTGTCCAGAACCCTGCTTCCCTTACAACCTTAATCTGATTCTCAATGCCTTAAGAAAACCCCGTTTGAACCAATACCTGTTACCTCTCCCTTAACACTCCTTTCTGATAGCCATAACCTCAGCCAGAAGAAAGGGAGAACTCAGGAGAATAATTGCAGACCCACCATACCTTTCTGCTGTGACGGTCACATTGCGCCCATGTCCTCGCTAAAGTCTTGTCAGAATTTCATATCAATCAAGGGATTTGTTTGCCGGTATTTTAAATCCTCATGCCTTGAGAGAGGAAGCTATTCTTCTGAGCCTAGACGTTGGGGCGCCCTCGTCTTCGACCTTTGCCGGACAGAGACCTTTAGGGCCTCTCCCAGATTCTTTAATTCCTTTGCCAAAAGGGGGAAGTGTCAGCCAATTTCCACTCAGACTTTCAAAGTGAATTTCTGGTTGTGTCTTGACATGCTATGAAGTAGCTGGGATACATCCCTCCTCATAGAGTGACAGCCCAAGCCACTAGGGCTCAGTCTACTTGTTTAGCCTTCCTTAAGGATGGCCCGATAACAGAAATCTGCAGGACTGCAAGCTGGTACTCAGTTCACACCTTCACCAAATATTACATTGTCATACCTGAGTCCAGAGACTGACGCTATCTTTAGTGACACAGTCCTCCAAAGTGTCTTGGATTTGCCTCCTCAGTACCTGCCTTCACATTGAGATACTGCTTGGGAGTCTGCTGCATGCTCTTACATGGAAGCACAAAGTGCTGTTCTGTACAGTTGCAGACACTGCTATTTACTATCGCCAATAGAGAGTGCAGCGGCATGCGTACATCCTACAGTGGTGCACCCGTAGGGACCAAACAACTAGAATAAGTCAAATTACTGTACAGGTAAGTAACCTCTTTTCTTTCATTTCTGTTGTCGGAATTCTTTCCAATTTGGTGATTAGATGATTCACATAAGAATAGCCAAAAAGTTGTAGGGGTGTTGTTGTTTTTTACCATACCTTAACATGATACTAAATATTTTTTGTCCTGTCTTTATACTGTGCCCATTCATGTAGTATGCATGTTTAAGTCAAAATATTTTTTCTCCCCTTTCCTTAGGAGTAAATTGCTTAGTGTCATTATAAGGTGTTCAATAATGAAAGCCAGGTCAAACAAACGTATTCTGTGTTTAGTTCTAAAAGCGGTGAACTCCAGGGTCATTCTTATCTCTTGTGGTAGAGTTCCAAAGTCTTGGTCCAGCTCCTGAGAAAGTTACGTCTCCTGTTTCTCATGTACTTTAGCCACCAGATTTGTATGATACCAACACCTCTCTCAGTATGTCACGTGATGCTTCAGTCTATCAAGATGAGAGCAACTTGTCTGCTATGGACACTCCCACCACTACCCCAGAGAAGCGGGGGACACAGGTCAGAAATCTCCCATTTTTCATGTGGTAGAGACCTAGGAAGTAGAAGTAACTTATTGGAAGGAGGCAATTAGCTTTGTGGGTCACAGACGTCAAAGACACATTTGTGGCTTTTCCTGGCAGAGGTGGAGCTAGATGCAGTTAAAAAGGTTCTCTCTATCTCAAGAATGGGGAGCAGAGTCTGACAGCTGACTTTTTTTTCCCATCCCTTTCCCTGGAGGGAGAAGTTGGCGAGTCAAAAGGCTCTCTTTGCTCTGGTAGTTGATGGGATTTTTGGTATTACGCCAGAATCATATGATACATGGAGACACAGTTATAATAGGGCTACAAGATTAGTGAAATGTGGGTCTTTGTGGAGGCTGAGGAACAGTCAATTGCTAGAGCAGCCTTTGAGAGAACTGCTACTTTCCTGCATCTTGGCTGCTACAGCGGAGAAGGAAAAACTGAAAAGTGGCAACTGGGAGTAAGGACTGGTGAAAACCTACTGCTGAGAGAGAATCTGTCGGGGCCAGAGACCCTCACTTGTACTACTCAGGATGGACACATGGTGACTCAAGATACAAAGGTCTGATGTTCAGTCCCTCTTTAGTTTTTATTAGGGCACAGAAAAAATATATTCAACAGGTCTGGGAGATTTTTTTTTTTTTATTGTGATAGCACCAAAACATGCTGAGTGCTGTACAGACACATAGGAAGTGACAGGTACAGCTCCCTGGGGCCTGGTCTACACTGCAACATTTTGCCAGCATAGCTGTGTTGGCTAGGAGTGTGAAATAATCATTCCTTGGCTGACATAACTATGACTAAAAACCCTGGTGTAGATGCTGATGGAAGAATACTTCTGTATTGTTTGTGAAGGTGGTGTAACTATGCTGGCAGAACTCCTTCTGCTGGCTTATGCTGCATCTACATTGGGGTTGTGCTGGCTGAACAATACTGGCCAAGGTTCTGTAGTGTAGAGAAGCCTTGAAAGCCAACAACAAAAAAGAGAGAAAACATATGTTCAAAGTGGTCAGGATGATGACAGGCACCTCTCTTGTTTATTTTTTCATTTGGGGGGCAAAGATGGACTGAGGGGGAAATGGCATACAGGGATGTGTTAATAGGAGTGTGAGTATGAAAATGAAGGAGGGCGACGACATTAAGCAGAAAGAAAGGAAAGGAAATGGGCAGAGTGAGGTGACAGTAGATAGTGTGTGAGAGAGAGAGAGCAGGGAGGATCTTGGGGCATCCCACTCAGCAGACTAAGAATTTCCGAGTTCAGTTGTAGAATATAGTCTGATATCATTGGTATCTGCTGTTGTGAAAATGCTTCCTAGTGGGCAGTGTCTAGTACATGTGGGAGTTGATTCTGTCTCCAAGCAGCACTTCCTCCTCAGACCATGTGGCTGACAAAAGGCCTGCTGGAGCCTGCTGACTGCCTATGAAAATGTCCTAGGAAAACTTGTAGTTTACGGTTGAGTGTCCCACTCTGTGAGTAGCTAGGAAAACAGAGAAGCCTAGGCTTTAAAGCCTCCTTTTCTCTTGGACTCCTTAGGAGTACAGCAAGAGAAGCTAGGTAGCAGACAATGCTAACTGGTTTGGAATACTTAGGAAGATTCCCTGTTCCATAGGTGGATTTTTCATTGTGGTGTCAATCACCACTGATACCTTCCTCAATGGTATTGCTATTTGTGTTCCTCATTCAGATGCGCCAGGGACGAGGTAGGCTGGGCGAGGAAGACTCTGACGTAGATATTGAAGGGTTTGATGAGGATGAGGATGGGAAACCTAAGACTCCAGCCCCAGTGAGTATATATACAGAAATCCCATCTGTAGTTCACTTGCATCCTCATGATAGAAGACTCCACAGTGCAGGGGATGTCTGCTGGGTCTGGCACACTGTGACATCAGAATCCACAGCAGTGACTAATCGGATATTTATCTGAAGTCATAAAACTGTCAATATAAAAACAAATGATTGAGTATATTGTCAATATGCTGGTTATGGCAGCAGCCTTGTATATGACCTTTGATCTATGCCATTCCCATTCTTTGTGACCTAGGAAGTTGAAGATGGGGATGGTGACCTTGCTGATGAAGAAGAAGGCTCAGCACAACAGCCCCAGGCCAGTGTTCTTTATGAAGATTTGCTTATGTCAGATGGAGAGGATGATGATGAAGGGAGTGATGAAGAAGGCGATAATCCCTTTTCATGTAAGTCCTGGCTCTTTAAATCACAGCCCTGAGCAGGAATCAATTGTTCCCAAACCCAGTCAATTTCCATGCCCTTCAATTATAGTAGCATGCGCTACAGCTTTTGTTGGTATACAGGACACTGTATATTTGTATATTGGTTACAAAGTACAGATAGTTATGGTGCAGTTACAAATGAGATGTCAACAGCAGAAAGAGAGAACCAGATGAATTTAGATGAAAGCTGAGATGAAGTGGAGTAGCAGTGAATGCTAAGTGTGAGCAGGAGAGAGAGTTGGGTGTTCGCACATGATTCAGATGGTGAAACTCTGAAGCTTGGAATAGGAGAGGTCTGTGGCTTAGATGTGATGCTGAGGGACATGTGGAGTAGGGCTGGGCAGCTGGTGCAAGCTCAAATGAAATTTGGATAGGAAAGCTGGAACACTGGATCCTGCTATGAAGGACCAGAGAAGGGGGACTTGCTGAAACTGCACAGATAGGTTGGCTGATACAGAACACAAGATGGAATGGATGAGTAAGAAGAGGTAATTATTTCGGTGCAAAAATGGCAGATAAGATAGTGTGTGGAAGATAGATGGCTTTCGTAAAAGGAAAAATTATTCTGGAAAACCAACCAGTATTGTACCATTTCAACAGACTATAAAAGGATGCAAATCAATCCACAAGGTATAACAGCTCTGTCAAAATTAATAAGCAGGCCTCTTCTGTTTGTTGCACAGCTATCCAGCTGAGTGAAAGTGGCAGTGATTCAGATGTGGAGCCCAGTGCAATGAGACCCAAACAACCTCATGTCCTTCAAGAGAACACACGAATGGGCATGGAGAATGAAGAGAGTATGATGTCCTATGAGGGAGATGGCGGGGAGACCTCTCATGTTATGGAGGACAGTAATATCAGGTAATCAAAGTTGAGAATAATATAGAAATGTAGGGAATGGGGTAGGAAAGTAGGCTGTAAGGGAATCTCTCAGCTACCCAAGTCCTGGCACTTTTGAGCAGGTCACCAGACTTTTTTCTTTTCTGTAAGAGGTTAAGTAGAAAATGTGGATGTAAACAAGTAAGCTGAAAATGTAAGTGTAATGAGATTCCATTCTTTCTTTTAGTTATGGCAGCTATGAGGAGCCAGATCCAAAGTCCAACACACGAGATACCAGCTTTAGCAGCATTGGAGGGTATGAGATCTCTGAAGAGGAGGAGGAGGAAGAGGAAGAACAGCGATGTGGGCCAAGTGTGTTAAGTCAGGTTCATCTTTCAGAGGATGAGGAAGATAGCGAGGATTTTCACTCCATTGCAGGAGATAGTGACCTGGACTCAGATGAATGAGTTGCCCAGATACTCTGTTACTGAGGGATGTAGCAATCTGTGATCTGGATTCAGATGAATGAATTTCCCTCATGCTCTTTTGTACTAAGGGACTATGCACTCTTAATTTGAAGCAGTTTATTTTTCTTGCATAACTTCAATTTTAGTAGAATTCTATTGTATATTTATTATTAAATTATCTGAATTGTGAATGACAAGATTTAGACAAAGATAACCTGCTGTGACCTGCACAGCAGTCCAAGAGCTCTAGTTACTGAAGCCAGCTACAGGTTTACTTCCCCTCATTCTTTTCAGATATACACTGAAAACTTCTTACAAATATTAGGCTGGTGTTTAAATACCTTATGTTGACCTTTGATGTGACTCCGTTAAACAGCCCATACATTTATATAAGAAATAAACAATTGAAGAAATATTCTACAAAAGTCGGAGTAAATTTAACATCTAAAGCATTTTTAACATCTAAAGCAGCTTTTCCCCTTTATTAGAGAAGGGCATGGTCCTTATATTTTCTGAAGTGTACCCCAAGTATTCAGAAAAAAATTAGTCAGGCCCATCAGCCCATGAATGCATTCCCTGGAATTCTATCACAGCTGGTTTCTAGGTCTCTTGGGAACTGCTTAACAGCCTTGAACATCTTAATTCACAGGAATAACAGGTTTTTTGAAGCTCCCTGCTCAAGTTAGAGTTTGTCCTGGAAATCCGTAACTACTAACCCAAGTCTTCATCCAGCAGTTGCACAGGAATTTCTCTGGGCTTTCCTTCTGCTTTAAAATATCTGGGAGTGAGTTCACTTTCTTGTCTTAATCAAATGAAGAGAAAGCACAGAACCATCTAGGAAGTGCTATAGAGCCTCCTTGTCTCTCTGTTGTATAGTTCATTGGATGAATCCTTAAAGTCAAAATACAGATAAATTCCTTATATGCTATTTCATTATAGGATGGTTTCTGTTCCACTGTCCCTTAGCTTTTGTGAGAGCAGGTCTCAGTCCACTTGTGATTTCATAACCATCCTTGCCTGTAAGCATGTTGGTGCTCTTCTATGTATGGGACAGAAGGGAGAAGAGAGAGTGTTCAAAGTGAAATTTAAAATCTGATCTTTTTAGCTACAGCGTGAGTACTTAAGTATTTTGAAGGAACCCAATCGCTATGTCGCATTTGGAAAAATCCCCTCTTGCTACATATCTACAAATGGTAGTAACCACACATCCAACCAGAATCATAAATGTTGAATTTCCTGACTTGTGTATTTAAATTATCAACCTTTCAGTTGATATTGACATACTGTGTTTTAATGAAAGTTCCTTTATTTAATTTACATTTTGAATGTATTTGAAATAAATTTGTAAGCCTAAGGTGTAATGCTCATTTTAGCTGAAACTGGGGGGGGGGTGTGAGTGAGTGAGTGGGGGGTATTAGTGAGGCTGAACGTGTGGTAGGGTTTGGGGCTGGGGGCTGGCAGTCGCATTTTACGGAAAATGAGCGATCCATAATACGAGGAGGGGCTGGGAGCGGTCAGCCTCCCTCCTTCCGAGATTAATTTACACCAAAATCATCTCACTTTTATAACTGCGAACACGTGCTGGGCAGCGCTCTTCTCTTCCCGCCGGCCTTTCTCCGGGGGGCCACGCTCGAGACTCGAGTCCGGCTCCCGCGCCGCGCCCCACAGCAGGGTCTGCCCGGGAGGAGAGGGGAGGGGAGACCGGGCGCGAGGCCCTACCCGGAGCCCGCTCTAAGCTCCGCCCCTGGGGGCGGGACTTGGGCGCCAATATGTACGCGCTGCGTCTCCGTGACGCACGCAGCGGAGTTAGCCGCGGGCGCCATGTGCGGGTGAGAGAAGGTGGTAGCGCCTGACACATGCGCGCTGAGATCTCATTTGTCGCAATGGTCTCACGCGGAACGATACCGAGAAGATGAGTAGTCACTTTTTATAGGATTCTATGGCTCTCTAATCAGAGAGTCCATCGATCGGAGGCGAGTTAGTTCCAGAAACAGATTTATCCGCCTCAAGTGGATTTGATATCGGCTAGGATTCTACACCGCCCAGGGTTCCTTTGCCTAGACGGACTATTTTGTGGAAAGAAATAGGTCCGTCAGGAGCCATACGCCCCGGCCGTGTAGCTTCCTCCGCCTCTGCCGCCATTTCTGGAGCCGCCGCCTTAGCGCGAAGGGGGAGCTCGGGGACGCTGTTGCTCGGTGGCTTGTTCGCGCCTGATTGGATCTCTCCGCGCCCGGGGAGCCCCAGAGCTTCAGCCCGAGGCTCGCCCGCCTAGCCGCAGCCCGGCGTCTCTCCTGATGGCGACCTCTGTGGGGAACGTGGCTGACAGCACAGGTACAGGGCCTGCGGGGCTGGGCAGGCCGCGCCTCATCTCGCTGTGGGGGTGCGGGAGACCTAAGGTCACCGCCCTGCTAGGGCTGCGGTGTCTCCGGAGGGCCTTGGGGTGGGGTCCCTGCCGGGCAAGGGGGGCCCCAGGCCCCATGCTGGGGTGGGGTCCCTGCCGGGCAAGGGGGGCCCCAGGCCCTGCGACCGCTGTTCGCGGAGGGCAGTTTGCTGGTAGTTCCCGTTCCGGGGTTGCAGAGCCATGGGGTAAAGGGGTCCTTCTCTCCAGTCGGCCGCCGCAGGCGTCCCGCTGCCACTGGTCCTTTGGTTCGTCTGTGTGGACAGATTGGGATATTGATACTATTGAGAATTGAAGTTTAATTCCAGAGCTCAGTTTTCTCGGGGTTCTTAGCCATTACGGCAGATGTGGTTGTTTTCAAGAGAGATCAGCGAAAATAAAAAAGCACTGAGGTGTGTACATTGGCAGTGGGGGAAGGGTTTTCCGCTGATGAGAAGCACAAGCTAATACGGAAGTATTCTGTATCCTACTCTGTTGATGTATGAATCCTATAAAGTGTCAGCATAAAAGATTAGTTCTTGTAGTTTACTTAGTTCTGTCCTTTTGCATATTGCCTCTTCTGTTTTGAGACCAAGTAGCTGAGAAGTTTATACTACATGATTCAATTTGAAAGGTGGAATTTTCCAGAATCCTGTGTCTGAGGTTCCGTAATTGTGCATAGGAGAATGCAGTCCCCAGATATTTCACACAGCAACTCAAGGTGGCTCGCTGATCCTGCAAATCATACAAATTGGTCACACTGAATTTTTTATGTTCTTTCTGTAACAACTTGTGGTAAATAGTATAAATTGCAGGTCTTAAACTGCAGTTTGTGGGGGCCACATCAGTCTAAACTTTTTTTTTTACTTTTATTTCTATTTTCTAAGTCACAGTGTTTGGCTTTTTTGTTTTCATAATTCAGTTTTCATCATAGCTTGAATTTCTTGTAAAGCATCACTGAGTGTGCATTTTTTGATGTGTTGTAGAACCATGATTTAGTTTGTACTTGCGTGAAAGCTTTATGAAATAGGGCCCAGAAATATTTCTTGGGAAATGCCTGGACCTCTCCTCCTACCTCATCCCCTTAGTTCCAGTTACATTTTTTAGGAGTTCCTTTCTGTACTTTCAGGAGTATGTGTTGAAGTGAACCAAATACTTTATTTCATAAATTGACAGCTTAATAGGAAAATGCTTTTAAGATCTGCTGTTAAGATCAAATCTTTTGCAAGAAAATTTGCTTTTGGCATCTTTTTATAGCTTTTTCTTCTTTGTTTTCTAAGCTGGTTATTGCTGTTTCTGAGCACTTGACAAACATTAACTTATTGTCACAGCACATACTATTCTTGGTCAAGGTCTCTCATAAAGTCAGGTACTCTTTAGAAAACATTTGAATTAATGCACTTACACTAGACTATATAAATAATAGATACAGAGTTCTGTATGTGCCTGAGGAAGAACTCTTCTGGAATCTACTTAACTATCATTGTTACTTTCAGAACTAGTTTGACTTGAAGTGAACTCTATAGGAAGGTATTAATTGCAAGGCTGTGCATTTGTTGGATAAATGGTGTCTCTTATATATCAAAAGTGTTAAAGAGCAGGGCTCTGATTTCATTTTGGACTCTGATCTAGCTGGCCACCCCACATCCCCCCCAATACTTGCGAATAGGACCAGTTCCAAAATTTCACAGAAAGGAGTGAAGTGGTTGGTTGGCACTAGTGCTCCTGAATTTAATTGGTGGGGAGAAGTTGGGGTGTTGCTCATTTTTGAAAGATTTGGCAAATGAAGAAAATCTAAGGGTGTGTTTCACTGATCCTCAGGTTAGTAGAATCCATTCTCCCAAGTTTTGGACAAAAGTAAAGCATCTCTGAGCCACTTCCTTGTATCTGTCACCCTTCAGCAGGGTTAATTTGATTTAAATCACTAGACTCGATTTAATCATGGATTTCTACATAAAAGTGCATTGTTGTTGGTTGTTATAAACTTAATACATATTCTTTACAACTCAGAGATAGAGATGTAGGTTTCATTTTTAGAAGGTACACACTATACATTTTTAAAACAGTGTATTATTTTGAAAACTTTTCAGATTAGTTTTACAGCTATGTCAGAAAATGAATGATTGGTTATTTCATTTACCAAAGGTAATGGAAGCAGATATTTATGAAGTCATTGGGAGGTGAACTATCTCCAATTCAATAGGTAATCATTAATATTTGGAGGATTTTCTTGCCATGCTGTATTAGGAGGAGAACATCACCAGAGAGACATTTAAATTGTTTTAGTTAACTAAAACAACAACATTACGTATTCTGGATTTTTTTCTTCAACAGCAAGCATATAATATTATAACAAAACAAGCATATATATGTCCCTCGCTTCTCACATTTATCTCCAGACTTCTCCTTGTCTGGATCTATTCCGCCCCCAACAATTGTCTATTCATTGAACTTTTTGAAACTTTGCTCTTTTAGAGAGAGGTAAGGGATTGACTCTGTGTACACAAATTTACAGAGGGAGAATAAGGTTGACGTCTGTTATTTCTCACCTTTCTTTCTTTCTTTCAAAATGTTCTTGCAGTTATCTCTGGAGAGACAAATCCAATTTGAGAACTACAAAACTAAGCATCTCTGATGATATCTTCTAGACTGAGCACTGAGTCCCATTGGTTAGATAGAAAGATTAACCTAAATAATCTGTACAGAAGCCTGTGGAACCTCATAGGATTGGGTCCCTAATCTATGAACTGTTGGAACTCCTTCACAAAACTTTCCTTAACCTTACATGAATATATTGTCTCAGGCTATAGAATTAGAATTTATAATCCCTATTCCATGATGAGATACATTATAGCTCAAAGATATCTTAATTAAAACTATCTTTAGATAGGTTTTTTCCCTCAAACATTTTATCAAAAAAAAAAACAAAAACCTGATTAAAATAATAAAAAAATCTTGCTTTTTTTTTTTTTTTTAAATCATTGATTTTTATCCACCTTGCCCTCCAGTTTTAAGCATGAAACTTAGATGTTTGTGTTTTGGCAGATGGGGTTGGTGGGGGGCAAATAAAACGTATCTAAGTTTCAAAGCAAACAAATAAAACAGATTACCTTTAGTTTCACAGTTGTAAATCTCATTTCAACATTTCCATCTTGAGTTAAGGGTAGTAGTACATAGCAGTTGATTTCCTCCTTTTAGCTTCCTTTGTCTTTGCAACTTCAGTAGTAGTAGAACACTTAACAGCAGAGATTGGAATTTTTTTTTACCAGGCACAAGCTATTTGAAGGACTAAAACTGAACCAGCGGTAGCACCAATGGGAACTGGGTACTTAACAGTGTGGTCTAGGCCAGTGGTTTTCAAACTTTTTTTTCTGGTGACCCAGTTGAAGAAAATTGTTGATGCCTGCAACCCATTGGAGCTGGGGATTAGGGGTTTGGGGTGTGGGAGGGGCTCAGGGCTGGGATAGAGGGTTGGGGTGCAGGGGTGAGGGCTGGGTATGAGGAGTTCAGGGTGTGCGAGGGGGCTCTGGGCTGGGACAGGGGGTTAGGGTGCAGGAGGGGGTCAGGACTCTGGGCTGAGGGTGTAGGTTCTGGGTTGGGGATGAGGGTTTTAGGGTGCAGGAGGGGGCTCTGGGTTGGGGGAGCTCAGGGCAGGGGGTTGGGGTGCGGGCTTAGCTCTGGCGGTGCCCGGTCAGCGGTGCAGCGGCAGGCTTCCCGCCTGTCTTGGCACCGCAAACCTCTTACTCCTGAAAGCAGCCAGCAGCAGATCCGGTTACTAGGTGGCTCTTGCCCACAGGCACCGGCCCCCCCAGCTCCCGGGCAATGGGAGTGTGGAGTCAGTGCTCGGGGGTTATGCAGCCCCCCACACCTAGGAGCCAGACCTGCTGCTGGCCGCTTATGGGGAGCAGCACAGTGTCAGAACAGGTAGGGACTAGCTTGCCTTAGCTGGGCAGCGCCACCGATGGGACCACAGCCACTGCGACCCAGTGCCTTACATTCCGTGACCCAGTACTGGGTCACGACCCATAGTTTGAAAACCACTAGTCTAGGCCATCCTCTAGTGAGTTGCCTAGTCCTCCACCAGATCAAGTTCCTGGGAATGGTGGTGTCCTTAGATTCCCCAAGAAGAGTCCAGCTTTCATAGCCTGTGACTAGTAGGTCTAAAAATTGGAAGCACCACTTATTCTTTCAGCCTGTTTTGGAGGTTTGTCTGCGAATAACTTGAGCTAGCCTCTCCTGGGAGCTTTCCCAAGCCGTGTGGTAAAACTTGAGGGGTTCATAGTTATGAACCTGACCAGAGTGTTGTTAATTCCACCCTAGGGCAGCATGTCAAAGCTATGAACAGTAGGAGACACACTAGAGCTGTCTGTCTTTCCTTGAAAGAGAACACTGAATCAGCTTAGCCTTCCCGGAAAGATTCATTTTTAAATGAAAGATTGAAAGGATACCATCAATTTGAAAAGAGTGAATTAAAAAACTCAATAAGTAGCTTCAGATTCCCTTGACCTTTTTCTTTCTTTTTTTCATAATTTCCTACTTTTCACACAGAATTATACTTTTTAGATTCTTACAACCAGAGGAAACTGACTTCCAGGGATTTCTGTAGTATCTATATGCTTCTCTGGTAAATTAGATCTGTTTCAGGTCCCTAGTATTACAGAGGATTCAGCTGTACATGGGTTTTGCATTTAATAAAATAAAGATCAACCAGGTTATGGTGGGAAATGTTTCTTTGCGAAACTGGCGAATCTGGTAAAAATACATGCACAATAATTGGAAAAATAGAAGTCTTTCACTGGTCTTTCATTTACAATAATCTTCAGTGTTACAAGTAACAATTGGTGGTACAAAATGTTCAGACAGACCTTGGTGCAGGGCAACTTACCTGTTCTCTGGGACAAATGGATTTTTCAAGCCCTGCTTAGTAGTAGCATACCTGTGCTTCAGCCTAATCGTTCATTTTCCATGCCAGGTAGCTGTGATTTGCATTTGGGAAGTAGGATTGCATGATCTTTGTCTCAGAAAGGTGCTATTTTATTTAAACCATTAAAATATGCATATATACAACAAAAAATATTCAAGTATTATCAAACACACAAAACTCCTGTTCCTAATCTAACTAGACATTCAAAATTAACTCCCTCTGCTTAACAACCTTGCCCCCCAAGCCTGTCCTTCCTAATGACCCATTCCTTAAAGGGCTAGGAGAATATAGTCTTTAATTACAGCATGCTCTGTTAGCCAAGCCACCCTCTGGATGGTTTTGGTGGTGGTGTTTTGTTTTTGTTAAGCATAGATGAGATAAGCAGTGTGTGAGGGCAAGGGAAATACCATTTGAGACTTGCTGGCACCATATGAAAACTTTGAAACAAGTTCTAATGCAAAACAAGTCTGCATATGTAGCAAAAGTCTTTGTGTTCCCTTTCTTTTATTTCTTGAGGGTTGTTTTTTTTTTCTTTTGCATGAAACCTGTATCTTTATTTTTAAGAATGCTACTGTTCTTGCTTTTTCCCACCCAATACTTACTAGAGCAATGGATTATAATATTATGAGCAGGTTCTAGCTTCAGGTGGGGGGAATAAGCAAACAGATTCAACCAGTTTTCATGCTGAGGTATTAAGGACAGGAAATACAATATTGCAGCAGAAGTCTCTTCAAATAGAATTTCAGTGTGAAGTCTCTAATTCAGTTTTAAAAACTCGGTTGTATCTTACATTATTTAGTTTGATAGTTTTGTATGTGATGAAAAGAGAAGCAGGGAGTAATGACTGGTGAATTTCTGAAAATAAAGAGCTTTTAATATATTGATTATAAATTCTTATTGAATATATTTCCCAACCCTGACTCAGAAAAGACTATTGTAAAGTAAACATATAAATTAATGCTAGAGATGTCATAAAAGTATGTTGAAATGAGGATTTAGGAGTTTAAAATGCCAGACACTCTAGTGCTTTACGTAGTTTCAAGCATTTTCATCCTTTAATTTTACACACCATATTTTTACAACTTTTTGTTTCCATTTTCTAACTTTTTGTTTTCCCCCCTAAATGTTTTGGTGATTCTCCAGAACCAACGAAACGTATGCTTTCCTTCCAAGGGTTAGCGGAGTTGGCTCATCGTGAATATCAGGCAGGAGACTTTGAAGCAGCAGAGAGACACTGCATGCAGCTTTGGAGACAAGAGCCTGATAACACTGGCGTTCTTTTATTACTATCATCCATTCACTTCCAGTGTCGCAGACTGGACAGGTAAGAGATTTGGAATGTCCATTTCTACTCTTGGTTTCGTTAACACTTCTAGCCTGAAAAAAGAATCTATTAATGCTGTCTGCAGCTATGAGAAACTTTGTTATAATTTTAGTTAATTTTGTTATTTAACTGATATTTGAGTCACTACTTGACTGACAACAGAGAAGATCAGGGCAGTAGCCATAGATTATTTTTCCGTTTTTGGCTTTGGTTATGGTGAATAGCATCCCAGGCAACACCAAGGTAGTGTCTAATGTCTCTTCTGGGCTTTTTTACCACTTTCTGTAGAGGTTGTATCCAAGGTTAGTAAATTATGCTCCATGAAATCCTCTACCAGCTTGGGAATGGGAGCCTCTATAATGACAATCTTCGTGCAAAACACATGAAAGTGTGTTTGCTTTTATTAAGCCTCCTCAGAGCTTTGGGTTTTGTGCTCAAAGTAACCGAATTGAAGAATAGAGAGACGCACGCATTCCTCTAAATAGCTTAAGTTGGTTAAACACGTGACAGGGATAACTTCTCTTAATGCCATAAATGGACAAATCAGCATCAACTGTATGTACCAGGTGCACTCAAAGGCACTTCTGCGTTATTCGTTGTTTCTTCTGGTGCCTCTTGGACACTAGCTGTTAGGCCGCAACACGTTGTCCCTGAAATATGTTCCTCTCTTTGCAATCTTTGTGAAATTTTATTAGTCTCAAAGTTGACTCATTGGTGTACTTTTACCTTCATTCATCTTACTTTCTACTATACCTCAAATGTTTAAAAGCTTGTTAACTGTTCTAGTTATTGGAGGTGTAACTAATTAAATGGTGTGTTTAGAATTATTGCTACAAGCGTCTCCTCACCATAGTGCCTTGGGATCATTTTATGTGGTTTAGATCAAGTGTAATATTTCCCAAGTTTAGGGAACAAAAAGTTTCTACATCACCCCTTCCTGTTACTCTGTCTATTGAAAAGAGTCAGAAAAAACATGTGTGTAAGTTGATCGGAAGGCATGCCAAAGCCTGAAACCATTGAAACGTGTGAATAGACGTTTTTTGGAGTGTTTTTGATCCATCAGTGTGAGCTTAGGCTAGAAGCTTTGCAAAATTATACTTACCTCTGACAAGTAATCTGTCTTGAATAAGCATGTAAAATATTGTGAAGTTGGAATAGTAGATTTTGTGCCTGGGCAGATAAACCTTGCAGGATGGTTTTGTAAGGATAGTTAGTTGGTTATATAGTTGACTGACTTGAGATCGTACGAGTAATTCTGGCCATAGGCTTGCCTGTAAACCTCCCCGTTGGCAAAGTTGTTTGTGTTAACTTGTCTGATTTTCTCCAGGTCCGCTCACTTCAGCACTTTGGCTATTAAACAGAATCCATTGTTGGCCGAAGCCTACTCGAATCTAGGAAATGTGTACAAGGAACGTGGGCAGCTGCAAGAAGCTATTGAGCATTATAGGCATGCGCTACGCCTCAAACCAGATTTCATTGATGGATATATTAATCTGGCTGCTGCACTGGTAGCTGCGGGTGATATGGAAGGGGCAGTACAAGCCTATGTTTCTGCCCTTCAGTACAATCCTGTAAGTAACACTCTGCTCATAGAGCTCCATGTTATACCCCACCATCAAGCACACTGCTGCTTCAGTACAGATAGAGAAGTCTTTGGTTTACATGATGATTTGAAGAGTTAAGGCTGGTGGTGAAACCCTAACCATAGACTTAGTGCAGGGGTTCTCAAACTTCATTGCACCGTGACAGATTCTGACGACAAAAATTAGTACATGACCCCGGGCTGTGGGGGCTGAAGCCCAGGCCAAAGCCCTTGGGCTTCAGCCCTGGGCGATGGGGGTTGGGCTTTGGCTTTGATCCTGGGCTCCAGCAGGTCTAACGCCAACCTGGTGACCCATTAAAACGGAGTCGTGACACACTTTGGGGTTCCCGACCCACAGTTTGAGAACCGCTGACCATGTTTCTAGTCAGATTTTTCACAATTCACATTCTTTTTACAGGTTTTAAAAGGCATGACATTCTTTGCTTGTCTGCAAAAAATAGTTTTTCTGGGAATGTTCTATGACTGCTTCTTATATACTTATCTCTATAATTGAGTTAATAAAGGAAATTTCCCAAGCAGTGACTCTGAAAAAGATTTGGGAGTCGTGGTGAATAATCAGCTGAATGTGAGCTCCCAGGGCAATGCTGTTGCCACAAGGTCAAATTCAGTTCTTAGCTGCATAAACAGGAGAATCTCGAGTAGGAGTAGAAAGGTTATTTTACTTCTGTAATTGACACTAGTGAGACTGCTGCCAGAATACCTGATTCCTGTGTCCAAAATTCAAGGATGTTGATAAATTCAAGAGGGTTCAGAGAAGAGCCAGGAGAGTGAATAAAGGATTAGAAAACATAGAATCATAGAATATCAGGGTTGGAAGGGACCTCAGGAGGTCATCTAGTCCAACCCCCTGCTCAAAGCAGGACCAATCCCCAATTAAATCATCCCAGCCGGGGCTTTGTCAAGCCTGACCTTAAAAACTTCTAAGGAAGGAGATTCTACCACCTCCCTAGGTAACGCACTCCAGTGTTTCACCACCCTCCTAGTGAAAAAGTTTTTCCTAATATCCAACCTAAACCTCCCCCACTGCAACTTGAGACCATTACTCCTTGTCCTGTCCTCTTCTACCACTGAGAATAGTCTAGAACCGTCCTCTCTGGAACCACCTCTCAGGTAGTTGAAAGCAGCTATCAAATCCCCCCTCATTCTTCTCTTCTGCAGGCTAAACAATCCCAGTTCCCTCAGCCTCTCCTCATAAGTCATGTGTTCCAGACCCCTGATCATTTTTGTTGCCCTTCGCTGGACTCTCTCCAATTTATCCACATCCTTCTTGTAGTGTGGGGCCCAAAACTGGACACAGTACTCAGATGAGGCCTCACCAATGTCGAATAGAGGGGAACGATCACGTCCCTCGATCTGCTCGCTATGCCCCTACTTATACATCCCAAAATGCCATTGGCCTTCTTGGCAACAAGGGCACACTGCTGACTCATATCCAGCTTCTCGTCCACTGTCACCCCTAGGTCCTTTTCCGCAGAACTGCTGCCTAGCCATTCAGTCTCTAGTCTGTAGCTGTGCATTGGGTTCTTCCGTCCTAAGTGCAGGACCCTGCACTTACCCTTATTGAACCTCATCAGATTTCTTTTGGCCCAATCCTCCAATTTGTCTGGGTCCCTCTGTATCCTATCCCTGCCCTCCAGCGTATCTACCACTCCTCCTAGTTTAGTATCATCCGCAAATTTGCTGAGGGTGCAATCCACACCATCCTCCAGATCATTTATAAAGATATTGAACAAAACCGACCCCTGGGGCACTCCACTTGATACCGGCTGCCAACTAGACACGGAGCCATTGATCACTACCCGTTGAGCCCGACAATCTAGCCAACTTTCTACCCACCTTATAGTGCATTCATCCAGCCCATACTTCCTTAACTTGCTGACAAGAATAGTGTGGGAGACCGTGTCAAAAGCTTTGCTAAAGTCAAGAAACAATACATCCACTGCTTTCCCTTCATCCACAGAACCAGTAATCTCATCATAGAAGGCGATTAGATTAGTCAGGCGTGACCTTCCCTTGGTGAATCCATGCTGACTGTTCCTGATCACTTTCCTCTCATGCAAGTGCTTCAGGATTGATTCTTTGAGGACCTGCAACATGATTTTTCCGGGGACTGAGGTGAGGCTGACTGGCCTGTAGTTCCCAGGATCCTCCTCCTTCCCTTTTTTAAAGATTGGCACTACATTAGCCTTTTTCCAGTCATCTGGGACTTCCCCCGTTCGCCACGAGTTTTCAAAGATAACGGCCAATGGCTCTGCAATCACAGCCGCCAATTCCTTTCGCACTCTCGGATGCAACTCGTCCGGCCCCGTGGACTTGTGCACGTCCAGCTTTTCTAAATAGTCCCTAACCACCTCTTTCTCCACAGAGGGCTGGCCATCTACTCCCCATGTTGTGATGCCCAGCGCAGCAGTCTGGGAGCTGACCTTGTTAGTGAAGACAGAGGCAAAAAAAGCATTGAGCATATAACATGCGTTATAGTGGTAGATTCAGGGAACTCAACCTGTTTAGCTTAACAAAGAAGATTAAGGGGCAGCTTGATTAGGGCTTGTGTAAACTTAAAACACTGCACTGGCGCAGCTGTAGTGCTTTAACGAAGATGCTCTACTCCGAAGGAAGAGAATTCTCCCATCGGTGTAGTTAATCCACCTCCCCAAGAGGTGGTAGCTATGTCAGTGGAGATGCTCTCCAGCCAACATAGCACTGTCTACTCTGGTGGGTAGGTCAGTATAACTACATTGCTTGAGGTATGGTTTTTCCATACGCCTGAGGGATGTAGTTATACTGACATAAGTTGGTAGTGTACACCAAGCCTTAGTCTATAAGTACCTACATGGGGAGCTGATACTTGATAATAGGTTATTCAGTCTAGCAGAAAAAGGTATAACGTGATCCGGTGGCTGGCAGCTGAAGAAATTCTGATTGGGAATAAGGCATACATTTTTAATAGCAAGGGTAATTAACCATAGAAACAGTTTACTAAGGGTTATGGTAGATTCCCCATTGCTAGCAATCTTTAAATCAAGATTGACGTTCTAAAAGATATGCTAATTTGGGGAAGTTCTGTGGCCTGTGTTACACAGTAGCTCAGACTAGATCACAGTGGTCCCTTATGGCTTTGGAATCTATGAATGTTTTTAGATTTTTCTAATAGGTGATTTGCTATTGATGCCTTTGACTCACATGAAAAATTCTGTGAGAAGGAAGAGAGTAGGGAAAAATTGATCTCTGGATTGAGAATTAGGGAATGCTGTACTGTCACTAACTTCTTTTAAAGTTTTTAAATCATATGACAAAATATAAACCTGGAAGTTGTTAAATACTAATAAATCCATACTATGGATTAACAAGATGCAAAAAAGATTAGTATTTAATATTTCAGTGTTTCCCTTGGATGGGATCATCTGCTTTAATGACTTTGTCATATACCTAATGCCAAGATGTTACTGTTCAGTATCTTTTTAGTCTTCAGTAGAGCCTTGCAACCTGACCTGAACCTGACAGAATCAGAATACAGTTGTGGGGTTCGGGTCAGGTCTGTCACCTGTTGGCTGTGTCACCACCTACCCATGCAGTCAGTGTGGCAGTGGCTGCAGACCCCTCTCCTCCTGGCCACTACAATCTCTCTGTGGAGTAATACTGTAGCACTTCTCACGCCACATCATGCACAGTACAGTGAGGCCATGGTAGCCAGCAGGAGCAGGGCATGCAGCAGCTGTCATGTCAACTCCGTGGGCAAGGGGAGCGGGAAACCCCTACCAGGCCAAACCCCAAGGACGAGGAGACCATGCTGACAGGAGTTTGGGGGGAAAGGATCATGTTTGGGTCAGTTCTATAAAAGCCTCAACACACTCAGGTGGGATTTGCATTGGGTTGTGCTTGCTTTAGGTTCGTTTCAGGGTTTAAAATTAGGCCTGAGCTGACCTCTGGTCTGCATTGTGCTCTCCAAATACTTCACACAGCCCTGCTGACTGCAGTAGGACAATTGGTTACTGGATCAGGGTTGTCAGTTTCCCTGGGGAAAAACTAATTTAGGACAGGGCCCTGGTAAATACTGGTTTAAACCAGGAATCTGCGAAAAATAATTGTTAGTATCCAGAAGTTCAGCAAACGTAGAACAAATAATTTCAAACTTTAGATACATCCCTTCAGAACTGAGGAGTAGGTTCAGAGTTAGTTTTCTGCTGTATTATGCTGCATGGCCGATAGGACCTGGACTGGTAGTCTGCAACTGTGCATGCTTCTGATTGCTTAGTGCTTCAGGCCTACAACTCTGCATTTTTGTTTTCATATAATCAAATGTGTTTGACTTTTGTGTATATAATATTGAAAACTGAAATGAGTCATGACATGTATAAATTCCCTGAGAAAGTACTGAAGCAAAATGTATGCAGATATTCTGATCAGTTATTATAAATACATATATTAGTATTATACCCACTCAGTTTTACTTTATTTGTACATCTGTAAATTGATCCACGTATACTGTCTTGTGTAACCACGATTTGAATATGTAACTAAAACTAAGTGTAATGTGGTATGCATTAATGAAACTGTTTTTAAAATAGTCCAAGTGTAAGGCATTTTCTAACTGGCTTTTTGCTGGGGTGGTTAAAAACCATTATTTTATTTGATTAAAAATAACCTCTGGTAAAAAATTCTGTTAGGTTTAGCTTTCCTCATTGCAGAACAGTCGGCTTGTGCGCTGTTCAGGAATACTGTACTATTGTTTTCTTATACAAATGTGTTCTTCTCAATGTAAAACAAGTTTAAAATGTGTATCTTTCTGGGGAGTAGACACTGAAGGTGCCTTCCTCTCCTGGTCCTCCCATTTGCTGCCAATTTTATATTTTAGTTCTGAGTCCTGGCTCTGGTTACGGTGAAAGTAAGAAAATGATAAAATAGGGTCAGCGAAGCAGGTGAAATGGGACAAACTACCAAACGAACAAAAGTGGAAAATAAACGCTGCCTTGGAGGCAGGGTTACTTTCTGTCTAGGTACTTAAGGTCCCGTCACAACAGAATCTGAACAAAGCACAGATAATTATGAAGGTATGATTAGGGTGATGCGCTTGAGAACTAAGGTAGATTTTTATGATACAGTTTCTCCCAAAATTATTTTCACTATTGCTCAAAAGAATTGTGACCCTCATACAAAAATGGGACCTAAAAACTTATTTTCTTTGTTTGCTGTTGGTGTTTTTCCATTATTATGAATTGGATTAATTGGGTGCTTCTCTTTATAGGAATCACCATATTACTGTTTAACAGTTTGATTACGCACTACATCAAAGATTTTAGATCTAGCAAACTCATTAGGCTTCATCTAGTTGGTTACGAAGGGTCTTGAACGGTACAATAGAAAACAGTGAGCACTAGGGGATTAGAGAAGTCTAAGCACTTTCATAAGATCTTTCTGAAGAGCTTTGAGGTCTCTTCACTCCCAAGTGCAGCTGCTGACAACATGACTTTGATTTTCAGGACTTGTACTGTGTTCGTAGTGACCTGGGGAACCTGCTCAAAGCCCTGGGTCGCTTGGAAGAAGCCAAGGTAGGTGTTCAGTAGAATACATTTAAACGTCAATGTTTTGAAAACTTGAACTTTTCACCAAGTCTTCAAATCTGCGTTGATCTGCAAACAATCTGAGAAACTGCTGAAAACTGAAGGCACTGAATTGCCCCAGCGTAGTTGCAGGGCAAGATGTGGCACGTCTATGTTAAATGTTGGTTTAAAACAAGAAACGGAACATTACTGAGTCTTTCTGCTGAACTAGACTATCTGATATCATTCTGAAGTCTTGGGCAGGGCCTTCACCATGATCTTATCTGGAAATAAATAACATTCCTTCAAATCTGAGGCTTGCCTGCTGGTGCCAAGCAGAGAGCCTGTGATTTAGCTCGAGATTCCTGTACAATGCAGGTGCTATTGAAAATGCTGCTCTTCTAAAGTCCTTTGCAGCTTGTAAGTGGAGAAGAACCTTATCCAAATGTTACTCTGTAATATTGGCTTTTAAAGATTTTATTCTTTAACCTTTCCCCTCACCTTTATAGTGGAAGAAAGGCTAATAAACTATCATAGATGCAGTACATCATCCCCTAAACTTGTGTTTCCATGTCTTTCCCCAAAATAAAGCATCAGAAGGACAAAGCTGGTTTGTTTGGGAAATGAACTGATTGAAAGAAAACTTGCTAAAGTGGAAAGGTGGCTTCTAGCAGTCTGTGTTTCCCAAACTGAGAATTTGAATACCAAGATGGGTTTTAAAGCTCTTGACATATTTAAAACTTTGATTGCAAAACAAAATGGTCTTGTTACAAGCCACCTTACGCGTCCGCGCTGCAGGGGTGAGGAGTGTGGAGAAACCAGAGTGACTTTGGACTCCACGTCTGTCACTCCAAGCCCCACGCGCATGCTAACAAGTGGAGTGTATGAACAGTGTAGCTGTCTGTTTGGCTGCAGCACCATCTGGGGAGGGATATTGCTTTTAGCACCATCTATTATGGGGTAGAGGAAGTGCCACTTTAAAGTGCATTGTTCGTATTTTTTTCTGACAACTCGGATACATACTTGTCTACACCAGCATAATTCACAGTTGGTCAGATCTGAGCTGAACAGATTCTGAAATAGTTCACCAATTATAAATGTCTTTGAGACACTTGGTTCTCAGCCCACCAAGTGGACAGCTAACATGCATTGCACTTCACTGCAGCTTTAGTGTGACTGGTATAGGCCAAGACACTGCGCCTGCCTTAGGTTGCTGACCTCTTTGTTTCAGAGCTCTGGAGACACCTAGTCTGAAAGTTGTTCTGTTTTTTCTGAGAACTCACTGAGCAAGAAAAATATCTTGAGTAAATTGCAATGTATTTCTTTGGTTATCAGTGCATTTGAAAGATCAAGCCAGCAAATTCCTTACAGTTTGAACCAAAACTTAATTTCTTGGTAGACATTTCAGAGCCTTTCTTCCCAAAAAAAAAAAAGTCCCTGCTGTATGCAATAGCCCTGATTAACCCTCTCCCTTCTGCATGACTCCTATGTTACAGATTGTTCTCATTCCCATGTTAGACATATCCAGAGAATTTCAATTGCTTTGTTGAACTTTTACTAATGATCTTGTTTTATTTTCTCTCTTGTTTTTGGTTTTTCACCACTGATATTGTATTTAGAAGGTTTCAGGTGGGTGAAACCTCCTATTCCATGCGTAAGGTGCCTCGCTGAAGGGAGCTCGAGGCCTGGATCTAGGGCAGACACACACCTCCTCCTCCTCTTCCAGCAAGGAACGCACCGAAAAGTCACATGATGAGAAATATGGTAACGGGTTTGTAACTGCCACAGCAAAACCATTTGCCTCCATGCCTGAATCTTCTGTCTTGTGGCTTCAGAAACAGCTTAAAATATTTTATTTACAAGCAAGTAACGTAAGAGAATGTTTTATACTACTAGCCACAATTCTTTCAAAGAAATAAAGTAAAAGTAAATTAAGATATTTAAAAAAAAAAAAAGAAATAATAATTGGAAATAGTTTATAGTAAAATCTTCTAACTCTTCTGGTTGTTCATTTTTTCCTTTTTTTCTTCTTTGTTTGGATTGCAGCGTTCTGCTCTTCTGATGATGCGCTGTGATCCTGCAGTAGCGCAAAGGCTGCGCAGCGGTAACGCGCATTGCGTGCGAGTAAGCCCTTGTGAACGGTTGTCTAGATGATTAATCTCTGATTGGGCGGCTGTCTGAGCTCCATGCCATACTCTTTTAGATAAAATCGGGTCACTGTTCATTTAGTCCAGATGTCAAATTTAACATGGAAGTTTCTACATGGGCCTGTCTGGTAGATTAATGATTCTGGTTGGCCGTTCACTCTATCTTGGGGCATTCTACGTAGCACAGCAATTTGCAGCGATAGCGTGGCGGCGTGCTGTTAGGATGCGCCAGCGACTTCTTGCGCTTGCATTACAGGGACCTAAACCTTCATGCAATTCTGTTATTTGAGGTTTTGAAGCTGCAGTGACTCAGTCAAAATATATTAAAGAAGGAGGAGTTGTGAGTAGAAATAGCAGAATAAAATACAACTTGCATGTAACTTCTGACTCAGGGGAAAGAACAGGTAAGCCTTCAAAAATGTTAATGCCATTTTCAGTAGTTTTCTTCTAGATTTTTTTTTAAAAAACATTTTATATCCATATCTTCAGAGTACTTTTAAAGTCATATACATTTTTTCTGACTTAAGACCTTTGTATCCAAGGGAAACCAGTTGCTTTATGGAGTAAATTCTTGACTCCTAGATTTGACGGACAAGTCAGAACTAGAAATGATTTGGAAGCAAAATCCTCAGTTCTGTACTAACAGGTGAATTGGTTTCTGAAGGCATATTACCTAAAGATCAGCATAACTGAAAAATGGTGGGCTTGCACTTAGGTTTTGGTTTGCGCTGGCGCAGGATCAGCCAGCTGTTTACAGTGCATTAGTTTTGGCGCAAGCTAGCCTATACTGCAGGATCACTTTTGGCTGGTTAGAGAAGGAATACTGACGATTGTTTTTTTTTTCTCGTTTTTCTTTTTACAAATATTCCCCTTCCTCTCTATCTTTCTTCTTAACTGTTTCAAGGCCTGTTACTTGAAAGCAATTGAGACTCAGCCAAACTTTGCAGTAGCATGGAGTAATCTTGGGTGTGTTTTCAATGCTCAAGGAGAAATTTGGCTTGCCATTCATCACTTTGAAAAGGTAACTGTTTACGCCTGTCATGTTCTTCAGTTAATTCTAGTGAGCGAAGAATTGGGTACATAGACGTAAGTACTTTTCTAGCTGGTAGAAGTATTCAGGTCTGCATATACTACTACCCAATGTGGTATATTGTTAATTATTGGTATAACTTAACTCATGAAATACTTATTCACGTGTTATGCTGCCAAGTTGACACTGGAGTGATGTTTTAGAATTGCTGTAATAAGGAATTATCAAAGGTGGAAAAATTCTGCTCTGACAGAGCATGTGGTAAATGACTTTAATAGCCCTTTTCCATCTCTAACTCCTGTGAGAACTGCTTTATTACAAGCATTTCTAAAACATCATCCTGGTAGTATCTGAGCACTCTTAAATAAAGTTGGCTAGTACAATTTCCTGTTAAAGTAGTTTTCTTCAGTTTGCTGTTTCCAAGTATTTCCATTGAACAGCTTAGGAAAGTTACTTCAAACGGATGTACTAATTGCATTTTCCCACGATGTTAAATATTGTTTCCTGCCCGTGTTTCTACCTCTAGATTCTTATGTATAATTCCTGCTCTTGCTAGTGTGCAACACCTCCCAGTTAGTATAATCTGATAATGTGCTGTTTCTCTTCAGATTCCTTAATGGTCTAAATCCAGTCCTAATATATCCTACACAACAATTTTTTTTTGGTCTCTATGACCAGGATCACAAACAGCAATTATGATCATTCAGCCATTTTTACTCCATGTGGTAGTTTTCATATGAGTGACCTTTAAGTTTTTAGTCTATCAAATGCTTATCTAAAATCTAATGTTAAATCTACGTTCTGTATTTTGAATCTTTAACTTATTAGCATACTTTCAGTTCCTAGTAAAATAATGTACCAGATATGAACTTGCTAGAATAGCCTTCTAAAGACCAATACAATATTTGCTCTCTTTTACTCTTGTACTGACTCTCTCTATAGCATCTAAAAAAAATTGTAGTTGGCTCAGTATTTTGCCACAGGTGATATATTTTTATATATTTTTGATATATTTATATATTTTTATAACCTAAAACAACCACAAGTGGCATCTGTTGGAATCCATTTTGACAGGCGAGGGATTGCATGAACATGGAGACAACTAGGTCAGGGTTGATATTTTGGTAGGCCAGTTTAGGGGAGCTTGTACTGTGGTGTGTTCTGTGGATAAAAATTGGACTTCAGTCCTCACTGTTGTCAATCCAGCATCTTTCACAAGTGGTAAATTCACTCCAGAAAGCATGCAGAAATATGTTGTGTATATTAGCATTTTATGCTTACCTTTAATCTTTCTTACTCATTAGTTTTATAGAATCCTTTAAATAACTGCTTACAAATTGGGTTATATACATTAAAAAACTATTAACTTTGGGTTTCTTAGTGTACTGTTCAAAGCTTGTAAGTTACCTTTTTTAATATCTTCAGGCTGTGACACTTGACCCAAACTTCTTGGATGCTTACATCAATTTGGGGAATGTTCTAAAGGAGGCAAGGATATTTGACAGGTAAGCATATAACATCCCTTCAGCAGCCAATCAGATGCTTAACCAAACATGTATTAGGACTCCTAATTTAGAGAGCTTTTCTTACTTCAAGCATTGCCTGTAAAGACTGCAATTCAAGGAGAAACATATGCTCTTTATATGCAAGCTTTGAGCTTCCTGGAGAGCAGAAATTTAGCCTTGTCTGTCACTACTCCTGTTGGTATCCTTCTTGTGAGATCTAAGGCTTTCACCTCATTTTTATTAATACAGTGTAGTTAGGCTATTTGCCAAAACTTTAGTTCTGCTTTGCCTCTTTTTTTTTTTTTTTCTTTTCCCCATTGAGACTTTCCTGCTCCATTCTAGATGACTTGTGTTCATAGAAGTGTAGGGCTGGAAGGGACCTCAATAGGTCATAAAGTCCAGGCCCCTGTGCTGAGGCAGAACCAAGTAAATCTAGAGTCTAGACCAGGGGTCCCAAACTCAATTTACCTTAGTGCCAGTCCTCAAATTCGCCCAGTGGGGCAATAATGTCACTCATGATGCCCAGAACCCGCCCCCCCAAAACTCCGTCCCACACCTGCCTAAGGCTTTGGGAGGGAGTTTGGGTGGGGGAGGAGGTCTAGGGTAGGGGATTGGGGTGCAGAAGAGGTGAGAGGTTGGGCTCTGGGAAGGGGTGTGAGGGAGAGGGTCTGGGGTGCAGGCTCTGGGATGGGGTTTGCGTGCTGGGTGCAAGAGGAGGGGGTGGGGTTGCAGGCTCTGGGAGGGAGTTTGGGGGCAGGAGGGATTGTGTGGGGATGGGGTGGGGGTGCTAGTGCAGGCTCTGGGAGGGGGTTGGGGTGTGGTGCTTACCTGGGGCTCCAAGGCGGGGCAGGCTGGGGGGGCCTCTGTGTGCTGCTGCCCCCAGGCACCACCCCTGCAGCTTCCCATTGGCTGCAGGGGCGCTCAGGGCAGGGGCAGCGTGCGGAGGCACAGCCCTGCCCCAGCGCAGCAGGGAGAGGCTGGCAGCCATGTGGAGCAAGCGCGCAGGAAGCTGCTCAGCTCCTCTGCACTGCCAGTGGTGAGCGGGGCCCCAGGCCGTTTTAAATCCTGAGTGTCTCTGGATTAAGTTTAGAAGTGTGAGCAACAAGAGTGATGTAGTGGTGGGAGTCTGCTATAGACCACCGGACCAGGGGGATGAGGTGGATGAGGCTTTCTTCCGGCAGCTACTAGATCGCATGCCCTGATTCTCATGGGTGACTTTAATTTTCCTGATATCTGCTGGGAGAGCAATACAGCGTTGCATAGACAATCCAGGAAGTTTTTGGAAAGCGTAGGGGACAATTTCCTGGCGCAAGTGCTAGAGGAGCCAACTAGGGGGGGCGCTTTTCTTGACCTGCTGCTCACAAACCGGGTAGAATTAGTGGGGGAAGCAAAAGTGGATGGGAATCTGGGAGGCAGTGACCATGAGTTGGTTGAGTTCAGAATCCTGATGCAGGGAAGAAAGGTAAGCAGCAGGATACGGACCCTGGACTTCAGGAAAGCAGACTTCGACTCCCTCAGGGAACGGATGGCGAGGATCCCCTGGGGGACTAACTTGAAGGGGAAAGGAGTCCAGGAGAGCTGGCTGTATTTCAAGGAATCCCTGTTGAGGTTACAGGGACAAACCATCCCAATGAGTCGAAAGAATAGTAAATATGGCAGGCGACCAGCTTGGCTTAATGGTGAAATCCTAGCGGATCTTAAACATAAAAAAGAAGCTTACAAGAAGTGGAAGGATGGAAATATGACCAGGGAAGAGTATAAAAATATTGCTCGGGCATGTAGGAATGATATCAGGAGGGCCAAATCGCACCTGGAGCTGCAGCTAACGAGAGATGTCAAGAGTAACAAGAAGGGTTTCTTCAGGTATGTTGGCAACAAGAAGAAAGCCAAGGAAAGTGTGGGCCCCTTACTGAATGAAGGAGGCAACCTAGTGACAGAGGATGTGGAAAAAGCTAATGTACTCAATGCTTTTTTTGCCTCTGTCTTCACTAACAAGGTCAGCTCCCAGACTGCTGCGCTGGGCATCACAAAATGGGGAAGAGATGGCCAGCCCTCTGTGGAGATAGAGGTGGTTAGGGCCTATTTAGAAAAGCTGGATGTGCACAAGTCCATGGGGCCGGACGAGTTGCATCCGAGAGTGCTGAAGGAATTGGCGGCTGTGATTGCAGAGCCATTGGCCATTATCTTTGAAAACTCGTGGCGAACGGGGGAAGTCCCGGATGACTGGAAAAAGGCTAATGTAGTGCCAATCTTTCAAAAAGGGAAGAAGGAGGATCCTGGGAACTACAGGCCAGTCAGCCTCACCTCAGTCCCTGGAAAAATCATAGAGCAGGTCCTCAAAGAATCAATCCTGAAGCACTTGCATGAGAGGAAAGTGATCAGGAACAGCCAGCATGGATTCACCAAGGGAAGGTCATGCCTGACTAATCTAATCGCCTTTTATGATGAGATTACTGGTTCTGTGGATGAAGGGAAAGCAGTGGATGTATTGTTTCTTGACTTTAGCAAAGCTTTTGACACGGTCTCCCACACTATTCTTGTCAGCAAGTTAAGGAAGTATGGGCTGGATGAATGCACTATAAGGTAGGTAGAAAGCTGGCTAGATTGTCGGGCTCAACGGGTAGTGATCAATGGCTCCATGTCTAGTTGGCAGCCGGTATCAAGTGGAGTGCCCCAAGGGTCGGTCCTGGGGCCGGTTTTGTTCAATATCTTCCTAAATGATCTGGAGGATGGTGTGGATTGCACTCTCAGCAAATTTGCGGACGATACTAAACTGGGAGGAGTGGTAGATACGCTGGAGGGGAGGGATAGGATACAGAAGGACCTAGACGAATTGGAGGATTGGGCCAAAAGAAATCTGATGAGGTTCAACAAGGATAAGTGCAGGGTCCTGCACTTAGGACGGAAGAATCCAGTGCACCGCTACAGACTAGGGACCGAATGGCTAGGCAGCAGTTCTGCGGAAAAGGACCTAGGGGTGACAGTGGACGAGAAGCTGGATATGAGTCAGCAGTGTGCCCTTGTTGCCAAGAAGGCCAGTGGCATTTTGGGATGTATAAATAGGGGCATAGCGAGCAGATCGAGGGACGTGATCGTTCCCCTCTATTCGACATTGGTGAGGCCTCATCTGGAGTACTGTGTCCAGTTTTGGGCCGCACACTACAAGAAGGATGTGGATAAATTGGAGAGAGTCCAGCGAAGGGCAACAAAAATGATTAGGGGTCTAGAACACATGACTTACGAGGAGAGGCTGAGGGAGCTGGGATTGTTTAGCCTGCAGAAGAGAAGAATGAGGGGGGATTTGATAGCTGCTTTCAACTACCTGAAAGGGGGTTCCAAAGAGGATGGCTCTAGACTGTTCTCAATGGTAGCAGATGACAGAACGAGGAGTAATGGTCTCAAGTTGCAGTGGGGGAGGTTTAGATTGGATATTAGGAAAAACTTTTTCACTACGAGGGTGGTGAAACACTGGAATGCGTTACCTAGGGAGGTGGTAGAATCTCCTTCCTTAGAAGTTTTTAAGGTCAGGCTTGACAAAGCCCTGGCTGGGATGATTTAACTGGGAATTGGTCCTGCTTCGAGCAGGGGGTTGGACTAGATAACCTTCAGGGGTCCCTTCCAACCCTGATATTCTATGATTCTATGAAATCACCCGGGGGACAGGCAGGGTGGGAATGCACTGGGGCGGCAGGCAGGGCCAAGAGAGAGATCCAGCCCCAAAATTGCTGGAGCCCCACAGGCCACATTGGAGAGGTTCTTGGGCCGCAGCTGGCCCGCTGGCCGGGACTTTGAGACCCCTGGTCTAGACCATCCCTGACAGGTATTTGTCGAATAGTCAGTGATGGGTATTCCACAACCTCCCTTGGAAGCCTATTCGAGAAATTAACTACCCAGATAGTTAAACCTTTTCCTAATGTCTAACCTAAATCTCCCTTGCTGAAAATTATGCCCGTTGCTATTTGTCCTGCCTTCAGTAGATATGGAGGACAACCATTGTCCTCTAACAGTGCTTAACAATATCAGGTCCCCACTCAAGTCTCCTTTTTTCAAAACTAAACACGCCCGGATTTTACTTCAACCTTTCCTCATAGTCATAGGTCATGTTTTCTAAACTTTTATCATTTCCTGTTGCTCTCTTATGAACTCTCTCCATTTTGTCCACATCGTTCCTAAAGTGTGGTGCCCAGAATTGGCACACTACTCCAGCTGAGGCCTCACCAGCGCCAAATAGGGTGGGAGAGTTACTTCCTGTGTCTTACATACAATACTCATGTTAATATGCCCCTGAATGGTAGCCCTTTTCATAACTGCATCACATGGTAGATTCATTCAACTTCTAGTGCACTATAACCCCCAGATTCTTTTCATTGGTACTGCCACCTAGCCAGTTATTCTTCACTTTGTAGTTGTGCATTTGATATTTTCCTTGCTAAGTGTAGTCCTTTGCACCTTGCTGAATTTCCCCTTGTTGATTTCAGACCAGTTCTCTAATTTGTCAGTCGATTTGAATCTAATTCTGCCCTCCAAAGTGCTTGCAACCCCTTCAGGCTTGGTGTCATCTGCACATTTTATAAGCATACTCTCCACTCATTAACCAAGTAATTATTAATGAAAAATATTGCATAAGACAGGACTGACCCCTATAGAACCCCACTATATACACCCTCCCAGTTTGACAGCAAGCCACTGATGATCATAGAATCATAGAATATCAGGGTTGGAAGGGACCCCAGAAGGTCATCTAGTCCAACCCCCTGCTTGAAGCAGGACCAATTCCCAGTTAAATCATCCCAGCCAGGGCTTTGTCAAGCCTGACCTTAAAAACTTCTAAGGAAGGAGATTCTACCACCTCCCTAGGTAACGCATTCCAGTGTTTCACCACCCTCGTAGTGAAAAAGTTTTTCCTAATATCCAATCTAAACCTCCCCCACTGCAACTTGAGACCATTACTCCTCGTTCTGTCATCTGCTACCATTGAGAACAGTCTAGAGCCATCCTCTTTGGAACCCCCTTTCAGGTAGTTGAAAGCAGCTATCAAATCCCCCCTCATTCTTCTCTTCTGCAGGCTAAACAATCCCAGCTCCCTCAGCCTCTCCTCATAAGTCATGTGTTCTAGACCCCTAATCATTTTTGTTGCCCTTCGCTGGACTCTCTCCAATTTATCCACATCCTTCTTGTAGTGTGGGGCCCAAAACTGGACACAGTACTCCAGATGAGGCGTCACCAATGTCGAATAGAGGGGAACAATCACGTCCCTCGATCTGCTGGCAATGCCCCTACTTATACATCCCAAAATGCCATTGGCCTTCTTGGCAACAAGGGCACACTGCTGACTCATATCCAGCTTCTCGTCCACTGTCACCCCTAGGTCCTTTTCCGCAGAACTGCTGCCTAGCCATTCGGTCCCTAGTCTGTAGCGGTGCACTGGATTCTTCCGTCCTAAGTGCAGGACCCTGCACTTATCCTTATTGAACCTCATCAGATTTCTTTTGGCCCAATCCTCCAATTCGTCTAGGTCCTTCTGTATCCTATCCCTCCCCTCCAGCGTATCTACCACTCCTCCCAGTTTAGTATCATCCGCAAATTTGCTGAGAGTGCAATCCACACCATCCTCCAGATCATTTAGGAAGATATTGAACAAAACCGGCCCCAGGACCGACCCTTGGGGCACTCCACTTGATACCGGCTGCCAACTAGACATGGAGCCATTGATCACTACCCGTTGAGCCCGACAATCTAGCCAGCTTTCTACCTACCTTATAGTGCATTCATCCAGCCCATACTTCCTTAACTTGCTGACAAGAATAGTGTGGGAGACCGTGTCAAAAGCTTTGCTAAAGTCAAGAAACAATACATCCACTGCTTTCCCTTCATCCACAGAACCAGTAATCTCATCATAAAAGGCGATTAGATTAGTCAGGCATGACCTTCCCTTGGTGAATCCATGCTGGCTGTTCCTGATCACTTTCCTCTCATGCAAGTGCTTCAGGATTGATTCTTTGAGGACCTGCTCTATGATTTTTCCAGGGACTGAGGTGAGGCTGACTGGCCTGTAGTTCCCAGGATCCTCCTTCTTCCCTTTTTGAAAGATTGGCACTACATTAGCCTTTTTCCAGTCATCCGGGACTTCCGCCGTTCGCCACGAGTTTTCAAAGATAATGGCCAATGGCTCTGCAATCACAGCCGCCAATTCCTTCAGCACTCTCGGATGCAACTCGTCCGGCCCCATGGACTTGTGCACATCCAGCTTTTCTAAATAGTCCCTAACCACCTCTATCTCCTCAGAGGGCTGGCCATCTCTTCCCCATTTTGTGATGCCCAGCGCAGCAGTCTGGGAGCTGACCTTGTTAGTGAAAACAGAGGCAAAAAAAGCATTGAGTACATTAGCTTTTTCCACATCCTCTGTCACTAGGTTGCCTCCCTCATTCAATAAGGGGCCCACAATTTCCTTGGCTTTCTTCTTGTTGCCAACATACCTGAAGAAACCCTTCTTGTTACTCTTGACATCTCTCGTTAGCTGCAGCTCCAGGTGCGATTTGGCCCTCCTGATATCATTCCTACATGCCCGAGCAATATTTTTATACTCTTCCCTGGTCATATGTCCAACCTTCCACTTCTTGTAAGCTTCTTTTTTATGTTTAAGATCCGCTAGGATTTCACCATTAAGCCAAGCTGGTCGCCTGCCATATTTACTATTCTTTCGACTCATTGGGATGGTTTGTCCCTGTAACCTCAACAGGGATTCCTTGAAATACAGCCAGCTCTCCTGGACTCCTTTCCCCTTCAAGTTAGTCCCCCAGGGGATCCTCGCCATCCGTTCCCTGAGGGAGTCGAAGTCTGCTTTCCTGAAGTCCAGGGTCCGTATCCTGCTGCTTACCTTTCTTCCCTGCGTCAGGATCCTGAACTCAACCAACTCATGGTCACTGCCTCCCAGATTCCCATCCACTTTTGCTTCCCCCACTAATTCTACCCGGTTTGTGAGCAGCAGGTCAAGAAAAGCGCCCCCCCTAGTTGGCTCCTCTAGCACTTGCGCCAGGAAATTGTCCCCTACGCTTTCCAAAAACTTCCTGGATTGTCTATGCACCGCTGTATTGCTCTCCCAGCAGATATCAGGAAAATTAAAGTCACCCATGAGAATCAGGGCATGCGATCTAGTAGCTTCCGTGAGCTGCCGGAAGAAAGCCTCATCCACCTCATCCCCCTGGTCCGGTGGTCTATAGCAGACTCCCACCACTACATCACTCTTGTTGCACACACTTCTAAACTTAATCCAGAGACACTCAGGTTTTTCTACAGTTTCGTACCGGAGCTCTGAGCAGTCATACTGCTCCCTTACATACAGTGATTACTCTTTGCGTAGTCTTTTTCAACCAGTTGTGAACCCACCTTATAGTAACTGCATCTAGATATCAGGGTTGCAAAACTGTATGGAGGGCCAGGTAGGGAAGGCTGTGCCTCCCCAAACAGGCTGGCCTCCGTCCCCTCCCACTTCCCGCTCCCTGACTGCCCCTCCCCCTCAGACCCCCCCCCCCCCGACCCATCCAACTCCCCCTGCTCCTTGTTTCCTGACCGCCCCCCTCCCGGGACCCCCCGCCCCTAACTGCACCCTCACCCCCTATCCAACCTCCCCTGACTTCCCTGACCCCTATCCAGCCCCCCTCCCCCTGGGACTCCCATGCCTCCCTCCCCCTCCCCCCGGGACTCCTATGCCTATCAAACTGCCCCCCTGCTCCCCATCCCCTGACTGCCCTTTATCCAACCCTCACCGCCCCCTTACCATTCCGCTCAGAGCGGCAGGACTGGCTTATTGGAAAGCCTGGGAGCTGCGCAGGTGCAAGCCATGCTGCCCGGGTGGCTACAGGGGAGGGGGAACAGCAGGGGAGGGGCTGGGGTCTAGCCTCCCCAGCCAGGAGCTCAAGGGCCGGGCAGGATGCTCCCATGGGCCATAGTTTGCCCACCACTGATCTAGACCGTATTTCCATAGTTTGCTTATGAGAATGTCAAGTGGGACTGTGTCAAAAGCCTTAT
Source organism: Eretmochelys imbricata (assembly GCF_965152235.1). Classification (NCBI taxonomy): domain Eukaryota; kingdom Metazoa; phylum Chordata; order Testudines; family Cheloniidae; genus Eretmochelys; species Eretmochelys imbricata. Next base: position 103,158,045 of record NC_135580.1, read on the forward strand.
GGAAATTAAGGTATATCACATCTACTCCATTTTCTCTGTCCTCCAGGCCAGTAACCCTGTCAAAGAAGAAGGAAATTCAGTTGGTTTGGCATGATGCAGTCTTGATAAACCCATGCTGTCGATTCCTTATAACCCTGTTATCCTCTAGATGTTTACAAATTGTTTAATAACTGGTTCCAGTACCTTACTAGGTATTGAAGTTAGATTAACTGATCTATATTTCTCCAGGTCCTCTTTATGCACCTTTTTAAAGATATGTACTGTTTTGCCTATTTCCAGTCCTCTGGGACATCATGTGTCCTCCATGAGTTCGCAAAGATAATTGGTGTTTAGTTCTGAGACTGCTTCAGCTAGCTCCTTAAGTAGTCAAGGATGAATTTCCTCAGGCCCCGCGGACTTGTATTTAACTTATCTAAATATTCTTTAACCTGTTCTTTCCCTATTTTGGCTTGCATTCCTTCCCCCTTGTTAATATTGTGTTGAGTATCTGGTCACCATTTCACTTTTTAGTGAAGACAGAAGCAAAAGAGGCATTAAATACCTCAACCATCTTGATATCATCCATTATTAGCTCTCCTTTCCCACTAAGTAGAGGACCTACAGTTTCCCTTTGTCTCTCTTGCTCTGAATATATTTAAAGTGCCTCTTTTTATTACCTTTTGTCCCTTGTTAGGTGTAACTCATTTTGTGCCTTAGCCTTTCTGGTTTTGTCCTTTCATGCTTGTGCTATTTTTTTTGTATGCCTTAACAGTTTGTCCATGTTTCCAGTTTTTGTAGGATTCATTTTTCATTTCTGATGGAGCCATATTCACCTCTTACTGTTCTTCCTGTCTTTCCTTTTCATCAGGATAACTTGCAGTTGTGCTTTTAATACTATCTCCTTGAGCAACTGCCAACTCTCCTGAATGCCTTTATCCCTTAAATTTTTCTTCCCACAGGACCTTACCTACCAATGCTGAGTTTGTCTGATGTCCATTGACCTTATTCTGCTGCTCTCTCGTTCCTTTCCTTAGAATTGTGAAATTGTCATTTCGTGATCACTTTTACCCAAATTGCCTTCCACCTTCAGATTCACTCCCAGTTCATCCCTGTTCATCAGAAGCAAGTCTTAATGTCTGAGGCAGAGTCCATTGTCTTGGTCTGTGTGTGGTGGCACAATGTTTGGTAAAGGAGCAATTTCTCAGTCAGAACATACAACCCTAATCATCAGATTTGGTCTTGTGCTGGGCCTTTTACTGGACATGCGGACCCTGAGAGGGTCTGTAGCATTGAAGTTAATCCAGTTTCATCCAGGCACTGTGGCAGTGAATTATTCAGCATACTCTCTTGCTGTGGACCAGTGGGAGTTTCAGTACCAAGTTAGAACATGTTCCACAATATCTAACACAGCCATATCATGTTTCAGAAATGTCACCATTGTGGAGATATTCAGGTCTGCTACCTGCAATCCATCCATATTTCCATGCAACATTACTCTGGATTTAGCCTTGATGAAGTTCTCAGTTTGGGACAACAGAATTTCCTCACAGTTGCCATGGAGTCTGAGGATTTTTTAAACAATTTGCCATGTTTAAAGAATAGTTAATTAGCATAGTATATGTTTCTTCAAGGTTGCCTTCAGGAATCTGTTCTCTGCCATCCTCCTTACAGTAAATTAGTGATTACACTGAAAGACCTGACTGGTGAGGGAGTGGTTTCTGCCCCTTTTCCTCAGATTGGATGCATGAACATGTAATCAGAGTACAAATGCTTTCTGGAAACTTCGAAGTTCAGTTGCTGAGGATAAACATTTTTCCTGCTGTATGGATCCATAGACGTGGTCATCTTGAAGAGTCAGAGTTAAAATGGTAGATAATCTTTGAGGACACAAATTACTAAATTAATCAAGACCAGAGAAGACCAAGCAATCTAATGTAGCTTAATGAATGGGCAAGATGATGGCAAATTAAATTCACTGTCAGTGAATTTCAATGCTATTTAGGAGGGATAATTTGATCTATTCATATTCAGACCTTATTGGGCTTTAAATTAAATGTAAAAACTTGAAAAAATAACTTGGCAATCTTTGGACACTCAATGTGCAATGGTTATCAAAAAAGAAAATGGTGTTAGGATAATTATGAAGATATGTTTTAGAGTTCAAATGTATTCTTGCCTCTGGAATACTGTGTTCTGTTCTGGACAGCCTATTTCAAAATGGTGTAATAAAACTTAGTGGCCGGGGGCTCAGAAGCTGGTGATAAGTGATTAAAAGGCTTAGAGAAATTTATAAGTGAAGACTTAACAGATTGGGACTGCGTAATTATGAGAGGAGATGTGAATTCAATAAAACCTTGCCAGCACACTTAAAACTAATAAAAGGAAATACTGTTATGTGCAAGGCACAGTTATTTCACTGTCGCAGGATACTGTTGAAGGCAAGAGTGTAGAATTTTAAATAGTTTCAGAATTGATGTGGATAGTGAGACCATCCAGAGGTACAAAAGTTAGGACTTAAAACTCTTGGTGGTTTTTTTAAAACAGATATAAACCCTTGTGTTTCAAGGCATAAGGAAGGGGGGCTAGGAAGAAATGGGGGCTAGGAAGAAACTTTCTGTGAGGACTGTTTATTCCATAACTGCTGAATCCAGTACAGACTTCTGTCTCAGAATACTGGACAAGACAGACTGCTGGTGCGCATTTGTTTTAATTTCAGCGTGATAACACAGATGTGAGTTGATGCTTTATGCAGAACATTTTTGGTCTTCCTTGAATTTGCCCTTTCCATGCTTCAGACTTGGGAGACCTGGGTTCAGTTCTCTCCTCCATTCAGACACTCCCTGTGTGACCTTGGGAAAAACCACCGTGCCTCAGTTTCCCATTTGTAAAAGGGGGAAAATAGCACTGCCCTACTTCTCAGAGGGTGTTGTGAGGATAAATACATTAAAGATTGTGATACCCTCATACTAGTGTGGTGAGGGGTCCATAAGTACCATAGATAGTTATTTGTTCACTTGTAACCAGAGATGTTTCTTTCTGAAAGGCCGAACTAGGAATTTGCAAGTTGACTAGTACTGGGAAGGTGGTTCCTGGATTATGGTGGCGCCTTTAGGATGGCTCTGTCTTCCAGTTCTAACTACGCAGATTGAAATTTGTGAGCTGTAAGATCAGGGAAGAGCGCACAGAATGGTAGCTTTGTTGTTATGTATGATTGCCATGTCAAAAAAAAAAAAAAAATTGGGACCTCTCATTCAACAATGCCTGTACCTGATGGCTGGCCAGCCGCTTATAAAATATTTCCACTTTCAGATCACTTTGGATTTAGGAGGAAGGGAGTTCCTTAATCCTGTATAGCCATCAGCTTTTTCTTTTTCAGTTTTCAGCCTTCTTCATTTTGAATGCCTTGTTTGTTTGTTTTTTCTGGTTTATGGAAAAGGATAAATAGTCCACCATTTTATTTGATATGCTTTTTATATCAACTTAATTCCAGACCTTCAAATCCTTCTTGCTACTGCTCTTCTCTGCACACTCTTCCACTTCTGAGGTAGGACAACTAAAATGGAGCACTATATTCAGCTGAGAATCTTTTATCTATTTTTTTTATATTCTCTGGCATATGTATTGCAGTATTTGTGGCTGCTGCAACACATTTGCATGGATGTCTTCATTGACCTGCCTAAAATCTCATTTTAGTTTTGTGCGATCATTGTTAATCTGAACACATAAATCTAAAATTTTAGTCCATGATTTTTTCCTGGAAAAAGAGCCAGGTTGTGGTGTTTTAGTGCTATGTACCATACTGTGTGTGAATTCATAAATAGGGTTATAATTTCTATTGACTGACTTGCAGCTTTTGAATTTCATAGGTGGCCTGAAAGGCACATTATGTTCTATTCTGGCCACCCGCACAATGCGGATCCTAGAATTTGACCCAGTAATTCCTATATGAAGCTCCATAATATGTGGTTAAATTAGAACATGTTTCTTAGAAAGATATCTGATTTGTTGATTACCTTTTGGTGATCTGTTCCACTGTGTAAATGCATTATTAAATTAATGTATTTTTTAGGAATCAAGATTCTTAGCCACATTTATTTATATAGAGGCACGGGTGTGCATGATCTTCAGACAAATAAAAAAGGTAGATTCTTAATACATGTTTACAATCTAAATTAGACATAACAGAGCAAGGAATGACACATGGGTTGGGGATGAGCAGGCAGAATAATGGAAAGATGAGATACAATAATAAGATTGAATGCTTTGCCATAATTTAACACTTTGTTGTGTTAAATTGATATATTTTGACAAAATACATTTGCTGTAAAGGTCAGAGTAGCATTTTTAAAGCAAGATCTCCTGTGACGCATAGCTGCTAAAGTAAAAGTAATCACAAGCACAAAGAACACTTTATTTCATCCCACGTGGGGATTATTCACATACAATGTAGATAAATGTAAGATAAAGCAAATAATGCAAAGGGACTCTATTGGAAACAGTCTGTAAAGTTGGCTGATGAGATGGCCTGAGCTTGGCTACATTATCTCAAAAACCTGCTGAGGTAGCATTGTTGCAAAAGTAAAACATACCCCTTAGGAGGACTAGTGTGCAAAAGAGAAGATACTCTTGGATCAGGGTACCTCTTAAGGCAAGAAATATAATATGCTAAATGTGCTAAAAGCTGCACACTGTAGACTAATCACAAGGACTCTGTCCTGAAAAACATAGTCTAATTTTAACTTGACCTATTTAACAAAAGGGAAGGTAACAAAACAGTAGGGGCTGGGTATATGAGAAGGAACAGGGATGAGAACCAGAAGAATACAAGGTTATTTACGGCAAGAGCATTATGGAAAAATAATCTATGTGTGGATCTTCAGTATAAATGACACTCTTCCTAGTTTCATGGGCAAAGGGGGCTTGAGGAGGGATTTGCACAAAAAGGGTAGTGGCCTGGGAAGGCATTCCTTGTGTAGAAGGGCAACATCTTAGACCACTTCTAGCAGCTACATAGTTTGTCCATTAAACACCTTGTTCCTTTTCACATTAGCTCTGTAGAGTTGATACTTAGCTGGCCACAGAAATCTTGTTTTCATGAATTAAACATCTCTGTATGTATTACTTTCTTTTAGAGATCCTTACATTCACAACTGATTTTTCTTAATGTTGTAGAAATATATTTAAAGTTTTATATTTTTTTTTCTTTACAGATGACTTGCAAAGGTGGGGAAGGGGGAATTGATCCTTTTTTAGTTTGATACACAGGAGACCTGTGAGGGGAATTTGGTTTTTTGTGTGTCTACCTCAGAAATGTTAGGGATTTCAAGTCCTTTTTGTTGGGGGTTGGAGATGTGCGTGAATTTGTTGATGACTGCAATATGGATTAGAAGCTCTCTTGGCTCTTAACTGATGGGAGCAGAGTGTCATTCTCCCAAGTCTGTTAATTAAATAGATGTCACAAAAAAGCAAGCAAAGCTTTTTAAACAGTCTGAATAAATCACTTGTCTCCTCAGATGGGTTTCACTTTTAGTTTCTGTAATGTCATAATCCTTCTTTTTCTCCAGTTGCCCTTATTCTTACAGGGTAGACAAGACTTTTCATGCCTTGACCTCAAAGCAGCAAAAGGCACAAACCCTATTTTCTCGTCTATGTAGGTTACCTTTATGACCAAGTTAAATGTAAAAATAACTTTCTGCTGTCATCTTACATAGGCCATGTGAACACTAACCACACATCTCTCATTACAGAGCTGTAGCAGCCTACTTACGAGCCTTGAGTCTGAGTCCTAATCATGCAGTTGTGCATGGCAACCTGGCCTGTGTGTATTATGAGCAAGGACTGATAGATCTGGCAATAGACACCTACAGACGTGCTATTGAGCTACAGCCACACTTCCCTGATGCCTATTGTAATCTGGCCAATGCTCTAAAGGAGAAAGGCAGTGTAAGGAGCATTTCTGTTTTCTTGCAGTCTACTATATTTAAGAGGTTCGGCTGATACTTATTTCAATGCCTTGAATGATAATGAACTTTAAGGTGGGATGTTGCCTTTAGTGTGTGTTTGATTTGCTTGTCAACTTGTAGGAGAAATAATAAGAGTAAAAAAATCTCCACCTCAAAGCTTATAAAGGTAGACACATTTACTTCTGAAGGAATTATGCACCAAAAAATTAAGCACACAGTATTTTAAAATTCTGCAAATTTTTTGTCAATAAATAAATGTGGCTCCAGCATGGCAGTTGGGAGCACAGGCCACTGGCTGCTTTGAGGTGGGAGATCACCCTGAAGGCTGTACCTCCCTCAGGACAGGGCCTCGGCAGTGAGGCTGCACCCAACCCTGACACAGTGCAAGAGCTGGGCCTGCCCAAGAAACACCACAGGGTCCTGCCCATCTGTGCCAGGTGCACTTGCTGTGGGTGGGCAGGATCAAAGTGTGGAGGGGCTTACTGTGGGGCAATCTGGGTGCGGGTGACTCAGTGGGAGATCTGGATGCACAGGGGCTCATTGCGGAGTTCTGGGTGCAGGGGCAGTGGGACGGCAGGGAATCCTGATGAAGGTGTTTGGGGCTCACGGGGGGAAGGGGGGTCTGGGTGTGGGGAGATTGGGCTTGACGGAGGGATCTGAGTGTGGGGAGCTTAGTAGGGAGGTCCAGGTGCAGCTGGTTGGGGCTCAGTGGGGTAAGTGTCGGGGGGGGGGGGAACTTGTCTGAGGGGTTCGGGTGTATGGTTGATAGGCCTCCTTAAGCGGGGAGCGCCAGCTGCTGCTGAGGGGATGCTCTATGCTGGGCTCCGGCTTCTCCCCGCAATTCCCCTATCCCTTTTCTTCTCCTCCCCACCCCCCTTTCCTTCTCCCCTACCTCTCCCCCCGGCCCCCCTTCGCTCCACCGCTGGCACTCATGGTTGCAGCGAAAACAGGAAAGCTCCCAGCACACGGAAGGGGAGCACAACTGGCGCTAGGACCCAAGAGGTGGTATTCAGCTGCAGAGTCATTGGAGCCAAGATGCAGACTCCTTTAGCTGGGCAGCTCTGCAGTTGCAGAAATGGGGGTGGGTGGGCAGTGGCACATAACCATGTGTGCCTCCCAGGTCTCGCCTCTGTGGGGACAAACCCCTCCCCGAAAAAAAAAAAGAAACTGCACCCATGCTCATTTTCTGCAGGGAAGCACAGGTAATCTGGGGAGGGGGTGGGCGGTGTTCTGCGGGCATGCAGTCTTGAAGAATCCCCCTAGGATGTAGTGTGACTTTCTCATTAAGCAGTGTTGTTACAGAAATATGTCAAACAGCAATTTCCTTGTTTATTTTGTTAAGTACTGCTTGAACACAATTCCATTTGTTTCTAAGGTTGCTGAAGCAGAAGAATGTTACAATACAGCTCTTCGTCTGTGCCCCACACATGCAGACTCACTTAATAACCTGGCAAACATCAAGCGAGAACAGGGAAACATTGAGGAGGCTGTTCGCCTATACAGAAAAGCTCTTGAGGTACATTTGGATATAAGGAGGAGGGTAGGATGTGGAAACATATGAGGGGTGGATTGTATTCGATAAAGAAGTAGATAGAGGAGGTGGTACTTCTGTTTAAGATTTGATTGATTTTGCCAAGGAGAACAACAACGGACAACTATCAGAGGGGTAGCCATGTTAATCTGTATCCACAAAAACAACGAGGAGTCCAGTGGCACCTTAAAAACTAACAGATTTATTTGGGCATAAGCAGAAACTCACTTCTAACTGTTCTGCAATGTGATGTCCTTGGAAGATCTGTGGGGCAAACTAACTCTCTTTTGTTTCCTATAGGTGTTCCCAGAGTTTGCTGCTGCCCATTCAAATTTAGCAAGTGTTCTGCAGCAGCAAGGAAAGCTGCAGGAGGCTCTGATGCATTACAAAGAGGCTATTAGGTAAGAATTTTGCTTTCTAAAATTCTGAGACTAGTGACAGGAATTCTACAGTCATTTAGAAAATGGCTTATAACTATTATGCAAACCAATAATCGAATAGCAGTCTGGACGGGCATTCTTAGAGGACAGACAACTTGTACTGTGGATAATGAATGGTGTGTTCTTTAATTTTAGAATCAGCCCCACGTTTGCAGATGCTTATTCAAATATGGGGAATACTTTAAAGGAGATGCAGGATGTTCAGGGAGCTTTACAATGTTACACCCGTGCCATCCAGATAAACCCTGCTTTTGCTGATGCCCACAGTAACCTGGCTTCTATTCACAAGGTACAGCCATGTTCATGGCTTTATTTTTTTAATAACACGGTGATGCATTTGGCAAACTCATTCCTGAATCTGCTTTTGCTTGCTGATTTAGTCTCTGCTTTTTGCAGGATTCAGGGAACATACCAGAAGCCATTGCTTCTTATCGCACTGCTCTGAAACTGAAACCTGATTTCCCAGATGCTTATTGCAACTTAGCCCACTGCTTGCAGGTGAGAAGAGAGAGATCTGACCGTAATTCTTTTGGAGATTATTCTAATGTAAATATCCAGGACTAACCACATATCAAGGATCCAGTGTATATATTTTAAAAGGAGCAGAAATAAGTCTTAGTCAAATAAGAAAATAAGACTATGGAACTATTTTCTCTTACAGAACTGTGCTTGGGTCATAGGTGATTTGAAATACAAGTGAGCTGTAATGGTTATTAAAATACTTTTCAAGTACCTTTTTATCTCTTGGAATGGAAGAAATGTTAATCACAGTCCCATGTAAACAGAGCTTCTCAAAGCTCTGACCTGGGTCAAGTGCAGTTGTTTAAAGTATTCTAACCAGCCATTCAATTTTTCATAAGAATGGCCATGCTGGGTCAGACCAATGATCCATCTAGCCCAGTATCCTGGCTTCTGATAGTGGCCACTATCAGATGCTTCGTAAGGAATGAACCGTACAGGGCAATTATCATGTGATCCATCACCTGTCATCCAGTCCCAGCATCTGGCAGTCAGAGGCTTAGGGGCATCCAGAGCCATGTGTTTGCATCCCTCACCATCTTGGCTAATAGCCATCGATGGAACTCTTTTCCATGAATTTAGCTAATTCTTTTTTGAACCCATTGTAGTTTTGCCTTTACAGCATACCCTGGCAACAAGTTCCACAAGTTGACTGCATTGTGTGAAGTACTTCCTTTTGTTTGTTTTAAACCTTCTGCCTATTAATTTCATTAGGTGACCCCTGGTTCCTTTGTTTCTCCTTTTAGATTGTCTGTGACTGGACGGATTATGATGAAAGAATGAAAAAGCTGGTCAGCATTGTAGCTGATCAGCTGGAGAAGAATAGACTGCCTTCTGTCCACCCTCATCACAGCATGCTGTACCCCCTTTCTCACAGCTTTAGGAAGGCTATCGCTGAGAGACATGGAAATCTCTGTTTGGATAAGGTAGGAACTTTGAAGACTTTTCCATGTACTTGGTTATACTTGAGGAAGAACAGATTGTGCATTGGTCAGTTATATTCAGGTATGTAATGCCAGTTTTAAAATAGACGTTCTCAGGCTTCAGATTTACCACCTTGTTGAGATGGATGGGTCTCTTCACTTCCTGGTTTTGTGCAGTTTGGTATTCTCTGGTATTGGGAAGAGGTCAGTCAGATTTAACAGCCATCAGTAACAATCACCGCCAAAATCTCTTACTCTGACAATTCCTCCTTCCTGACCCAAATCTGACAGAGTTCTTTTGTGTGCGCAGTGGTGGTGTAGCTGTGTCAGTCCCAGGAGAGCTTTTCTCTCTCTCCAACAGAAGTTGGTCCAATGAAAGATATTGCCTCACCCGCCTTGTCTCTTTAGAATCCTATGTTGTTCCCTCAGTATCTGATCCTCTGCCTCATCTCCACCCTGACCGTGGACCCATAGGGTGGGACTCTTTTTAGAACTGATGAATTCAGCTTTTTGCTTAGACTGACATCATCTGCTCTCTCCTCCATTGCCTAATCGTGTTGCCAGTTCAGTGCACTCAATATTCATCAGCCTGCATGCAGCCCTTTAGTGACTGACCCAGTTGCTCCCTTAGTACACTAATCTTTTGATCAAATTTTGATACATGGCTTTCCTCTTTAACTAGAGGTTGTATAGAACAAGCTTTACACTCAGTCAGGCCTCCATTTGGACTCAAATTTGGATAACACACAGCTTGGCCTGTGTGAGCAACAAATGTGCAACTGTCTACCTGAAATCTGGGAACTGGTCAGATGTGGTTTTCAAACATTATTGGGTGATAAACAGAAACTTCATCAATGCACTAGCATAGAAACTTAACTATGGGGAAAATAATAAAACTGTGTAATTCTGAAAGTCTATCCTATTTACTATCTATGCTTTTGCCGCTTCAAATTTTGTTTAAAGTTTATGATGTCTCAAAGTCTTGTGAATTTGATTCCCAGATCAATGTCCTTCACAAGCCACCATATGAGCATCCAAAGGACTTGAAGGCCAGTGAAGGCCGGCTTCGTGTTGGCTACGTGAGCTCTGATTTTGGAAATCATCCAACCTCCCACCTAATGCAGTCAATCCCAGGAATGCATAACCCTGACAAATTTGAGGTAAGAGAACATAACATAAATAGCATGCTGAAAGTTTTAAATACAGCTAATAGAGGCTCCCTGGGTAACCTAGGGAAGGTAAAGCACATGGTTATGCGGAAGGTTTGAGGTCTCTTCCTCTTTCCTGGCAGTTCTTGGTGTATCACCTTTTGGAGCAGGAGGTGTCTCTTATACCCCAGTAGCAGCTCATCTTTCCATTTATGAAGTGGCAGTGAAAGACTCCACATGGAGATTCATCCCATCTTCAACTAGAGAGAAATAAGGGAGGAGCTGTTAATCATGGGGAGTACTCAAGGCATGTTTTGTGTTGTATGTCCCAAGATATGTTCTAGTAGGGTCTTCCCCATTTAATCTTTTAAATTTTTTCATCCTTTCTCATTTGTCTGCACGACCTGTGTTTCAACAGGATCGGGATACCCAGTAATGCTACCGAACAGTAGCTGCACATCTGTCTGTCTAAAACTCTGCCTGCCCCAGTCACACTTACTACTTAATATTTATTGCACATTCTTATATACCATTTTCAAGAAGATATGACCACTACACTCTCCCTCCTGGGTTATTTCTATCAAGGGATCCTCACCAGCTTCAGGAGTCCTGGCTATTCATTTGTAATTGAAACTGGAAATGAGATGTACAGTTGCACATATTCAGTCACTCCCAACGGAGTAAGTATAAATCTACTCCTAAAAATTGGCAGTTTTCTGAATTATTTTTGGCATAAATGGCTTCTTCAAGTGATAGTCCCTATGTGTATTCCACACCTGTACGCATGTGCATCATGCCCCTGAGCCCAGACACATTTAGTAAGCAGCATCCATTGGTCCGCACCCGTTTCCTGTTTTACCTACTTCCTTCCTTCTCTAGAAGTTTGCATCAAAAAAGAGAAGTCCATGTTGATCATCTCCCATAAGGTCCATAAACTTCACAGGAGTGACTTAGGTTCTTGCTGTGGTTGATTCCTCTACCAATTAAGACATTCCATGTCATGGGTGCTCTCATAAACCAGGTCATCCATAGGCCCCAGACTTCAGTCAGAACACACCTGTCACACTCATGCACATGTGCTAGGCTTCATCTCCATTGTCTGCAAACCTGTGCATCTGCTCCCCAGTGAGGGGCAACATCAGTGCCAAAATGACAATTCTGTCCGAGGCTCCTCTGGACTTGTCTGGTTGACAAAGGCAGAAAAAGTTTGAGTGGGGATCCTTTTCATCACACCAACACCCAATGTAACCGTGATTACTGATGCCTCCCTTTTAGGTTGGGGAGCTCATATGAATAATCATACTGCACAAGGCATCTGGACCACTTGGGAGTCCAGGATGTATATCAATTTACTGAACTGAGAGGTGGTCTGTTGTGCCTACAATGCCTTCCTCCCACTCATGCTGTCCTGTCATAACCAGATAACATAGGACGTTATAACTGGCTGCTATATAAACCAATCAGAGTGGAACAAGATCTCTCCTTTGTTAGTCAGTCAGCTTTTGGAATTGGTGCATCAGCCATCACGTAACCCTTTCAGCAGCATATTTGACAGATGTGCAGAACTCCCTAGTGAACAGTCTCAGCAGGCATTTTTCCATGGACAATGAGTGGGAGATTCCCAATTCGGTCCTGGGCAAGGTTACTCAGTGGGGAACAGTCTTGAGACCTTTTTTGCCTCACAGGTGAACAGCAGATTTCCCCTATACTGCTTTAGAACAGTGGAGGCAGGGATTCAAAGGGAGATGCCCTTCTGCTACCATGGAGGTATCACCTCAGCTATGCCTTCCCTCCAATCCCATTAATACCACAAGTCCTACAGAAAATCCATCACAACAGCACTTGAGTCCTCTTTATTGCACCTAACTAGCCGATATGTTTCTGGTTTTCGGATCTAGTGAAGCTCCTAGCTATTCCACTCATAAACATCCACCTGTTTCCCAACCTTCTAACACCCAAGATCAACTTCAGGCACTCCAACCTGGAACTGCTGCAACTCAGGACCTGGTATTTGAACAGGCATCGGATGTAGATACTCATGTTCCAGGGTTGTGTGTGGTCCATTCTCTATCAAAGCAGAAAAGATTCTACCAGGTAATGATCAGGTAGATGAAAGTCTTTTCCAGTTATTTCCAGAATCTGGTGGGATTCCTGCTGTTCTGGAATATCTGCTTACTCTTAAGACACCATTCCCTTTAGGTTCGTTTGACAGTAATCCGTGTTTTTCATTCCCTTGTTGACAATTATACTATCTTCACTCATTCTGCAAGAGCTAGATTTCTGAAGGGACTTCTTCGATCCTTCCCATCCTTGGTGAACCTCATACCCCAGTGGGACCTCAGTCTTGTTCTGTCGTTTCACCAGTCCTCCCTTTGAACCTGTGTTCTCATGTTCTGTGTGTCATCTTTCAATGAAAGTTGCCTTTATAGTTGCCACAACATGAGCCAGAAGAGTCAGTGAGCTGGGAGCAGTCATGGCAGATCTGACGTATGCTACCTTCCATAAAGAAAAGGTCTCACTACTCCCCGACTGAAAATTCATCGCTAAAGTAATTTCAGAGTTTCACATGCATCAAACCATCCACTTACCTTTTTGTCTTCTAACAAATAGAGGCAGCTTCGTTCTCTGGATGTCCAAAGGGTACTTGTCACAGAGTGTGGGGGAGTCCGGGGCCTGCACCCCTCTTCCTGGGATTCACTGTGACTCTCAGCCAGCAAGTAAAACGGAAGGTTTATTGGACAATAGGAACACAGTCTAAAACAGAGCTTGTGGGTACAACCAGGACCCCTCAGTCAAGTCCTTCTGCAGGGCAGGGAGTTTAGACCCCTGTGTTTCAGCACCAAACTGAAACCAAAACTCCCCCTGCAGGCTCTCTCCTGCAGCCTTTGTCCAGTTTCCTGGGCAGAGGTGTTACCTCCCCCTCCCGGCTCAGGTTACAGGCTCTCAGGTGTCCCATCCCCAGTGAAACTCCCCTTCCACATTCCCAGGTCAACATTCCCCCCTCCCTGCTGTGTCAGATCTCTCACCCCTTCGCGACTGAACTGAGCGGGATCACTCTGACCAGTGACCTAGGGAAGTTCAGGGCCCCCTCTCCGAGACAACGCATCCGCTATCATGTTAGCACTTCCCTTCACATGGACCACGTCCATGTCATAGTCCTGCAGGAGCAGGCTCCACCTCAGGAGTTTGGCATTGGCTCCTTTCATCTGGTGCAGCCAGGTCAGGGGAGAGTGGTCGGTGTACACGGTGAAGTGTCGCCTGAAGAGATATGGCTCTAGTTTCTTGAGGGCCCACACCATGGCCAGGCACTCCTTCTCAATGGCCGCATAGTGTTGCTCCTGGGGTAGCAACTTCTTGCTCAGGTACACGATGGAGTGTCTCTCCCCCTTTTCATCCTCCTGCATTAACACCGCCCCCAGTCCCGTATCTGAGGCGTCGGTGAACGCCATAAAGGGCTTGTCAAAATCTGGGTTTGCCAGGTCTGGGCCACTGACCAGAGCCTCCTTCAGCGCCTGGAAAGCCTCCTGGCACTGCTCGGTCCAGACCACCTTGTCTGGCTTCCCCTTCTTGAATAGCTCAGTGATGGGGGTGGCTATGGCGCTAAAGCGGGGCACAAACCTTCTATACTATCCTGCCAACCCAATAAAGGCTTGGACCTGCTTTTTGGTGTGGGGAGTGGGCCAGTCTCTGATCACCTCCACCTTAGCTGGTTCCGGCTTTAGGTGGCTGCTCCCCACCCGATGGCCCAGGTAAGATACTTCAGCCATCCCCATCTTGCACTTCTCCGTTTTTATGGTCAGCCCAGCCTCCTGGAGTTGGTCCAGCACTTGTCTAACCTGGGACACATGGTCCTCCCAGGTCTGGCTAAAGACACAGATGTCATTAATATACGCCACTGGAAAACTCTCCATCCCCTTCAGTAGTTGATCCACCAGGCTCTGGAAGGTGGCCAGTGCTCCCTTGAGGCCGAAAGGCAGGGTCAGGAACTCATAGAGCCCCAGAGGGTTGATAAAGGCCGATTTCAGCTGGGCATCTGCATCCAGCAGCATTTGCCAGTAGTCCTTTGTAAGATCCATGGTGGTAAGGTATCGAGCTCCTCCCAGTTTGTCTAGGAGCTCATCAGGCTTGGGCATGGGGTAGGCATCAGATACAGTGATGGCATTGAGTTTCCGATAGTCCACACAGAACCGGATCGACCCTTCCTTTTTGGGGACCAGCACTGCTGGCAGATGGCTGGATCACCCCAATGCCAGCATGTCCCTGACCTCTCTTTCCAGGTCCTGAGCAGTTTTCCCTGTGACCCGAAAGGGGGAGCATCTTATCGGCGGGTGCGATCCTGTCTGCACCTGGGTGGACAGTCAGATTAGTGCGTCCAGGCTGGTTGGAAAACAGCTGTCAGTACGGATGCAGCACCCCCCTGATCTCAGCTTGCTGGGCAGGGGTTAGCTGATCCGAGAGGGGTATTGTTTCTAGGGGTGAACCAGCTCGGGTCCCAGGGAATAGATCCACTAAAGGGTCATCTCCCTGCTCCTCCCAATGTCCACACACGGCCAACACCACATTCCACCCGGCATAATATGGCTTCATCATATTCACATGATACACCTGGCGGCGGTGCGCCCAGTTAGACAGCTCCACCACATAGTTTACCTCATTTAGCTGCTTGACAACCTTAAAGGGCCCTCCCAGGCGGCCTGTAGTTTGTTCTTTCTCACCATCACCTGATCCCTGGTGGCGTAGGCACGGGCCTGCGCCGTGTGGTCATACCAGACCTTCTGCTTCTTCTGGGCTCTGGCCAGATTCTCTCTGGCCAGGCCCATGAGTTCAGCAAGTCTCTCTTAGAAGATCAGGACATACTCCACCACTGACTCGAATGGGAGGGGAAGGCCACTCCCAATGGAGTCTCTCATCAGGTCCAGGGGGCCCCTCACCCTCCTTAACAGTTCGAAAGGCGAAAATCCGGTAGACTCCTGGGGTACCTCCCTGTACACGAACAGCAGGTGAGGTAAGTACTTGTCCCAATCCCACGGGTGCTGGTTCATAAAGGTTTTCAAGCATCATCTTTAGCGTCCCATTGAACCTCTCCACCAGCCCATTGGACTGGGGTGATAAGCTGAGGCCCAGTTGTGCTGGGTCCCACATTTCTCCCACAAGCACCGGAGCAGGGCTGACATTAAGTTGGATCCTTGGTCTATCAAGACTTCCTTGGGGAACCCCACTCGGCTGAAAATGGTCAGGAGCGCATCTGCCACGGTGTCGGCTTCAGTGGAAGCTAAGGGCACTGCGTCGGGGTAGCGGGTGACAAAATCTACCACCACCAGAATGTATTTCTTCCCGTCCGGGTTGTCTTGCTGAGAGGTCCCACTATGTCCATGGCCACCTTCTGGAAAGGTTCCTCTATGATGGGCAAAAGTTTCAAAGCCGCTTTCCCCGTGTCCCGGGCTTTCCCCACCCTCTGACAGGGGTCGCAGGATCGGCAATACTGCCAGACAGAGGTAAAGACCCCAGGCCACCCCCAGACTGCCCTGGCCAGTAAAAGTTCTGTAGCAATCTCTGCTGGGTGCGCCGGATTCGCTGGTGCCCTTAGAGGGGGATGTCATGGGCCAGGTACAGTAGCTTGCGGCGCTACTTCTGGGGGACCACCAGCTCCTGATCCCACAGGACTCCACTTCCCCTGGGGGAGCCCATTCTCTGTACAGGAACCTCTCCTGGCAACCTCTCCTCATGGTCCATACCACACTGAGGTCGGCCAGGTCCCTGAGCTTCCGCAAGGAGGGATCTTTCTGCAACTCGGCCTGGAACTCAGCGGCTGGGGAAGGGATGGGGCCTGGTTCCCTCTCACTGGCTGGGTCTGAGGCCACAGCCTCTCTGAGCCATGCCCCTCGGCACTCCCTCCCCACCAGGGTAGGGTCCTGCGCCTCCGGTGTGGTACCCTTCCCGAGGTCGGGGCACAGTGCCCCTCGCTGGCTCTGTCTACGGGTTACAACCAGGGCAGTCTGGGGGTTGCTTGGCCAGTCCTCTAGGCCCCCCCATCAATACCTCAGTGGGCAAATGGTGGTGCACCCCACATCCTTGGGGCCCTCCTTGGCCTCCCATTTCAGGTGTACCCTTGCCATGGGCACCCTGTATGAGGTCCCGCCCACCCCCTTCAGGGTCAGGTAGGTGTTGGGCACCACCCGATCTGGGGCCACCACCTCGGGCCGGGCCAGTGTCACCTCCGCGCCTGTATCCCAGTATCCATTGACCTTCCTCCCATCCACCTCCAGGGGAACAAGGCACTCTCTCCGGAGGGACAGCCCCGCGCCCACCCTGTAAACCAAGAATTCTGAGTCCAGAGCATCCAGCGCTCTGGAGGAGCTGGCCTGGGGTCCTCTTCCCTCCTGAGCAGGTGGTAAGCTGGCAGCCCCCCTTGCCTAGGCCATCTGCCCCTCGTCCAGCTGGGTCCGTACCCAGTTAACCCTGGGTAAGTTGGGTCTGCTCAGTCTGTCCCTGAGCCTGGGGCACTGGGTCCGTATGTGGCCTCTCTGGCCACAGTGATAGCAGCTCATGTCACGTTGGTCCCCTCGAGGAGGTCAGATGGTCCTGACTCCAGGCATCCCCTTTGGGAGGGTGTTGTCCATATTTCCCTGCTGGGCCCATGGTGTCTGTCTCTCTCTCTCTCTCTCTGCATCGTGGGGGGCCTGTTCTTTTGGGACTCCTCCCTGCTACCCCCTGACCGACTGATCACAAACTCGTCGGCCAGCTGCCCTGCATGCTGTGGGTTCTCTAGCTTTTTGTCCACCAACCATAGCATCAGGTCGGAAGGGCACTGTTCATACAGTTGCTCCAGTAGAATTAGGTCAAGCAGGTCCTCTTTAGCTTGGGCCCCAGCTGTCCACTTGCGGGCATATCCCTGCATTCGGTTGACCAGTTGTAGGTATGTGACCTCGGGTGTTTTATGCTGACTCAGGAACCTTTTCCGGTACATCTCGGGGGTCAGCCCAAACTCACGGAGCAGGGCCTTTTTGAACAGTTCATAGTCCCCTGCCTCCGCCCCTTTCATTCAGCTGTACACCTCCACGGCTTTGGGGTCCAGTAAGGGGGTGAGAAACTGGAGCCTGTCTGCCGGGTCAACCCTGTGCATCTCGCAGGCATTCTCAAAGGCCGTCAGGAAGCTATCTATGTCCTCCCCCTCCTTCCGCTGGGCCAGGAAGCACTTATCAAAGCTCCTCACAGTCTTGGGTCCCCCCTCACTCACCGCAGCCTGGGTCCCACTGCTCCTCAGCCTGACGAGCTCCAGTTCATGCTGTCTCTGCTTCTCTTCATGCTGCTTCTGTTTCTCCTTCTCCTTCTTCTCATGCTGACGTTGCCTGTCCTTCTCCTCCCGCTCATGCTGATGCTGCTTTTCATGATCCTCCAGCTCCCTCATTTTCATCTCCCTCTCCCATTCCAGCTGCCTCCACTCCAGGGATGGGGAGCTCCGCCGGGAGGATCCCCTGCTGGCTGCCGGGGTCAGAGTGCCCTCGGTATTCGCTGGGCTTCCCCCAACCCCTCCCCTAGGCATAGGTAGGAAGGGTCTCGGGATGTTCTCGGCAGCAGTCTGATCCCTCCCAGCCCAGTCAGGCCCCAGGGCCCACGCTGCGTCCACTGGGAGGCTTTCCTCAGGGACAGGAATCGGGTCATCCAAGCGATCCTTCTCCAACTGGGCAATCAGCTGTTCCTTGGTGGACCTTCCAATGCGCAGCCCCCTCTGCCTGCACAGCTCCACCAGGTCACGGCTTAAGGCTTTTAGCGTACATCTCCCTGCTGGCCACTCGCAGGCCTGTGCAGCTTTCCACGGTTTCCAGGAAGAATCCCTAGGGTGCCAGTCCTCCTCCTTCTTGAGGTCACCACCTCTTTGCCAGGGTCGAGCTACAGACTCCTCCGCCCCTAGGGCCGCTCTCTACAATCCCCCGGGGGACCCTGTTACTGCAAAAGTCTTTCTCTCTGGTCACACACTCCCAGGGGTTAACTGCCCCCTGAAACCGTCTCTCTCTGTATCTTCAGTACGCCTGGTCCCTGTCAATCCCCCTTTGTTTTACTGTTCCCCAGTCACTTACTTCAGGAAGTGCCATTCACGGCGTGCAGTACATCCCACCGCTAACACCAGTTGTCACGGAGTGTGGGGGAGTCCGGGGCCTGCACCCCTCTTCCTGGGATTCACTGTGACTCTCAGCCAGCCAGTAAAACGGAAGATTTATTGGACAATAGGAACACAGTCTAAAACAGAGCTTGTGGGTACAACCAGGACCCCTCAGTCAAGTCCTTCTGGGGGGCAGGGAGCTTAGACCCCAGCCCTGAGGTTCCCTGCATTCCACCACCCAGCACCAAACTGAAACCAAAGCCAGCCCCCCCCCCCCCCCCCCCAGCAGGCTCTCTACTGCTGCCTTTGTCCAGTTCCCCGGGCAGAGGTGATACCTCCCCCTCCTGGCTCAGGTTACAGGCTCTTAGGTGTCCCATCCCCAGTGAAACTCACCTACCACATTCCCAGGTCAACACTCCCCCCTCCCTGCTGCGTCACAGTACTGGCCTTTTATCTACCAAGAACAAAAACTATTAGACACCTTAACCATTTGTTTTCATAGCAGAGAGATCAAGGGGTCAAGATCTCTGGTCCTATCTGTATTCCACTACCCACCTTCCATTCTCTCTGGTGCTGGATTATACCTGTATTTGCGTAAGAGAAGGAACTGAAAAGATGTCTGTCTACATCACCCTTTATAACCTCATTTTGGAGCATGAGAAGAACCGCGCATTAGCGGACCAATGGGTACTGCTTAATAAAATTCTCTGGACTCAGGCATGTGGTGCGCATGCATGATATTCCACATGAAGGTGATAGGGACCACACATCTCTAAGAACCTTCAGTTACAGGTAAGTAACCTAGAATCATAGAAGATTAGGGTTGGAAGAGACCTCAGGAGGTCATCTAGTCCAACCCCCTGCTCAAAGCAGGACCAACCCCAACTAAATCATTCCAGCCAGGGCTTTGTCAAGCTGGGCCTTAAAAATCTCTAAGGATGGAGATTCCACCACCTCCCTAGGTAAAGCATTCCAGTGCTTCACCACCCTCTTAGTGAAATAGTTTTTCCTAATATCCAACTTAGACCTCTTCCACTGCAACTTGAGACCATTACTCCTTGTTCTGTCATCTGCCATCACTGAGAACAGCCTAGCTCCATCCTCTTTGGAAGCCCGCTTCAGATAGTTGAAGGCTGCTATCAAATCCCCCGTCACTTTTCTCTTCAGCAGACTGACTAACCCCAGTTCCCTCAGCCTCTTCTCATAAGTCATGTGTCCCAACCCCCCAATCATTTTTGTTGCCCTCCGTTGGACTCTCTCCAATTTGTCCACATCCTTTCTGTAGTGGGGGGTCCAAAACTGGAACCAATACTCCAAATGTGGGTTCACCAAGCTGAATACAGGGGAATAATCACTTCCTTTGATCTGCTGGCAGTGCTCCTACTAATGTAGCCCAATATGCTGTTAGCCTTCTTGGCAACAGGGCACACTGTTAACTCAAACCCAGCTTCTTGTCCACTGTAATCCGCAGGTCCTTTTCTGCAGAACTGCCGCTTAGCCAGTCTGTTCCCAGCCTGTAGCAGTGCATGGGATTCTTCCGTCCTAAGTGCAGGACTCCGCACTTGTCCTTGTTGAACCTCATCATATTTCTTTTGGCCCAATCCTCTCATTTGTCTAGGTTTGTCCCTACCCTCCAGGATATCTACCTCTCCCCCCATCTTAATGTCATCCATGAACTTGGTGAGGGTGCAATCCATCCCATCATCCAGATCATTAATGAAGATGTTGAACAAAAGCGGCCCCAGGACCAATCCCTGGGGCACTCTGCTTGATACCGGCTGCCAACTAGACATTGAGCTGTTGATCGCTGTCCATTTAGCTGGACGATTTAGCCAGCTTTCTATCCACCTTATAGTCCATGCATTCAATCCATACTTTAACTTGCTGGCAAGAATGCTGTTGGAGACCGTATCAAAACCTTTGCTAAAGTCAAGGTATATCATGTCCACCGCTTTCCCCATATCCACAGAGCCTGTTCTCATATCATAGAAGGCAATCAGGTTGGTCAGACATGACTTGCCCTTGGTGAATCCATGTTGACTGTTCCTGATCACCTTCCTCTCCTCCGAGTGCTTCAAAATGGATTCCTTGAGGACCAGCTCCGTGATTTTTCCAGGACTGAGGTGAGGCTGACCGATCTGTAGTCCGTGGTCCCCTCCCTCCGCCCCCCCCCCCCCATTCGCCTTCTTCCCTTTTTTAAAAGATGGGCACTATATTTGCCTTTTTTCAATCGTCCAGGACCTCCCCTGATCACCACGAGTTTTCAAAGATAATGGCCAATGGCTCTGCAATCACATCTGGCCCCATGGCATTGTGCATGTCCAGCTTTTCTAAATAGTCCTTAACCTGTTCTTTCACCACTGAGGGCTGTTCACCTCCTCCTCATACTGTGCTGCCCAGTGCAGCAAAGTCTGGGAATTGACCTTGTCTGTGATGACCGAGGCAAAAAAAGCATTGAGTACTTCAGCTTTTTCCACATCATCTGTCACTAGGTTGCCTCCCCCATTCGGTAATGGTCCTGCCACTTTCCCTGACCACCTGTCAAAACCCTTCTTGTTACCCTTCACATCCTTTGCTAGTTGCAACTCCAGTTGTGCTTTGGCCTTCCTGATTACACCCCTGCATGCTCAAGCAATATTTTTTTACTCCTCCCTAGTCATCTGTCCAAGTTTCCACTTCTTGTAAGCTTCCTTTTTGTGTTTAAGCTCACTGAAGATTTCTCTAAGCCAGGCTGGTCGCCTGCCATATTTGCTGTTCTTTCTGCGCATCGGGATGGTTTGTTCCTGCTCCCTCAAAAAGGCTTCTTTAAAATACAGCCAGCTCTCCTGGACTCCTTTCCCCCACATATTATCCTCCCAGGGGATCCTGTCCATCAGTTCCCTGAGGAAGTCAAAGTCTGCTTTTCTGAAGTCCAGGGTCCGTATTCTGCAGCTCTCCTTTCTTCCTTTTGTCAGGATCCTGAACTCAACCATCTCATGGTCACTGCTGCCCATGTTGCCACCCACTTCTACTTCCCCTACCAATTCTTTCCTGTTTGTGAGCAGCAGGTCAAGAGGAGCACGGCCCCTAGCTGATTCCTCTAGCACTTACACCAGGAAGTTGTCCCCAACACCCTCCAAAAACTTCCTGGATTGTCCGTGCACTGCTGTATTGCTTTCCCAGCCGATGTCAGGGTGATTGAAGTCCCCCATGAGAACCAGGGCCTGCAATCTGGAAACTTTTGTTACTTATCAGAAGACAGCCTCATCTACCTCATCTTCCTGATCTGATTGTCTGTAGCAGACACCCAACATGACATTACCCTTGTTGCTCTCACCTCTAAACTTAACCCAAAGACTCTCAACAGGCTTTTCTCTGGTTTCATACTTGAGCTCTGAGCAATCATACCGCTCTCTTACATACAGTGCAACTCTTCCACCTTTTCTCCCCCAGCTGTCCTTCCAGAACAGTTCATACCCATTCATGACCGTGCTCCAGTCATGTGAGTTACCCCACCAAGTCCCTGTTATTTCAATCACATCATAAAAAGAAAAGGAGTACTTGTGGCACCTTAGAGACTAACCAATTTATTTGAGCATAAGCTTTCGTGAGCTACAGCTCACTTCATCGGATGCATACTGTGGAAAGTGTAGAAGATCTTATTATATATACACACACAAAGCATGAAAAAATACCTCCTCCCACCCCACTCTCCTGCTGGTAATAGCTTATCTAAAGTGATCACTCTCCTTACAATGTGTATGATAATCAAGGTGGGGCATTTCCAACATAAATCCAGGTTTTCTCACCCCCCCCCCCCCACACACACACACAAACTCACTCTCCTGCTGGTAATAGCTTATCTAAAGTGATCACTCTCCTTACAATGTGTATGATAATCAAGGTGGGGCATTTCCAACATAAATCCAGGTTTTCTCACCCCCCCCCCACCCCCCCACACACACAAACTCACTCTCCTGCTGGTAATAGCTTATCCAAAGTGATCACTCTCCTTACAATGTGTATGATAATCAAGGTGGGGCATTTCCAACATAAATCCAGGTTTTCTCACCCCCCCCCCCCCCACACACACACAAACTCACTCTCCTGCTGGTAATAGCTTATCCAAAGTGACCACTCTCCTTACAATGTGTATGATAATCAAGGTGGGCCATTTCCAGCACAAATCCAGGGTTTAACAAGAACGTCTGAGGGGAGGGGGTAGGAAAAAACAAGGGGAAATAGGCTACCTTGCATAATGACTTAGCCACTCCCAGTCTCTATTCAAGCCTAAGTTAATTGTATCCAATTTGCAAATGAATTCCAATTCAGCAGTTTCTCACTGGAGTCTGGATTTGAAGTTTTTTTGTTGTAATATCGCAACTTTCATGTCTGTAATCGCGTGACCAGAGAGATTGAAGTGTTCTCCGACTGGTTTATGAATGTTTAATTCTTGACATCTGATTTGTGTCCATTTATTTTTTACGTAGAGACTGTCCAGTTTGACCAATGTACATGGCAGAGGGGCATTGCTGGCACATGATGGCATATATCACATTGGTGGATGTGCAGGTGAATGAGCCTCTGATAGTGTGGCTGATGTTATTAGGCCCTGTGATGGTGTCCTGTGAATAAATATGTGGGTACAGTTGGGAACGGGCTTCGTTGCAAAGATAGGTTCCTGGGTTAGTGGTTCTGTTGTGTGGTATGTGGTTGCTGGTGAGTATTTGGTTCAGGTTGGCTGGCTGTCTGTAGGCACGGACTGTCCTGTCTCTCAAGATCTGTGAGAGTGTTGGGTCATCCTTCAGGATAGGTTGTAGATCCTTAATAATGCGTTGGAGGGGTTTTAGTTGGGGGCTGAAGGTGACGGCTAGTGGCGTTCTGTTATTTTCCTTGTTAGGCCTGTCCTGTAGTAGGTGACTTCTGGGAACTCTTCTGGCTCTATCAATCTGTTTCTTCACTTCCGCAGGTGGGTATTGTAGTTGTAAGAATGCTTGATAGAGATCTTGTAGGTGTCTGTCTGAGGGGTTGGAGCAAATGCGGTTGTATCGCAGAGCTTGGCTGTAGACGATGGATCTTGTGGTGTGGTCGGGGTGAAAGCTGGAGGCATGTAGGTAGGAATAGCGGTCAGTAGGTTTCCAGTATAGGGTGGTGGTTATGTGACCATCGTTTATTAGCACTGTAGTGTCCAGGAAGTGGATCTCTTGTGTGGACTGGACCAGGCTGAGGTTGATGGTGGGATGGAAATTGTTGAAATCATGGTGGAATTCCTCAAGGGCTTCTTTTCCATGGGTCCAGATGATG
Source organism: Eretmochelys imbricata (assembly GCF_965152235.1). Lineage (NCBI taxonomy): Eukaryota > Metazoa > Chordata > Testudines > Cheloniidae > Eretmochelys > Eretmochelys imbricata. The sequence continues at coordinate 103,181,932 of NC_135580.1, forward strand.
ATGTCATCAATATAGCGCAAGTAGAGTAGGGGCGTTAGGGGACGAGAGCTGAGGAAGCATTGTTCTAAGTCAGCCATAAAAATGTTGGCATACTGTGGGGCCATGCGGGTACCCATAGCAGTGCCGCTGATTTGAAGGTATACATTGTAAAATAGTTATGGGTAAGGACAAAGTCACAAAGTTCAGCCACCAGGTTAGCCGTGACATTATTGGGGATAGTGTTCTTGACGGCTTGTAGTCCATCTTTGTGTGGAATGTTGGTGTAGAGGGCTTCTACATCCATAGTGGCCAGGATGGTGTTATCAGGAAGATCACTGATGGATTGTAGTTTCCTCAGGAAGTCAGTGGTGTCTCGAAGGTAGCTGGGAGTGCTGGTAGCGTAGGGCCTGAGGAGGGAGTCTACATAGCCAGACAATCCTGCTGTCAGGGTGCCAATGCCTGAGACGATGGGGCGCCCAGGATTTCCAGGTTTATGGATCTTGGGTAGTAGATAGAATATCCCAGGTCGGGGTTCCAGGGGTGTGTCTGTGCAGATTTGATCTTGTGCTTTTTCAGGGAGTTTCTTGAGCAAATGCTGTAGTTTCTTTTGGTAACTCTCGGTGGGATCAGAGGGTAATGGCTTGTAGAAAGTAGTGTTGGAGAGCTGCCGAGCAGCCTCTTGTTCATATTCCGACCTATTCATGATGACAACAGCACCTCCTTTGTCAGCCTTTTTGATTATGATGTCAGAGTTGTTTCTGAGGCTGTGGATGGCGTGTTCCACACGGCTGAGGTTGTGGGGCAAGTGATGCTGCTTTTCCACAATTTCAGCCCATGCACGTCAGCGGAAGCACTCTACGTAGAAGTCCAGTCTGCTGTCTCGACCTTCAGGAGGAGTCCACCTAGAATCCTTCTTTTTGTAGTGTTGGTAGGAAGGTCTCTGTGGATTAGTATGTTGGAAATATTCCTTGAGTCGGAGACGTCGAAAATAGGATTCTAGGTCACCACAGAACTGTATCATGTTCATGGGGTTGGAGGGGCAGAAGGAGAGGCCCTGAGATAGGACAGCTGCTTCTGCTGGGCTGAGAGTATAGTTGGATAGGTTAACAATATTGCTGGGTGGGTTGAGGGAACCATTGCTGTAGCCCCTTGTGGCATGTAGTAGTTTAGAAAGTTTAGTGTCCTTTTTCTTTTGTAGAGAAGCAAAGTGTGTGTTGTAAATGGCTTGTCTAGTTTTAGTAAAGTCCAGCCACGAGGAAGTTTGTGTGGAAGGTTGTTTTTTTTATGAGAGTATCCATTTTTGAGAGCTCATTCTTAATCTTTCCCTGTTTGCTGTAGAGGATGTTGATTAGGTGATTCCGCAGTTTCTTTGAGAGTGTGTGGCACAAGCTGTCAGCATAGTCTGTGTGGTATGTAGATTGTAATGGATTTTTTACTGTCAGTCCTTTTGGTATGATGTCCATCTGTTCCCCATGTTTATTCCCCCCCCCCCCATTGTTCCTCAGATGTTCTTGTCAACTGCTATTTCCCCATGTTTATTTCTCTTCCCCCCACTCCCTCCCACCCTTCCTCAGATGTTCTTGTCAACAGCTGGAAATGGCTCACCTTGATTATCACTACAAAACATTTTTCTCCCCCGCTCTCCTGCTGGTAATAGCTCACCTTACCTGATCACTCTCATTACAGTGTGTATGGTAACACCCATTGTTGCATGTTCTCTGTGTATATAAATCTCCCCACTGTATTTTCCACTATATGCATCCGATGAAGTGAGGTGTAGCTCACGAAAGCTTATGCTCAAATAAATTTGTTAGTCTCTAAGGTGCCACAAGTACTCCTTTTCTTTTTGTGGATACGGACTAACACAGCTGCTTCTCTGAAACCAATCACATCATAGTTCCTTTACTGTGCCAGGACTTCCAATTGCATTCATGTACAAGCACCTAAGATAACTAGCCAATTGCCCTACTTGGTCAGTATGAATTGGGAGGCCTCCCCTGTTGCATCCTTCTTGTGTTTCTTCCTGGTATCTCACTTCCCCACTTGCCTCAGGGGTTAGGTCTCCATCCCCCAGCAAACCTAGTTTAAAGCCCTCCTCACTAGGTTAGCAAGCCTGCCTGCGAAGATGCTCTTCCCTCTCTTCGTTAAGTGGATCCCATCTTTTCCTACCAATCCTTCTTCGTGGAACAGGAACCTCCATTTCCTACATTAATACTTAGAGTAAACTAGACTAGTATGAAGGAAACAGTACCACTTAATGGCTAAAGTGGACTGAAGCTCAAATCTGAGTTCCATTCCCAACTATGTCACAAGTTCAGTGTGTGACTGAGCACGTAACTTAATGTCTCTAGCAAAATAAGGTTACTTCCTACCTTTGTAAAGTATTGTGAGATTTTTACTTAAAGCCAAAATACTTGAATGTTGGTTTTATTCGCAAAGACGCTTTATTTACTAGATCAGTCAGAACAGACTGACACTTCCCCAGGTCACAACATCCCTTTGAGTTCAAAACACTGACAGCTGACTTAATTAACCTAAACCTTCATATATACTTTGAAAACTTGTTCCCCAAGTCCCTTTCTCTTTGCCTCTCTTATGGTGACGCTTGTGATGTTCAGATACATTATCTTCCTGATAAAGAAACATAAAAAGTTACTACTACTTTCAGATTAGCTGACAGATATAAAAATAGCAAATTTATATCAGACTGATACCCTGTTATCTTCATGAAAGAGCTGCTTAGTTAAAGCACTACATTTAGAAATTTTAACAAGTTAACTTTTTTTTTTTTAATCTCTGGTACAAGCATTAATGGTGGCAAGAAGTCAGTAAATACCTATGTTGGCTTCTAAGCAGAGTGTGGCAGCAATACATCTTAACTTGTTCTGGAGTGAGGATGTTGTTTCACTATCTACCAATGAAAAGATAAATCCCAAACAGAACTTGAATCCACTATTTCATGCTGAAGTCAGCACCTTGCCCTCTAAACCAGTGGTTCTCAAACTGATTTGATTGAGCCCCGCTTCTTTGTGTCTGTCTGTAGTCATTTATGGCTTCCCACCCCCAAGTACATATATCGCCACCCAGCTCTGAAGGCAGAGCAGTGGCTGCTGGCTGAGCGCCCCGCTCTGAAAGCAGCACTGCGCCAGCAGCAACATAGCAGTGTAAAGGAGTCAACAGGATACTTAGCATCCAGTTGCTACCCTTACTTCTGCACTGCTGCTGCAGGGCTGGCATCCTGCCACCTTCAGCTGAGAGATTTTGAGGGCGTCCTGCTACCTCCAGCCGGGGGGAGGACTGCCTAAGCTCAGGTGTTATCCCCACTTCCTGGATGTGCACAGCCCTTATACACGAGCCCCAGCCACCTTGGGCTGACAGCCACCGCTCTTCACAAAAGAAAAACACAGCTCACACCTCCCTCATAGTTTAAGAACTGCTGCATTAGACTAATTGGGTTCATGCAGGTTGACTGTTTGAATCAGTGACCAGTAAATATTAGATTTACTGAAGGTAAAAATGTTTACATACCTTGTCACCCTTTGCTTTTGACACTGGATCCATTTCACACTTTTAACTGGAGAGTTGCATACTGCTTTTTCCAGAACTTACCCAGTTTGGCTGGAGAGTCAATAAAGAAAAATGGGCTGAATGTATTATCAATCTAAAAGTGAGACCACTTGTGAAATTGTTACACTTCCAACAAACTCTTAAGCTGCTTATATGCAATTTTCATAACCCTTATTTAGGATTTTTCGTGTTCAAAGCACTTACAAAATAGATGGCTAATGTTTGTGTAAAATAAAATTAAACTTAGTCCTAAACAATTTCCTCTTTTTAATGAGGATAATGTAGAGTAATTACATAGCATTTATGATGAAATTTTAGTCAATAGACTAATTTCAAGTATTTATATTAACTTGTGGTGCTGTATATCCCAGGTGTTCTGTTATGCCCTCAGCCCTGATGATGGGACAAACTTCCGTGTAAAGGTGATGGCAGAAGCAAATCATTTCATTGACCTCTCCCAGGTGAGCTTTCATTCTTTTGAATTTGCAGCATGTTTTTCAGAAATGGAGTTCTCAACCTATGGTTAAGGATCCTAGTCACAGTGAATTTCTTGGAGCACAAATTATGCTCCCAGGTAATGGTAAGAGTGATCTTCAGAATTCTTTTGTGGTAGTGTATGTCAGCAGTTTCATCGTTATGGAGGGAATCATGGGCATTGTGTGAACTTTAAGTGTGACTATTGGAATTTTATTAATGTGGGTGCTGGTTGTGGATTAAAACGATAGTCATGCACATAGCCTAAGTTGGTTGAGGAGACTTGCTACAGTGGTTGAATATTTTGGGCTTGATTCTTGGGTACATTTAAGGCTGTTGTATGCTACTCAAACAATTATAAAGCATAGCATGGCTACTCAAACAATATAAAGCATAGCATGGCTTAGCAAGTTGGTGAAAGATTCCCCCTGCATAGTGGAATAACAGAGATTTAGTCACTGGAGCAGCTTCTACCTCCATCACCTCTTGGATCGAAGGTATGTGGCAAAGGTTTTACTACATCTTAAATGATCCTCAGATGCAGAAGCAGTCCCTGGAATCCAAGGATGGCTGTAAATTAGAGTAGTCCTGCAAATCCTGTAATACACATTGGAGCTGGGACTGGCCTGGCAGCTGTACAGCAGCAGGGGATAGCTTAAATTCATCCCCTTGGACCATGCAATATGCAGCTGATGTGCCACTTAGAATCTGGGCTCTTGAATAAAAATGGTGTATCTGCTAAACTGACAGCAACAGAAATGCTGTTCTTCAAGAGATCCTCTGCATACATGCACTTGCAAAATGCGTTCCCAAAGCTGCTGAACTTCAGGAACAATTTGGAAAGCACTGCCTGCTGAGTATTTCTCTCAGAACTGAACATTTAATACCTAGCGTGGACCCCGTTCAGCTGTACACTGTTGTTGTGAGCATTACAAACACCTCGCACCTTCTCCTGCAGTATTTACATAGCTGATACAAGAGCCGCCACACTGATGCCATGCAAGCAGCCCTGCTGGAAGATGTAGAGCAGAGCAATTCACAGTTGCTGACGACTGTTTCACATCACCTTGACACAGCTGAGCTCCATTTCTAAGCCCAGGAAACAAGTACTGAATGGTGGGACTGCATCATTATGCAGATATGGGATGGCGAGCAATGACTCAGGCAGCTCCCGGTGCCGGGTGAGAGGTCAGGCTGGGGGCCTGCTCCCCTCCCCTCCCATCTCACTCTGACATGTCAACCCGGCAGTCGGCTCGGTAACTGCTTGCGCAGAGTGCCAGCTTTATCCTTTGCAAGGAAACAGGCCGGTGGGTGCCAGGGCAGAGGATGGAGTTCGAGCTCATGGAGAGCGACATCCTGGAGTCGTTGGAGGATCTAGGTTACAAAGGTCCATGGTTAGAAGATGAAGCACTGACTCAAGCAGTCTCTGGTGGAGCCAGTTCCCCTGAATTTACCAAACTTGCTACTTGGCTGGTATCTGAGTTAAGGCTATATTGTAAACTAGAAGAAAATGTGCAAGCTACTAACAATCCAAGTGAAGCAAAAGAGTTCCAACTTGAAGTGAGCGGGCTACTGGGGGAAGTGAACTGTCCATATGCATCATTAACATCAGGAGATGTGACAAAACGCCTTCTTAATTAGAAGAATTGCCTCCTGCTGCTCACATACCTCATCTCAGAACTGGAAGCTGCCAAAATGCTATGTGTGAATGCCCGTCCGAAAAAAGCACAAGAAGGAGGTGTTGGCGAGGTCTTTCAGGAGCTAAAAGGCAGTTGTATTGCAGTGTGTCCAAGACTCTGGCCAACATAACTGTGTTCCAGTTGTTCAGTGGAATCAGGAGAAAAAAACTAAAAGAAACCTTAGCAAAGGTTTCGCTTGGCCATGTTGGAAAACCTTTACTGAAGAAACCATTGGGACCAGCTTATTGGGAAAAAATTGAAACAATTAACCAAGCCATAGCCAATAAGTATGAAGTTTGGACAAAACTGTTAGTGAAACGTTTGGATGTAACTGTGCAGTCCTTTGGCTGGTCAGCTAGAGCTAAGAGTCAAACAGAGAAACTGGCTAAAGTCTACCAACCCAAACGTGCCTTCTTAACTACCAACTGCACTATTTCCATTGCTCACCTCTTGGCAGCTCAGCAAGATTGTCAAAGATTGAGGATAAGCAGTGGGTCTATCCAAGAAAAGACTGTGTTTGCCATTAATAAGGTATTAATGGGCAGAATACCTGACAGAGGGGGCAGACCAAATGAAACTGAGCCTCCACCTCCTGGATGCCACCATGGCAGAAAAGACTAGTTGCTTACCATATTAACTGGTGATTCTTGAGTGTTTGCTCATATCGATTCCAATTAGGTGTGCGTGCGCTGTGTGCATGGCCGTTGGAAGCTTTTCCCCTAGCAGCATCCATCGGGTCGGCTGTGGAGCCTCCTGGAGTGGCGCCTGCACGGCACTCAATATATATCTCAGCCAACCTGGGGCCCCCTCAGTTCCTTCTTACTGCCCGTGACGGTTGTTGGAACTGTGGCATCTTGCTCTGCAAGTTCTCCACGTTTCTCTAGCTCTGTAGATAGTTTGTTTGGTTTGTAGTTCTGGTTTTTGGTTTTAGTTAGTGGCAGTTGGGTTGGTGAGTAAATGTTTTTTCTTTGAATAGTTATCCCTATGGGTGCTCTGCTTCAGGAGCACATGTGCACTCGTGCGCCTTTGATCGGAAACTTTCAGTTGCAGCCTGTGTTCTGTGTGCTTGTGCTATGAGTTGAGGGTATCTAGGGAAGATCAGACCCACCACTGGTCCTAGTCCTTCTCAACCACCTGTAGCCTGAGATGAAACCTTGTGTCTGTTGGTTAGCTTTGCTAATCCAGCGTTGTTCTTACCCTACTTGTATTTCTTTTTATTTCAATGTAGTTGTTTTTAACCTGTTTTCTTTCACATTCTGCCCATCTTGGGGTGGCATTCCCTTTTCCTCCAGTTTCCTGGTTGCCGGCTCCTTGTCTGCCTTAGTTCCCTTGTTTAGTGTTCTCTTTCAGCTCAGGGTATGTTCAACCCCAGGTTTTAAACCTTGCCATGTGTGCAACAGATCTCTTTCCCTCAGCAACGGACATTGCAGTTGCCTTGGGGAGGCCCATATCCTGTCTAAACGTAGGGTCTGCACTGGCTTCAAGATCTGATCTAGGAAGTTGCAGAAAGACAGGCTCATGTTACTCCTCATGGAGTGATCCTTGAGACCAGCTACTGATTCATGTCTGCAGTCCTCCAGGTTTCCTCAAGAGGTCCAGGACACAGTTGAAGATTTCCCTTTTGAATGTCTCAAGTTTTTTTCTGTGGCACTGCTGAAGTCTCTCCACTTGCTATAGGATTCAGGAGCCGCCTCTTGATCATTGGGCATCTACGCTAATTGTGACAAAAAGGAAATGATCACAGACAGCTTAAAGATCTTGTCCTGCACAGTACATATTAGAGGATGGCAGAACCACCCAGGGAGTAGGTTCAGTTTCAGAGGGAAAATTTCTCATCCACTGTCACCACCCAGCCAACAGCTTCCAGCAAACTTTTTTTTTTTATACGTTGGTTGAAAGCCATGACTCACTCCACCACCTGGACCTGTTGCTGCATCATCCTTTCCAATGGGATTCTTTCCCATTTCAGACCATCATTGGAAAAGTCATTACATCAGGCTACACCATTCACTTCAGACCTGAGTGTGTGTATTGGCAGCTCACAGTCATCCTGTGATCAATGTGATGTGGCCATGAAAAAGGCTAATGCAGTCCTAGGATGCATTAGGCAAGATATTTCCAGTAGAAACAGGGAAATGTTAGTACCATTATACAAGGTATTGGTGAGACCTCATCTGGAATACTGTGTGCAATTCTGGTCTCCCATGTTTAAGATGAATTCAGACAGGAACAGGTGCAGAGAAGGGCTACTAGGATGCTCTGAGGAATGGAAAACTTACCTTGAGAGGAGGCCCAAAGAGCTTGGCTTGTTTAGCCATACCAAACGAAGGCTGAGGGGAGATATGATTGCGCTTTATAAATACATCAGAGGGATAAATACCAGAGAGGGAGAGAAGTTATTTAAGCGCCAATGTGGACACAAGAACAAATGGATATAAACTAGCCATTAACAAGTTTAGGCTTGAAATTGAGTGAAGGTTTCTAACTATTGGAGGAATGAAGTTCTGGAATAGCCTTCCAAGGAGAGTCACGGGGGCAGAAATCCTCACTGGCTTCAAGACTCAGCTTGGTAAATTTTTATGGAGGGGATGGTATGGTGAGAGAGCCTACAATGGCACGTAGCCAATCTGTGACTGCTAACAGCAAATATCTCCAACAGCTGGTGATTGGACACTAGATGGGGTGAGCTCTGAGTTACTACAGAAAATGCTTTCCCAGGTGTTTGGTGGGTCTTGCCTACATGCTGCGGGTCTAACTGATTGTCATATGTGGGGTCAGGAAGGAATTTTCCCAGTCAGATGGGCAGAAACCTTTTCCTTTGTAGAACGGGACACGGGTCACTTGCAGATTTAAACTAGTGTAAATAGTGGATTCTCTGTAACTTCATGTCTTTAAACCATGATTTGAGGACTTCAGTAATACAGCCAGAGGTTAGGGATCTGTTATAAGAGTGGGTGGGTGAGAGTCTGTGGCCTGCAATGTGCAGGAGGTCAGACAAGATGATCATGATAGTCCCTTCTGACCTTAGTCTGAGTCTGTGAAAGCAGCTCTCTCACCAACAGAAGTCTCCATAATTGATAAGTATCAGAAGGGTAGCGTGTTAGTCTGGATATGTAAAAGCGGCAGAGTTCTGTGGCACCTTTATAGACTAACAGATGTATTGGAGCATAAGCTTTCATGGGTGAATACTCACTTCTCTAGCTCTCTGGGCCTGCTATCATACCAAATGTCTGAGTGAACTTGGACATGCTTGCCCTCAGAGTATTTTTTTCAGGGTTAACTGAGTGACTATTGTCACTCATAGCATCTTTATTTGGGGGAAGTGGATATGAGAAACTTGAGCTAGCTGTAAATTTAATCTGAACTATATAGTGCTGTTTAAAGTTTTTCTATATATTAAACTTGTTGGTGTGCTGACTTGTAATCTTGCTTTTGGCCTTTCAGTGATAAAGTATGTTCTTGATTCTTGTATTTTAGATACCATGTAATGGAAAGGCAGCAGATCGCATTCACCAGGATGGGATACACATCCTCATTAACATGAATGGCTATACTAAGGGAGCCCGTAATGAGCTGTTTGCTCTCAGACCAGCACCTATCCAGGTAAAGGAATTAAACAGTGTTTGGAGAGCTCTGTCTGATGTAAGAGCATTGCTCAGCATGGTCATAGAACAGGCTGGTTTCTCTCTCCTCTCCTTTAAGTTAGGAGTGCTGTGGAAATGGCATGTTGATCCATACGGGACTGAATGAAAGTGAGCATTGCTCTGAAAGGAGTAGTGTATGAATAAAATAATTGTTTGGTTTATATACAATTAGCTCCCTTTTTCCAATATTTATATGTTGAATAATATTCCAAAGGAAAGAATAAACATAGCTTCATGGTTCTTGAGCATGCTAGCGTCTCGTTCTGGTGAGAGCAGATATTTTAAGCAATGTTGTCAGTCATGCTGTTTGGTACGAGGCCTCAGCTTTGAATCTTTGCAGGAAGGATACAACTAGGAGAAACCAGTTGTGCCTGGTTTCTGCCTCTGTGGAATTTATTTCCATGAACAAGAATAATTCCATACAGGTTGAGTACATGATTGAATAAGCACAATATTTTTTGGTAACACAGCAATAGATAATGCTGTAAACATTGTGCTGAACCAGGTGCGGTTTGAACATGCTGTAGTATACTGACACCAAAGTCCTTACAGTGCATATATGCAAACATACCATGTTCAAATTAAAATAACTCAATACCAACACATAGTGGAAGATTAATGCTACTAAGAGGAAACCCTGGATGGTGGAAATACTCAAGGTAGTGACATTTTAAATATATAGGTGAGCTGGAACTGTTAGATACACCTTTAATCTGTTGTAGATGAGCTACATTTTAAGTTAGTGATCTCAAGCCATGTTATAAAATTCTATTAAGCAAATTTATTTCATTCTGCCATACAAAAGTGTTAGAGCAGTTTACTGTTATCAATATGTGGATACTTACAGGATCTGCAATTCTGTAGTATCCTGATGCCTCTCATCGTTAATGGATTTTATCCTCGCAATACTCCTGGTAGGCAGGGATATTTCATTCCATCGATAAGGAATGGAGAGACAGGGCAGGGCACATCAGGGTGTGGTGGTGGTACTGGGAATTGAATTCTGGTCTCAAGTGTCAGTCCAGTGTCCTGTATGCTAGGCCATCTTTCAGTCCTTCACTGCTGCTGTATTGTTGGATAATTGTGTCCTTGGTTTAAAATGCACACTGGATTGATTGAGTTATTTGAACTCATTCTGCACTTGGAGGCTTTCTGTGGCCAACATAGAACTGCTGTTTCCAAAGTTTTTCTGAAAAAATACTGGAAAAATGTAAGTAGCAATAGATAGCTGTCGTGTTTGTGATTTATTTTACCTTGCCTTAGGTGTGCTAAAACCTTTTAGTACAGATAAGGAGACAGGGTTCCTCAAAGAGCACAAATATTCTTGAAGATACAGTTTGGCCTGTAGACTTTTAATTCTTTAAGGGTACTGTGTACACAGAATTCTCACTCCTGTGTCTCTGTCTCCAATATCAGACTAGGGAGGTCCCAAAGCTAAACAGTCTTGGACTGTTGCAGCATGCACACATATCAGCAGGTAAGCTATTCTTGCCTTGCAGCATGAGTGGTACTTCTCATTAGCAGGGCCCTACCAAATTTATGGTCCATTTTGGTCAATTTCATGGTCATAGGATTTTAAAAATCATAAATGTCATGATTTCAGTTATGTACATCTAAAATTTCACAGTGTTGTAATTGTAGGGGTCCTGACCCAAAAAGAAGTGGGGGGGGGGGTCACAAGGTTATTGAAGGATGGGTTGTAGTGTTGCTGCCCTTACTTCTGTGCTGCTCCTGGCAGCAGTGCTACCTTCAGATCTGGACAGCTGGAGAGTGGCGGTTGCTGGTCGGGATCCCAGCTCTAAAGGCAGAGCTGTCGCAAGCAGCAGTACAGACGTAAGGATGGCCTGGTATGGTATTGCCACCCTTACTTCTGCGCTGCTGCTAGCAGGGCACTGCCCTCAGACCTGGGTGCCCAGCCAACAGCCGCCTGAAGTAAGGGTGGCAATACCATGACCTCCCTAAAATAACTTAGCAACCCCCTTACAACTCCCTTTTGGACCCCAATTTGAGAAACGCTGAAATCTGTATAGTATAGGGTAAAAGCACGCAAAAGACCTGGTCTCCTTCCGTGAAATCTGAATTCATGGTCCGTGACATGTTTTTCATGGCAATGAATTTGGTAGGACCCTATTCATTAGTGCTTTCACTTCTGATTTTTCCTACAGATAGTTGAGCAGCTCCTTCTGATTGCTCCTGTTAGCAGCCATAGCTAGTGAGCCTGCTGGTAGGTGATGGATTAATCTTGAGGTTTCCTTGGGATTTTAAATCCTTGTTTCATCTAGTCTTTTTGCAGATTAAAATAAAAATAGATGAAATACACAGGTAGTGAAGAGGTATGCTAATTCAGGAACATATTCAGTGGTATTGTGGAATGCCATACCAAGGGATTCTTGTGGTCAGTCAGCTCAGTAGTGACCTACTCTGATGCATAATCCAGTCTGTGGTCCTAATGTCTTCTCTGACCTTTTGATACCAGTTGATGTGCAAAAGAAGAGAGCTGTCCCTTTTACCCATCCATTTCAGAACCTTGCTAAGTGGGACAGATAGGTTCTCAGATTGGCGCCCATCACCATGGCATCTGTACACCTCCAGGAGTAAGAACAACAATCTGCCTTTTGCCAGTAGGGAAGGAAGACGTAGATTTTTACTCCTTGTCCGAGCATAAGTGTGTGTAAGTGTACTGGTTGCAGAAACGCTTCTGCAAAACAATGGGAGTAGTCTTATTTACTAGATGCTGACTTTGGTATCTGGAACTGAACAGCCTTGTATCCTATAAAGCAGATCTGAATCAGTTGAGTCGTCAGTGGGTAGATGTTTCAATTAGTTGGTCTGAGAAAAGGATAGTTTAAGCTAAACACCACCTTGAATGTCCTTCTGTGAGGTTCTTGAAGCAGTGCAAATGCTGGTCTGTTAGACGTTTTGGACTCGCTGCTCTACTGTTGTAGCTATATGTGATAACTGTTTTTCAAAAGAGCCAACCGGCCCAAAGAAGACCTACAAATGTGTGAAAATTGTCACTGACTGTAAAATGATTTATGGGTTTTCATTTAATTTTGGGTTTTCATTTAATTTTGGGCTTGTTCACTCTTACCATCTCACCTCCATTTAACTAGTAGTGGTTGTGAACCCTTTCCTCTTTGCAGGGTTCCTTTGGGACTGCATCCCTCTTGAATGTTCAGGAAACCCTGTGTGCCTAGCTCCTCTTGTCTACTTGGGGCAATCTGCTCCTTATTTCCCCTCCCCTCTGGAAAAAGCAGAAGAGGCTCGAGCCTTTCCTCCCACAACAAAAAAGCAGCATCTCCTAACTCTCTGCTCTTAGCTATTCCCCTTCCCTTCTAGAAAACTAGCATTGCTGCTGCTATGTAAGCTGCTAGGTTCCTTCTCCCAACCTATCCCACCCCCACATATATCCAGAGGAGGAACCAGTGGCTTCCTGGCCCTGCTTGTGTGGATGAAGTGTCTGTTTTTAACACCCTGCTGAATGCAGTGGGACAAATCCAACCTGTGCTGTCATACAGTACACTAATCAAAGGAGGAAGAGACTAATGGTAAAAAAAATTTAAAGCACCTTATGTCCTTTTGACTTTCAATGAGACTTAGGTTCATAAGTCACATGAGCAGCATGGAGAATTAGCTTAAATCTCGACAAGGGGGAGAGAAACCTGAGGACCGTCTAATTCCAGGCCACTGCACTCTCCAAACAGGTCAGAGAAACTGAGGTGACTGGTTAATACCCAACTTCATAACTGAGTATAGCTGACTCTGTGTCCTTGATGGATTTCTGGCCATAATTGTCACAGGGTGTGTTTTTTTGTTTTTTAATTTGTCATTATTCCAATGATTGGCGACAATTCTCTCATTTTGTCGGGTTTCAGCCATTTGAGAATCCGTGTGAGAACCTTGGTAGAGAGATGCTGAATCAGAGCAGGTTATACAGTTGCACGTATGGTTTGTCCACACTTGAGATTAAAATCTGTTGCTTTTTGGCTTGGCTTGTAGGCTATGTGGCTGGGATACCCTGGAACCAGTGGAGCGCTGTTCATGGATTATATCATCACAGATCAAGAAACTTCCCCAGTTGATGTGGCAGAGCAATATTCTGAGAAACTGGCTTACATGCCAAACACTTTCTTTATTGGAGACCATGCTAATATGTTCCCCCACCTGAAGGTAAGAGACAGCGATGGAAAGGAAAGCCAATAGTATTGATTATCTAGTGGGGACTTGCACTTCTCTAGGAACTTATATTCAGTACAGTAATTTGGCAATGGAATGTTGTAAATTGAAACTTGTTTTCTTGCTCCATAGAAAAAAGCAGTCATTGATTTCAAGTCCAATGGCCATATTTATGATAACAGGATTGTTTTGAATGGCATAGACTTGAAGGCATTCCTTGACAGCCTCCCTGATGTCAAAATTGTTAAGGTGAGAACTTCACTTCTTTGCACTCTGCCCTAGTAGACTGAACGCAGCATTTTCTCACTGATGAATCTTGCACGATTTCTTAGATGAAGTGCCCTGATAGTGGAGACAATGCAGACAGCAATGCTGCCCTCAGTATGCCAGTCATTCCTATGAATACAATTGCAGAAGCTGTGATTGAGATGATTAATCGTGGACAAATTCAGATAACAATCAATGGATTCAACATTAGCAATGGACTAGCAACTACACAGGTGAGGCCAAGTAGGATAGAAAACTGTTTTTCTCCTCCCTCTTTATTCCCTTGTAACTTCTCTTCCCTCCATCTTGAATCAATATTTTATTTTTTCTCATAATATAAATTAATTCCTTGAGTTTTTAAATGATTTTGTTACTCTTCTTTGAATTTTCTTCATTTTAGCTACCTGTTGTGAAAAAGGGGACAAACAGAATGCAGATTTCTGGGTCTTATCATGCCAGTGCTGTGTAGCTGGACAAATTACATGTTTTGCCTTTCCATATGCAGTTCTAAATCAAATTAGTTCTTCTTCTTGCCAGATCACATTGCAAGCTCATATCTAATTACCCTCTCAATCTTCCCACTTAAACTGTTTTAGACATTGCCATACAGCTGTCTTAATTTGCATTTTTTCAGATGTAATGTTTTTCTGCCCATATTTCTAAAGTCTCTGGGTTCTATTATATCTTCAGAACACTTCTGAATTACCATTGTGTGTGAATTTTCTTAAGTCTTCCAGATGATTAAAGATGTAATATGACTGGATGTAATTAACTGAAGCACCCCACTAGATAAACCTCAACTCGATATGTAATTTTTTGTTCCTTGTTTATGGCCCTCTAATCCGTCCTTACTATGTATGATCATGTCCTATTAAAGCCAGTTGTTTTAAGTGCTGATCCTGTGCTTATTGCTGTACAAGACCAATGTACATATAGTCCTTGCCCCAAGGAGTTTACTATCTAAAACAGTTAAGAAACCAGAGGAACTACAAGAGATTGCAAGATAGCGTATTTAAAATTTTAAGTGGCCTCTGCACATTCCCACACTTGGGATATGGTGGTGGTGTAGCTTGGACTGATGGAACCTTCTAATAGCAAGGTCTAGTGGAACATGCTCGTGCCTTCAGAGCCATAAGGGAAGGAGCAGAACATCTGAAGAGTAGACTATGAAAGGGACCACTGTCCACCTCAGTTCCTTCTAACCCTGGTAACAGATGGACCAGCAGCCTAGCTGGGTCCTTGGACCCACATTTGCACAAGTGCATCATTCCTGGGGTCAGTGCTGCCTTATTTTGCTTAGTTATTTTCTTGCTTGTTTGTTTGTTTTTTTTAACAAAATACTCTGGCAAATGTCATTAGTTCTGACACACTGGAACCATAGATGGAGAAACCATAGTTCAAGAGAGATGCCTCTTGCTCTGCTGCTTTTCCTAATACAAATGCACATGTGCATTGTTTGGCTTCCTTTGAGGAAGGTCATTTGCCTTCTCATTGTTCCATATGCAGCACCTTCTCACTCTGGGCCAGAAAGGAGCATCAGAATCCTCTCCAAGCTGTATCATTGCAGGAAGCATTAGTGGGTAAACGTTCTGGTTCCAAAACACAGTGATAAGCCGGAACATAAGAACAGCCATATTAGGTGAGACCAAAGGTCCATCCAGCCCAGTATCCTGTCTACCGACAGTGGCCAATACTAGGTGCCCCAGAGGGAGCGAACCTAACAGGTAATGATCAAGTGATCTCTCTCCTGCCATCCATCTCCACCCTCTGACAAACAGAGGCTAGGGACACCATTCCTTACCCATCCTGGCTAATAGCCATTAATGGACTTAACCTCCATGAATTTATCCAGTTCTCTCTTAAACCCTGTTATAGTCCCAGCCTTCACAACCTCCTCAGGCAAGGAGTTCCACAGGTTGACTGTGCGCTGAGTGAAGAACTACTTCCTTTTATT
Organism: Eretmochelys imbricata; assembly: GCF_965152235.1. NCBI lineage: Eukaryota > Metazoa > Chordata > Testudines > Cheloniidae > Eretmochelys > Eretmochelys imbricata. The sequence continues at coordinate 103,197,672 of NC_135580.1, forward strand.
TGTTTTAAACTGGCTGCCCATTAATTTCATTTGGTGGCCCCTAGTTCTTATATTATGGGAACAAGTAAATAACTTTTCTTTATTCACTTTCTCCACACCACTCATGATTTTATAGACCTCTATCATATCATCCCTTAGTCTCCTCTTTTGCAAGCTGAAAAGTCCTAGCCTCTTTAATCTCTCCTCATATGGGACCCGTTCCAAACCCCTAATCGTTTTAGTTGCCCTTTTCTGAATCTTTTCTAATGCCAGTATATCTTTTTTGAGATGGGGGGACCACATCTGTAAGCAGTATTCAAGATGTGGGCATACCATAGATTTATATAAGGGTAATAAGATATTCTCCGTCTTATTCTCTATCCCTTTTTTAATGATTCCTAACATCCTGCTTGCTTTTTTACTGCCACTGCACACTGCGTGGATATCTTCAGAAAACTATCCATGATGACGCCAAGATCTTTCTCCTGATTAGTTGTAGCTAAATTAGCCCCCATCATATTGTATGTAAAGTTGTGGTTATTTTTTTGAACGTGCATTACTTTACATTTATCCACATTAAATTTCATTTTCCATTTTGTTGCCCAATCACTTAGTTTTGTGAGATCTTTTTGAAGTTCTTCACAGTCTGCTTTGGTCTTAACCATCTTGAGCAGTTTAGTATCATCTGCAAACTTTGCCACCTCACTGTTTACCCCTCTCTTCAGATCATTTATGAATAAGTTGACTAGGATTGGTCCTAGGACTGACCCTTGGGGAACACCACTAGTTACCTCTCTCCATTCTGAAAATTTACCATTTATTCCTACCCTTTGTTCCCTGTCTTTTTTTTTTAACCCATTCTTAATCCATGAAAGGATCTTCCCTCTTATCCCATGACAACTTAATTTACATAAGAGTCTTTGGTGAGGGACCTTGTCAAAGGCTTTCTGGAAATCTAAGTACACTCTGTCCACTGGATCCCCCTTGTCCATGTTTGTTGACCCCCTCAAAGAACTCTAATAGATTAGTAAGTCATGATCTCCCTTTACAGAAACCATATTGACTTTTGCGTAACAATTTCTGTTCTTCTATGTGTCTTACAATTTTATTCTTTAGCCCGGTACTGACGTTAGACTTACCAGTCTGTAATTGCCAGGATCACCTCTAGAACCCTTCTTAAATATTGGCGTTACATTAGCTATCTTCCAGTCATTGGGTACAGTATCCGATTTAAAGGACAGGTTACAAACCATAGTTAATAGTTGCACAATTTCACATTTGAGTTCTTTCAGAACTCTTGGGTGAATGCCATCTGGTCCTGGTGACTGGTTACTGTTTCTTAGTTAATTCCAGTACTTGAAGGACAGCCTCCGCTCAGACCCCTGATGGGATTAAAAAGCCCGGTAATGTCCCATTTCAGGCATTTGCCTCTGTGCCTGGAACAAAACCTAAGGTCCCAGTCGTCATGCATATGTAAAGATTAGATCCAACTAAACATGCTTTAAAATCAGCTGGTCTGGATTACTTGCATCCAAGAGTTTAAAAAGATCTGGCTGAAAAGCTTGCTGGACCATAATGTTGATTCCCCCCCAGACGCTGATTCTGTCAAACTATCTTTATTTCTTTCCTTTTTTTTTTTTCCTTAAATTATACTAATCTTGAAAAAGAAGTTGATATGATATACTTAATCAAAATGTCATGGAGTACCAAGTCAAATGCCTTATAGAAGTTTAAGAATTTAGAACAATACAAAATTAACATGGCACACATTAAATGGATTAAAAGCTGGTTAACTGATAGCTCTTAAAATGTAATTGTAAATGGGGGATCATCATCGAGCAGCTGCTTTTGCAAAGTGGTCCTGCAGGGATCCGTTCTTGGACCTGTGCTGTTTAACTTTCATCAATGACCTGGAAGAGAACATAAAATCATAACTGACAGTTTACAGATGACACAAATTGGAGTGGTAAATGATGGGCCACTGATAGAGTGATCTGGATTGCTTGGCAAGCTAGGTGTAAGTAAACATGTTTTAATATGGCTAAATGTACATGTATCTAGGAACAGAGTGTAGGCTATACTTACAGGATGAAGGACTCTATCCACCTTAACCCCTCAATCTTTTTCGGTCACTGCTTCCTAGGATAAACAGCTGAGTAACACTGTGGCCAAAACGGCTAATATGCATTTGGCACTGGTGTGACCACTGCTGCAATACTGCATCCAGTTCTGGTATCCTCCTTGAATTGTGGATGTTGCTAAATTAGCGAGGGTTCAGAGAAGAACCAGGAGAATACTTAAAGCTTAGAAAATATGCCTTTATAGTGAAAGACATAAGGAGCTCAGTCTACTTATATCAACAAAGAGAAGATTAAGAGGCAACACGATGAATCTTTTAGTATCTATGTGGGGAACAAATATTTGATCATAGATTCTTCAGTCTAACTGACGAAGGTCAGTCTAGATCAGGGGTTCTCAAACTGGGGGTTGGGACCCCTCGGGGGTCACGAGGTTATTACATGGGGGGTCGCGAGCTGTCAGCCTCCAGCATTTATAATGGTATTAGAATCATAGAATATCAGGGTTGGAAGGGACCCCAGAAGGTCATCTAGTCCAACCCCCTGCTCGAAGCAGGACCAATTTCCAGTTAAATCATCCCAGCCAGGGCTTTGTCAAGCCTGACCTTAAAAACCTCTAAGGAAGGAGATTCTACCACCTCCCTAGGTAACGCATTCCAGTGTTTCACCACCCTCATAGTGAAAAAGTTTTTCCTAATATCCAATGTAAACCTCCCCCACTGCAACTTGAGACCATTACTCCTCGTTCTGTCATCTGCTACCATTGAGAACAGTCTAGAGCCATCCTCTTTGGAACCCCCTTTCAGGTAGTTGAAAGCAGCTATCAAATCCCCCCTCATTCTTCTCTTCTGCAGACTAAACAATCCCAGCTCCCTCAGCCTCTCCTCATAAGTCATGTGTTCTAGACCCCTAATCATTTTTGTTGCCCTTCGCTGGACTCTCTCCAATTTATCCACATCCTTCTTGTAGTGTGGGGCCCAAAACTGGACACAGTACTCCAGATGAGGCCTCACCAATGTCGAATAGAGAGGGACGATCACGTCCCTCGATCTGCTCGCTATGCCCCTACTTATACATCCCAAAATGCCATTGGCCTTCTTGGCAACAAGGGCACACTGCTGACTCGTATCCAGCTTCTCGTCCACTGTCACCCCTAGGTCCTTTTCCGCAGAACTGCTGCCTAGCCATTCGGCCCCTAGTCTGTAGCGGTGCATTGGATTCTTCCGTCCTAAGTGCAGGACCCTGCACTTATCCTTATTGAACCTCATCAGATTTCTTTTGGCCCAATCCTCCAATTTGTCTACATCCTTCTGTATCCTATCCCTCCCCTCCAGCGTATCTACCACTCCTCCCAGTTTACTATCATCCGCAAATTTGCTGAGAGTGCAATCTACACCATCCTCCAGATCATTTAGGAAGACATTGAACAAAACCGGCCCCAGGACCGACCCCTGGGGCACTCCACTTGACACCGGCTGCCAACTAGACATGGAGCCATTGATCACTACCCGTTGAGCCCGACAATCTAGCCAACTTTCTACCCACCTTATAGTGCATTCATCCAGCCCATACTTCCTTAACTTGCTGACAAGAATACTGTGGGAGACCATGTCAAAAGCTTTGCTAAAGTCAAGAAACAATACATCCACTGCTTTCCCTTCATCCACAGAACCAGTAATGTCATCATAAAAGGCGATTAGATTAGTCAGGCATGACCTTCCCTTGGTGAATCCATGCTGGCTGTTCCTGATCACTTTCCTCTCATGGAAGTGCTTCAGGATTGATTCTTTGAGGACCTGCTCCATGATTTTTCCAGGGACTGAGGTGAGGCTGACTGGCCTGTAGTTCCCAGGATCCTCCTTCTTCCCTTTTTTAAAGATTGGAACTACATTAGCCTTTTTCCAGTCATCCGGGACTTCCCCGGTTCGCCACGAGTTTTCAAAGATAATGGCCAATGGCTCTGCAATCACAGCCTCCAATTCCTTCAGCACTCTCAGATGCAACTTGTCTGGCCCCATGGACTTGTGCACGTCCAGCTTTTCTAAATAGTCCCTAACCACCTCTATCTCCACAGAGGGCTGGCCATCTCTTCCCCATTTTGTGATGCCCAGCGCAGCAGTCTGGGAGCTGACCTTGTTAGTGAAGACAGAGGCAAAAAAAGCATTGAGTACATTAGCTTTTTCCACATCCTCTGTCACTAGGTTGCCTCCCTCATTCAGTAAGGGGCCCACACTTTCCTTGGCTTTCTTCTTGTTGCCAACATACCTGAAGAAACCCTTCTTGTTACTCTTGACATCTCTTGCTAGCTACAGCTCCAGGTGCGATTTGGCCCTCCTGATATCAGTCCTACATGCCCGAGCAATATTTTTATACTCTTCCCTGGTCATATGTCCAACCTTCCACTTCATGTAAGCTTCTTTTTTATGTTTAAGATCCGCTAGGATTTCACCATTAAGCCAAGCTGGTCGCCTGTCATATTTACTATTCTTTCGACTCATCGGGTCGAAAATACTTAAATATAAGTATTAAATATACTTAAAAGTGTTTTTAATGTGTAAGGGGGTCGCTTGCTATGTGAAAGGGGTCACCAGTACAAAAGCTTGAGAGCCACTGGTCTAGATCCAAACGTCAAGATCCAGTGTCTGGAAGTTAAAGATAGACAAATTCAGATTGGAAAATAAGATGTAAATTTTTAACAATAAGGGTAACTATCCAGTGGAACAGTTTTACCTACAGTTTTGGTGGATTCTCCATCTGTTTTGAAATCAAGATAAGTTGTTTTTTTTTAAAGATATATGCTCTAGTTCAGAAGGAATTATTTTGGGGGAAATTCTATGGTCTTTTTTTATGTAGGTTAGACTGTGAATTTTGGCTTTTCATATAATTAAGCCATTGTTATGACTCATAGAAAACACCTCAAATCCACACTTATACAGAATCAAACCACTCATGGTGTGACATCTTTTCTTGGATCAGGGGAGCTAGAGATTGTAATCAACACTCTGTTCCAATATTTCAGACTGGAAGATCACCTTCCTTATATGGCATGAGGTAATATTAGCCTTGTCTAAGGTTTTGCCCTGTATTTAAAAGGGCTGAAGAAAGGCAGCCATCTCCCAAAATGGTTCAAGGGAAGTGCCCTGCATCAGGGGTCTCTTGTCTGGATCAGTTGCTATGTCCAATGTTGAGGGAACAGTCTCCTTTACTTGTGAGCTGTTCAGATATAGATGCTATCTCTGTCTCCCTCTTTTGTTTTTTATATTGCCCCCCCCATCACTATAGTATCTTAGCTCTTCACAGTTTTTAATGTAGTTATTCTTACATCCGCTCTGGGGTAAAGAAGAGCTAAGTGGCTTGCCCAAGGTCACACCGGAAATCTTTAGCAGAGCAAGGAATTGAACTTGGGTCTCCTAGTCCTAGGCTAGTGTTCTAACCACTGGACCACCCTTCCCCTTTGGATCTGAATGTTCAAACTTTGCAACATAGCAGTGTGAATTCATCATTGACTTTCCTTCCAGAAGATACACTACAATTTTGTGAACTCTTAAAAGCAGGACTGCTGTATTGAAGAGTGTTATGAACATACCTGTACTTCACCCAGAAATGTTCCGATTGGACTTGACTAAATGAGGCCATGGAAGCGTCCTCTGTTAATATAGGAATATATCCGATCTGTAGAGCTACGACTTAATGCTCTCTTCATACTTTCACAAAGGCAGTGTTACAATTTCTATTTAACTGAACCTCTTTAACCTACTGTATGGTGGCAGGAGTACTACTTGTCAAATACATGAGCATGGGAATATGCAGAGGCCACGTGAAGAAATGAAAGATACTCACCTGTAATTGGCATTCTTTGAGATGACCTACACACTTTCCTTCCTCAGTCGTAATTTCAACTTGAGACTGTAGGAGGAGGCGGTAGTAGGAGAAACTATGCCCTGCCCCCTTTATAGCTCTGTCCTCCAGATGTTTAGAGCTGCGAGGGGAAGGGCAGGAAGTGTGCAAGTGCTCCAGTAGGTTTTGTTCCAAGAAGGTTCCACTAATCCAAGTTGCACCATGTTAGGGGGCTTATTCCTTCACCCACTTACTTCCCTGGTCCTTCTCGCATGAACAGAGAGCAACAATACCCGAAGTCCATAGGTGCAAACAATTCAATGTTTATTGGGGTGAACTTCCAGCAAGCATGATTCCAGTTTCCTTCCTTAGTGTCCCCCTTCCCAGCTCTGACACCACAGAGCCTTACCTGTGTCCCTGTTCCCATTCCTGCCCTTAACTAAACATGATTCCAATTTCCCCACCCCTATTCCCTGTTCCCATTCCCACCCCCCACTCACTTCCTGACTGACTGCAGACTATATAGTAAAACTTGAGTTCTGCTTAGCTATACCTTAACCAATCATTTTACTGATTATTTAACCAATTATATCCCACCACCTTAATTAGTTTACACCCAGCAAAATTAATTATACAGCAGACAGGAACAATCACAGAACCAGACAGAGATTATGCAGACAAACAATAGGGAAATGGCGACTACAGTGATAGAACAACAAAGAAATGAGGATTTCACATCCCAGCTATTGATAAGTGAGTTCTTGCCAGACAGGATGCTATCAAACTAAGTTTCCTTTTACATCTTCTAGGCACTTCCCTTTCTCTGGAGGCGATAGGCATTATCAGGACAGGATTGTATTCCTAACAGCCCAATAGCACTTTCTTTCAATGTGACTAGTTTGGAAGGTGAGGATCTGACCATTCGCTTCCCAGCTTATGGCTGCCTCTGCTGCTTAGCCAAAGGCCTTAACCTAAGAACAGGGCCTCAGACTGTCACAGTAAGAGAAAGCTCTTACGCTGGCAGACAATGATTTTGATTCTTTCTTTTATACCTCTATAACTAGCCAAGTGATAAGAATACACCTAATTTCTTAGAGTATAGGCCTTTACGGACAGGCCTGAATATTTGTATCCTAACACACCATGAATACATTTCTAGTGTGTGAACGTGCAGCTATGTCTCAAAGTATTTTGGTTACAAGTGAGTAACCTTCCTTTTCCTCATATTTGACATAACTTGAATCAACTCTTCAGGTAAAAATAACCAGGAGTCTGGTGGCACCTTAAAGACTAACAGATTTATTAGGGCATAAGCTTTCGTGGGTAAAACACCACTTCAGATGCATGGAGTGAAAATTACAGATGCAGGCATTATATAATGACACATGAAGGGACGGGAGTTACCTCACAAGTGGAGAACCAGTGTTGACAGGGCCAATTAGATCAGGGTGGATGTAGTCCACTCCCAATGATAGATAAGGTGGTGTCAATTCCAGGAGAGGCAAAGCTGCTTTTGTAATGAGCCAGCCACTCTCAGTCCCTATTCAAGCCCAAATTAATGGTGTTAAATTTGCAAATGAATTTTAGTTCTGCTGTTTCTCTTTGAAGTCTGTTTCTGAAGTGTGTTTTTGTTCAAGTATAGCTACTTTTAAATCTGTTATAGAATGTGAGGGATCGTTTTCCAGGATAGGTTGTAGATCATTGATTATGTGCTGGAGAGGTTTTAGCTGGGGGCTGTATGTGATGGCCAGTGGTGTTCTGTTGTTTTCCATTTAGCCACCAATGCCATAAGGCGGTGTGCCTCAGTTTCCCCTTCTACATAGCAGCATGGGCCTGTTATGCTTTTGCTGCTGAGCCAAGCTTCCAATCTGTTTACAGGTATAGGCTGAAAAGTAACATGCTTGTGGGGCTGTGTTGTCACCATCCCTAGCATGTACAACACTTTCTTCCACAAATCAGGTATGTCCCACATCTTTAAAGCATTAACCACTAGTATTAACTCCTTTGTTTTAACCCATGGATGAATTAGCAAAAGACACAAGATTAACAGCAAATCTACGGTGGACAGGCTTTGTTCACACGATTTAGCTTGTTTAGTGTCTACTGCATTTTCCTAGTTCTTTATGCCCCCGGTATGCACTGTGATGCAGATTCTTCTGCCACTTTGGAGAAGGCTTTTAATTCAGGCATGTGTTCGGGGCTTTGGCAGGGAAAGGGAATACTGCAACCATGCCTGCCCTTGACCTCTCCCTCTAGAATTTCTCTGGGCTGGACCCCACTCCCTTGTGAAGTTTCACCCATACAGAGAGATTTCCCCTTCGGTCTTGGAGAGAGAGCTTCATCTCTTACAAGCGTAGCAAGAACATCATCTTTTAATGGAGTGTCTTGGATTGGTAAAACCCCTTTGGACGCCCCACTTTCTGTTCCCAAAAGGTCAGCTGGATGAACTCCCCCCTCCTGGAGATCTGACCCCCAGTTTTCCCTTAATGGAATTATACTTATGAATGTATATATGACATAACTAGAATGTGTTATGCTACATATGCCATGTAACACATCTCTGTAAAGGTTATGATCTACTGAATCTATTAATCCTATTTGTATGCATGTATCACTTTTGGTATTCGAAGTTATGAATATTGGTTGCATACTTTGATTCTGAGTAGGTTTTAGTGAAGCAGTTGGACAGCTTCCTGAGAAACGACTATTCTCAGTAAGTGCCCAGTCAAGAAGACCTTAAGCCAACAATGAACTTGGAGATGCCAGTCCACATCTGGGCTTTCCCAGGAATGTGGCTTGGCTGGTAATGAACTCAGTAATGCATGGACATATGACTTGCCCAGGTGACTCCAAAACTCCATTGTGTAGCTGGACTTTGCATAGGAGAGAGGAGAGGGTCTCCATCCACAAGAGAGAGTCTATTTAAACCTTGGGAGACACCTCCATTTTGTCTTCAGCTGGGTAGAGAGAGAGCCACTCCACCCCCAAAGATACCTGAAAGAAACTGGAACAAAGGACAGTATCTACAGGGGGTGTGTGTGATTGCTGGACCCAGACTAGAAGGAGATAAGTCTGTAAAAGGAAGCTTACTGGAACTGGTGAGGTTTTTATCTGTATTCAGTTTGATTAGATATAGACTTGCGTGTTTTGTTTTATTTTGCTTGGTAATTCACTTTGTTCTGTCTGTCACTACTTGGAACCACTTAAATCCTACTTTCTGTATTTAATAAAATCACTTTTTACTTATTAATTAACCCAGAGTATGTATTAATACCTGGGGGGCAAACAGCTGTGCATATCTCTCTATCAGTGTTATCGAGAGTGAACAATTTGAGTTTACCCTGTGTAAGCTTTATACAGGGTAAAATGGATTTATTTAGGGTTTGGACCCCATTGGGAGTTGGGCATCTGAGTGTCAAGGACAGGAACACTTCCTAAATTGCTTTCAATTAAGCCTACAGCTGTTAGGGGACGTGGTTCAAACGTGGGTCTGGCTCAAACCAGGCAGGGCATTGAAGTCTTAAGATGCCAGGGCAGGAAAACAGGAGCAGAAGTAGTCTGGGCACATCAGATGGTAGCTCCCAGGGGGTTTCTGTGATCCAACCCATCACAGCCCTAATAAAGCTGTTAGTCTTTAAGGTGCCACCAGATTCCTTGTTTTTGTGGATACAGACTAACACGGCTACCTCCGATACTTAACTTTTCAGGTAAGAATTCATGCTGTTAAACACTTTACTGGATTATTTCATTAGGTATCCTGTGGTCTGAATTTCAGTGCTCTAAATTAGCTGTATAGTTGAACTTTCTTATGTTCTTCCTAGATTAACAACAAGGCAGCAACTGGAGAAGAGGTTCCACGTACCATCATTGTTACCACCCGCTCTCAGTATGGGTTACCAGAGGATGCTGTTGTGTACTGTAACTTTAACCAGCTATATAAGATTGACCCTTCCACTTTACAGATGTGGGCTAATGTGAGTAGCTATGTTTGCTACGAAGTCTCAGATCAGAACTCCATAATTTGACTGCTGTCTTGTTTACAGGAACGGTTTTAAAATGAGCAGCAGATCTTTAACTTAAATTGCCCCTGTTCAGGTCAGGGAAAGATTTCAGTTTCCTTGCTTGGTTTGTTGAGAATATTTATTTGGGATGAACCTTTTTGAATCCTTACAACATTCTCCGGAATAGGGGATTGGATGATAATGGGATTTGGAATCTCTTTGGGTCTCATTATAAATCTGATCCGAGTTGAGTGAAAATTGTTATGCTTCTGACAGTTTTTTTCCATAGGAATTGTGTAATAAGCTGTTTAGTCCTGTCCAGTTTACATCACAACTGGCACTTATTCGCACCATTATCTGTGCTCTTACCTGACAAGTCAACCATTAGATGGGTACGGAGGCTGAACATCTCACTTCTGATCAGAGTGACAGGGAATGGATCACTTGATGATTACCTGTTCTGTTCATTCCCTCTGATGTACCTGAGATTGGCCACTGTCGGAAGGACACTGGGCTAGATGGACCCTTGGTCTGACCTGGTATGGCTGTTCTTATGTTGAGTCATACTGATGAGGCACTGTAAGGAAGTCTCGCACTGCTGATAAATGCAAAGTAATGCACATTGGAAAACATAATCCCAACTATACATATAAAAAGATGGGGTCTAAATTAGCTGTTACCACTCAAGAAAGAGATCTTGGAGTCATTTTGGATAGTTCTCCGAAAACATCCATTCAATGTGTAGCAGCAGTTAAAAAAGAAAACAGAATGTTGGGAATCATTAACGGATAGATAAGACAGAAAATATCATACTGCCTCTATATAAATCCACATCTTGAATACTGTGTGCAGATGCGGTCGCCCATTCTCAAAAAAGATATATTGGAATTGGAAAAGGTTCAGAAAAGGGCAACAAAAATTATTAGGGGTATGGAACAGCTGCCGTATGAGGATAGATTAATAAAACTGGGACACTTCAGCTTGGGGGATATGATATGATAGTGGTCTATAAAATCATGACTGGTATGAAGAAAGTAAGTAAGTAAGTGTTATTTACTCCTCATAACACAAGAACTAGGGGCCACCAAATGGAAATTAATAGGCAGCAGGTTTAAAAGAAACACGTATTTTTTTCACACAACATACACTGAACCTGTGGAACTCCTTGCCAGAGGATGATGATAAGGCCAAGACTGTAACAGGATTCAAAAATGAATTAGATAAATTCATGGAGATTAGGTCCATCAATGGCTATTAGCCAGGATGGGCAGGGATGGGGCCCTACCCTCTGTTTGCCAGAAGCTGGGAATGGGCAACAGTGGATGGATCACTTGATGATTCCCTGTTCTGTTCATTCCTTCTGGGGCACCTGGGATTGGCCACTGTTGGAAGACACGATATTGGGCTAGATGGACCTTCGGTCTGACCAAGTATGGCTGTTCTTATGAACTACTGCATAATGCTCCCTGTAAATAAATTGGAAACTTCAGTCTCTGAGGCTGTGACTCCAGCATTTTCACGAACGCTAAATATACCTCGTCGTTTCATCTGCTGTGGGTACACACCCCTTTATGCTGCTGTTTCTTATTAAAATTAACTGGCAAACGTTACTTCCACCCAAACTGTGGTACAAAAGTGAAATGAGAGGTGCATGCTGTATGCACTTCAGGTCATATTTCAGAAGTTTGCACTTACATTTTGAAGCATTGTGTACTGACTTTGACTTTCACTTTGAAAGTGAGGCATTTCACAAATCCAATTTTTTCAGTCTTTCCTTGTAGGTCATGTTTTCTAGACCTTTAATCCTTTTTATTGTTCTCCCTCTTGACTTCCTCTAGTTCTGTGGTTCTCAAAATTCATTGCACTGCGACTCCCTTCTGACAACAAAAATTACTACCTCACCCTGGGAGGGGGAACTGAAGCCAAGGCCCAAGCCCTGCCAACGGAGTTTGGGGGTGAGGAAGGAGGGGTGTGAATCCCTTGGGCTTCGGCTTCAACCCGTTCCCAGGAGTTGGCAGCCCAGGAGACCCCATTTAAACAGGGTTGCCACCCACTTTGGGTTCCCAGCCCACAATTTGAGAACGGCTGCTCTAGTTTGTCCACATCTTTCCCCAACTGTGGTTACTAGAACTGCACACAGCACTCCAGCTAAGGCCTTATCAATCAGTGCTGAGTAGAGTGGAAGAATTACATCTTCTGTCTTGCTTACAGCACTCCTGCTAATAGATCCCACAATGTTGTTTGCTTGTTTTGCCAACAGTATTACATTGTTGACTCATATTTAATACTGTCGCAAAACAAGCAAACGTCATTCTGGGATGTATTAGCGGGGGTGTTGCAAGCAAGACAAAACAGCACTGATTGTGATGCCTCAGCTGGAGTGCTGTGTGCAGTTCTGGGTACCACAGTTGGGGAAAGATGTAGGGAAGTTGAGGGAGAGCAACAAAACTGACTAAATGTCTAGAAAACATGACCTACAAATCAAGATTAAACAAACCCAATTTTTTCAATCTGGAGAAGAGAAGACTGAGAGGGGACCTAAGTCATCAAGTACATAAAAGACTGTTATAAAGAGGAGTGTGATAAATTGTTCTCCTTAACCCAGTGGACTGGACAAGAAGCAATGGGCTTAAATTGCAGTAAGAGAGTTTTAGGTTAGACATTAGGAAAAACTTCCTAACCATCAGGGTAGTTAAGCACTGGAACAAATTACCTAGGGAGGTTGTGGAATCTAAGTCACTGGAGGCTTTTAGGAACAGGTTAGACAAACACCTGTCAGGAATGATCTAGATAGTACTCAGACCTGCAGAGGACTGGATTAAATGACCTATCGAGGGCCCTTCCAGTCATACATTTCTGTGATTTCCTGCTACTATTGGCTTGTTCTGATCTATCCAGGAGGGTGATGCTTCTGAATGTTTTTAACACACTTACCCTTTATTTTCTTCCTGGTTTGGTTGTAGATTCTGAAGCGAGTTCCAAACAGTGTATTGTGGCTGTTGCGTTTCCCAGCTGTAGGAGAACCCAATATTCAACAATATGCACAGAACATGGGCCTTCCCCAGAACCGAATCATCTTCTCTCCTGTTGCCCCCAAAGAGGAACATGTGCGGAGGGGCCAGTTGGCTGATGTTTGTCTAGATACTCCACTTTGTAATGGGCACACTACTGGGATGGATGTACTCTGGGCTGGGACTCCCATGGTTACTATGCCAGGTAATGTCTCAGGGAAACAAAATTGTAGTCACATGGTGACAATTCATACTGAATGTAATTGTTATAGACCTTCAATCATGGAGCAGGTCCTCAAGGAATCAATTCTGAAGCACTTAGAAGAGAGGAAAGTGATCAGGAACAGTCAGCATGGATTCACCAAGGGCAAGTCATGCCTGACTAATCTAATTGCCTTCTATGGCGAGATAACTGGCTCTGTGGATGAGGGGAAAGCAGTGGTCGTGTTGTTCCTTGACTTTAGCAAAGCTTTTGACACGGTCTCTCACAGTATTCTTGCCAGCAAGTTAAAGAAGTATGGGCTGGATGAATGGACTATAAGGTGGATAGAAAGTTGCTAGATTGTCGGGCTCAATGGGTAGTGATCAAAGGCTCCATGTCTAGTTGGCAGCCGGTATCAAGCGGAGTGCACCAAGGGTCAGTCCTGGGGCCGGTTTTGTTCAATATCTTCATAAATTATCTGGAGGATGGTGTGGATTGCACCCTCAGCAAGTTTGAAGATGACACTAAACTGGGAGGAGAGGTAGATACGCTGGAGGGGAGGGATAGGATACAGAGGGACCTAGACAAATTAAAGGATTGGGCCAAAAAAATCTGATGAGGTTCAACAAGGACAAGTGCAGAGTCCTGCACTTAGGATGGAAGAATCCCATGCACTGCTACAGACTAGGGACCGATGGCTAGGCAGCAGTTCTACAGAAAAGGACCTAGGGGTTTACAGTGGACGAGAAGCTGGATATGAGTCAACAGTGTGCCCTTGTTGCCAAGAAGGCCAATGGCATTTTGGGCTGTATAAGTAGGGGCATTGCCAGCAGATCAAAGGATGTGATCGTTCCCCTCTATTCGACATTGGTGAGGCATCATCTGGAGTACTGTGTCCAGTTTTGGGCCCCACACTACAAGAAGGATGTGGAAAAATTGGAAAACGTCCAGCGGAGGGCAACAAAAATGATTAGCGGACTGGAACACATGACTTATGAGGAGAGGCTGAGGGAACTGCGATTGTTTAGTCTGCGGAAGAGAAGAATGAGGGGGGATTTGATAGCTGCTTTCAACTACCTGAAAGGAGGTTCCAAAGAGGATGGCTCTAGACTGTTCTCAGTGGTAGCAGATGACGGAACGAGGAGTAATGGTCTCAAGTTGCAGTGGGGGAGGTTTAGGTTGGATATTAGGAAAAACTTTTTCACTAGGTGGGTGGTGAAACACTGGAATGCGTTACCTAGGGAGGTGGTGGAATCTCCTTCCTTAGAAGTTTTTAAGGTCAGGCTTGACAAAGCCCTGGCTGGGATGATTTAGTTGGGGATTGGTCCTACTTTGAGCAGGGGGTTGGACTAGGTGACCTCCTGAGGTCCCTTCCAACCCTGATATTCTATGATTCTATGAATCCTTCTTGTTTTTATTTTGATCTTGTATATGTAAATATCTAGTGTGAAGAGTTCATAGATAGTAAAGAAATTAGGTGCTTCCCAGTTCTATCTAGTGAGCAGGCTTTCCAGAACAGATAGTCTAGCAACCTCCCCTTGTGTGTTTTCTCAGGCAGGAGAAAAAAATTAAGTAAACTGTAAAGCATCAAGAAGTACTGGTTATCACTTTCTTTTCTCTTTTTACAGGGGAAACTCTTGCATCACGGGTTGCTGCCTCTCAGCTTACTTGCCTTGGTTGTCTTGAACTTATTGCTAAGAGTAGACAAGAATATGAAGATATTGCTGTGAAACTGGGAACTGATCTAGAATAGTAAGTAAATCCAGTTTTGAGGATGAAATGAAGATCTAGAATAGTAAGGCACCATTATTGGGGATAGTGAGTGTAAGGAAGCAAAATAGAATAAACATAAACAGCTATAAGCAGTGAGGCATGTCATTACTTTCGTTCTACTGAACTTATTCTGACTGATAAAGTTACCAGCTGTTCGTTACCTTGGGAGCTGACTGACCTCCAGGGTTTTGAAGAAGCCATAAACCGCTTTGCTGATGAGGAAGTAAGGTCTGTGCTCGTTGGAATGAGGAACTGGGCTAGAATTCATATCCACAATGTGTCCTGAGGGAATTACCTCCTCTTATCCTCCCTGGTTTAGCTGCCTGCCTACTCTGTTGGGGATCTAGGATCCTCATACCAGGAAGCAGCAGAAGGGAGCAATATATGCCTTCAATAGAGGCCAAGGTTGAAGGGGGGGGGGGGGATTCTTTCACAGACCCCAGAACTCCATGCTGAAGATAGTGGGTGGGATGTGTGTGACAGACTGCCTTCTCAGGGAGGGTTGAGCTCTTTAAATAGCCATAATAGGAGCTAGGAAGGCAGATGTGGAAGGGAACTATACTAGAATGGGGTGTGGCATGTTCAGATGGGTGAGTATCATGAAGTGCCCAAATTATGCACTTGTCCTTCCTAAAAATACTTGGCACTTTACATGTTCAGATCACTACACAATCATTGACTAGCCCTCCCAGCATTGAGGAACCCTCAACATATTCCCTATGAAGTAATTCTAATTTTACAGATATAGAGACTGAGATTGAGCATCATGTGCAGGATGTCACATTGCAATATCGGCAGAGCTGGAATTCGAATTTAGAACTTCCTTAATCCTAACCTTGTAATCACTGCTCCTGTTCACACTGCCTCTTGGTAGTGTATCCATATAGTCATTGTTAATGGTCTGTGGGTTAAGGATGGACCAAATGTATTGAAATTAGACATGGGCTTTTTTTTCATAGAACTTGTTTTCCCCGTTTCTGATTCCCTGTGGAGCTACAGGGTAATAAAGAACCTTCTGTCTGGAGATTACTGTTTACTTTGTGAAGCTGCTGGGAGGGAGATAGGAATGCTGATATATTGAAACTTCTGCAGAAAGTAAACGCAAACAAAATGCATTTTCACTTTCCTTTCAGAAAGAAAAACCTAGACTGAAATAAAGGGGCACTTGCAGTTGAGGAAATTCCATCTGATGGGGCTGTAACGAAGGGTTGGTGGGTCTGGTTAATTAGCATGTAGCAGTACTAATACAAATGTCCATAGCATTTTCACCTACAATGAAAAAGTTGAGTTTCTGTGAAGTTGACCATTTCACACTGGGGAAGGAACAGCAACGTGGATTTTGAGTAGGGGGATGACAGTAAAGGGATTTGCTGATGCAATGGTGTGCTGAGAGTTCTGGGTTAGTTGAGGTAATAGATCACAATAGCTGTTTGTTCCTTTGTCTGCTTCTCATCTGACTGCTTGCTTTTAATGCTCTTTGTGTAGCCTGAAGAAAATTCGTAGTAAAGTCTGGAAGCAGAGAATATCAAGTCCTTTGTTCAACACCAAACAGTACACAATGGAACTGGAGCGGCTTTACCTTCAGATGTGGGATCACTACGCTGCTGGCAACAAACCAGACCATATGGTTAAGCCAATAGAGACCAGTGAATCTGCATGAAGGACTCTGTGCCCACACAACTCTCCCAGAATTGAGCCTCTCAGACTCCTCTGCAAAGGAGATGGGAGCTAAAGACAGTGCATTTCTACTTAATCTGCCTGGTACTCTGTGGCTGAAGTGATACATGATGGTGATTTAAGAGCACAGACAGTCATACTTTGTGCATAATGGGGAGAAGCTGTAGAGATTGGGAACTTTCTATTCCATAAGGAGTTTGAAAAAGATTGAGTTGGGCACATGTGCTGTATGTTTGCAAGGCCTAGTACTTGATGGGGAAAGTGTGAACTGTCCATCCAGTTGTGATTTCATGGATTGATTCAATCTTCCTACGAATTTTTCTCCTCTTATGTGGATTGGGAATTGGAGCTTTTTAATGTTTGATTTCAGGTGTTCCTGTTGGTATATGTGCGGTTCTTCCATGACATGATTTCCAACTAGTGAGTGTTGCTCCCTGCATTCACTTCTTAACTGTGCAGATTGAAAGGGCATATTTGCTGGTGTAGTCTTTTTACAGGTTTTATAAACCACTTGAGCCTATATCAGCCTTTTAATGTTTGACCTCTGTTTTGGAACTTTCTGTACTGTGTTGATTTAGATGAGAACTCAGTGCTTGGTTTAAAAAAAAAAAAGATTCTCCTGTATCTCAGCTAATTGGCTTGGTGATGATAGCTCCTATTCTGTTGAAAAACAAAATTGGTTTAAAATTAATGCCCCCAAACTGTTTAAGTAAACAAACTGGTGCCAAATACAAATCCTTCAGGAATGATTGTTAATTATGTACAGAGGCACAGTCCTAGGTACTGTAGCAAGGACTTTTTTAAAATAAAGCTCTGGTTTGCCCAGTTTGATCTATTTGACCAGCGTTTCGCCTTTACTACCTTTTCTGTGCTGCTGTCAAAACAATGTTCTGGGCTGCTGGCCTTTTACCTTCCTTTCTATAGCTTGGTTTTTAAATAGTTCTATTCATTTCAGCAGAAATGAAATCCCAGGTAAGTATAGATTTTCATCTGCTAAATATCTGCATCAAGTATATTAATTCTTGCAGTATAATAAGGATCACCCAGAAAGGCTTTTTTCTTAATGTGGGGGTGTCATTATCTTTCTCTCACTGATGTGTGGTAACTTGGAGGCCATGAGCTGTATGTAAACTCTGATGCTGAGTTTTGTATTGAACAAGCATGAATTAAGTAATTTTGTTCCTAAATCTGTGCAGAGGGTCATGGACTACAGTTTAAATAAACCAATGCCAGTCTTGCTAAGTGTGCTACACATATCTATTCAGTAACAGGTAACAATTTGTCTTCTAGTGCGGCAACAGAGAACTGTGTTCAAAGTGCTGCTTTTGATGCACCTTTTATTTGTCTCAGTTGATGCTTTTGAATGTATCCTAGGTGATGAATGCCTTAGTTTGCTGGTAGATTCTTACTACCTGCTAATACCTGAGCAAGAAATCTTAGGTGTCATTTTCTAACCAGAAATGACAAGGTGGGTGAGGTAATACATTTTATTGGACCAACTTCTGGGGGTGAGAGAAACATTAGAGGGTATGTTGACACAGCACCAAAGAACCCGGGCCTAGCGTGCACCAGGGGCTGTTTTGTTGCTGTGTAGGTACTCAGGTGGTAAGACCTTTCCTCATGAAGAGGAGTGCTATGTCAGCTTCTCTCTTTCACTAACAGAAGTTGCTCCACTAAAAGACCGCCTAGGCCTATCATGGCTACACTCCCTCTCCATAACCAGCGTGCAATTATAAATTCTACTCTTTAAAAGCTCAGCCTTATCGCTTTGGACAATTGAAACTACCTAGTTTAAACCCATAAAAATACCTTAAGAAGTGATGCTGCAAGTTACGACACCTGCCCCAAAGCTGAACTAAACCATTTACCCTTCGGTGACGTGCTCTCCCTCGGTGAGACTTGCTGCGGGTGCCAGTTGAGCGTTGTTCCTGGCGCGG
The DNA here is from genome assembly GCF_965152235.1 of Eretmochelys imbricata. Taxonomy (NCBI): domain Eukaryota; kingdom Metazoa; phylum Chordata; order Testudines; family Cheloniidae; genus Eretmochelys; species Eretmochelys imbricata. Next base: position 103,216,167 of record NC_135580.1, read on the forward strand.
GATGTTGCTGCTTTCACTGCCGCTTCGCTTATTGTAACAGGCTTTTGTTTCCAGCTAACTGCCTAATAAAAAAGACATCTTATGACTACAGCTAAAGATCACTGCAGACAACGTGTTTTTGTTCTACTCTCTGGCGCCAGCGGGAGAGCTTCGCCGCGGCGGGGCCGGGGAAGGCGCGCCCATGGGTCTCCGCGCGGGAAGAGGCGCTGGGCGCGCGCTCAGAACCTGTGGGGCCGGGGGAGGGCGGCCAAGGGGCCCTGGAGCCGGTTGCTGGCGGGGACGGGGTCGCAGAGGGACGGGCCCGCACTGGCAGCGGCCGCACCTGCGGGGCTCATCGGGGAGCTGCAGTTGGACGTGGAAGCGTGGCTCCCCCTCGGCGCATGCGCGACCAGACCGGAAGGGGGAAGTACCGCCCCGGACGTGGCGGGGGCCGAACAGAGCGGCGGGCGGCCGGGCGGGCGGTTTGAACGGCCGCGGGTTCCGCGAGAGGATGGCGCGCGGGCCTAGGCAGCGCGTCCGGGTGAGTGAATTGCGGGGTGAAGACCTGTCGGGGAACAGCGCGGGGGGAGAGGCGGGCGAGGGGCGGGAGCCAGAGCCCTGCCGGGGAATCTCGGGGCGCGAGCCGGGCCCTCCTGTAGGGGCATGAGAAGCAGCTGGGCTCGCTTGAGGGCTTGGTCATCATCCGTTGTTTTCCCCTTTCAGCTGGGAGCCCCCAGACCCTTGGTCAGCATCCCTCAGGTCTGTAACCTTGGTCCTGATGGGGCCTCTGAACAGAGACGATTACTCTTGTCCTCCGACACAGAGGATGAGACACGGAAACCCCCCCACGGGACTGGACAAAGTAGGTGATTTTGCAGGATTGTTTCCCATACCCAGCCAGCTTGCGAGGGGCTGAGGTAGTTGTGAGGGAAGCGAGGGCAAGAAATTAAGCGTTGCGGTGGGCGGGGCCAGTGTGCCGGAGAGGGCTTACAGAGTGCAAACCCTTAGGGAGTATCACCTCAGGCTCCAGGCCTTTCTCCTCTTGGGAATCTCTGTGGGTGAAATCAGCTGAACTGCCTGAGGTTCCAGGCAGGGGTTCATGCAGACCCTTAAACAGGCTTCCTCAGCTTCAAGACCCTCTTCTAGGTTCTATAAACTGACCTTGGCACTGCCAGCACTGTGCTTAAAAAACCTATATTACAAATGGGAAAAAGGGGCAGTAGATCGCAATCAATATAAATTAGAATTTATGAAGTATAGAAACTTGATAAGTTTCAGAGTAACAGCTGTGTTAGTCTGTATTCGCAAAAAGAAAAGGAGTACTTGTGGCACCTTAGAGACTAACCAATTTATTTGAGCATAAGCTTTCGTGAGCTACACCTCACTTCATCGGATGCATACTGTGGAAAGTGTAGAAGATCTTTTTATACACACAAAGCATGAAAAAATACCTCCCCCCACCCCACTGTCCTGCTGGTAATAGCTTATCTAAAGTGATCACTCTCCTTACAATGTGTATGATAATTAAGTTGGGCCATTTCCGGCACAAATCCAGGGTTTAACAAGAACGTCTGAGGCGGCCGGGGGGGGAACAAGGGGAAATAGGGGAAGTCACCTACTACAGGACAGGCCTAACAAAGAAAATAACAGAACGCCACTAGCCGTCACCTTAAGCCCCCAACTAAAACCCCTCCAACGCATTATTAAGGATCTACAACCTATCCTGAAGGATGACCCAACACACTCACAAATCTTGGGAGATAGGCCAGTCCTTGCCTACAGTCAGCCCCCCAACCTGAAGCAAATACTCACCAGCAACCACATACCACACAACAGAACCACTAACCCAGGAACCTATCTTTGCAACAAAGCCCGTTCCCAACTGTGCCCACATATCTATTCAGGGGACACCATCACAGTGCCTAATAACGTCAGCCACACTATCAGAGGCTCGTTCACCTGCACATCCACCAATGTGATATATGCCATCATGTGCCAGCAATGCCCCTCTGCCATATACATTGGTCAAACTGAACAGTCTCTACGTAAAAGAATAAATGGACACAAATCAGATGTCAAGAATTATAACATTCATAAACCAGTCGGAGAACACTTCAATCTCTCTGGTCACACGATTACAGACATGAAAGTTGCGATATTACAACAAAAAAACTTCAAATCCAGACTCCAGCGAGAAACTGCTGAATTGGAATTCATTTGCAAATTGGATACAATTAACTTAGGCTTGAATAGAGACTGGGAGTGGCTAAGTCATTATGCAAGGTAACCTATTTCCCCTTGTTTCCCTCCCCACCCCCGACGTTCTTGTTAAACCCTGGATTTGTGTCGGAAATGGCCCACCCTGATTATCATACACATTGTAAGGAGAGTGATCACTTTAGATAAGCTATTACCAGCAGGACAGTGGGGTGGGGGGAGGTATTTTTTCATGCTTTGTGTGTATAAAAAGATCTTCTACACTTTCCACAGTATGCATCCGATGAAGTGAGGTGTAGCTCACGAAAGCTTATGCTCAAATAAATTGGTTAGTCTCTAAGGTGCCACAAGTACTCCTTTTTCTTTTTGCAAACTTGATAAGGAAACCCAAATAAATTGGGAGGAAAATCTATGGCTGACTGTGTTAAGGAGTTTAAATATATCAGGAGGGAAAGGAATCCTAACCCTGTTCTAGATGGAGACAGTAAAATTGCTAATGATGTAGCAAAGGCAGAAGTGTTCAGCAAATACAGAGTGAAACAGGTTGATGTATTAAGGCTATTTTTAGCCCCACAAATTGACTTATTTTATTGGTAATCGACCAATGAGAATCAACCTTTCCTTAGGAAAATAACTAAAAAGTACAAATGCAAAACAAAATTAAAATTGATTATTTAACTACTGTTTCTTGCTTCCTGATTTAAATTGCTTTTATTTAAATCAATCCATCCTGTTGGAAGTGGCTACTGAGTGGAAGATTAGTGACTGATAAGATAGTATATCCTCTCTAAAGTGGGATCTCCTTGTTCTGTGTGCTTAGCACAATGGGGTCCGACCTAATGACTAGGTCTCTTAGGCACTACAGTTATACAAACGGCTTTCCTTGAAGCTGAGTTTCCTTGAATAACTCCTGACTTTAACCTCCTTGAGGCTTCCCTCTTTGTGCAGTCCTATCTGGAAAGATGATCTGTTCTGTTTTTGGTTTAAGTTATAAAGACCAAAAAGAAAGTGAATGCAGAATGCTGGCGCACGAAGGATGACAGGTGAGAAAATTTTGAAAGAGATTAAAGGGCTGGTCTCTCATCTGTTCAAAAGTTATATTTTTACTATCTTTACTATGTGATTATAAAGTTGTCTGCAGACTTGCTTTTATACAGATCTTTGTCTTGTTCTTATTTTTTCTTTAAGACCTTGTTTTTCTGTTTGGAAGAGCTTCTGCATCCTTCTCCTAAATCTGAGAGTTTGTGTTTTGGGTTTTTTTTAATTGTTTTTTAAATACAGAACACAGCACCTAGTGGCTTTGAATGCCAAACCCAGTCTTTGTGGGAGACTGGGGCACAGATAGGACCTAGCAGGCTGAATTTCAGTCCAAATACTCTGATTTAAGGTGTTGGCTTTGACCTGTAAAAGGCTGCCTATTTGAGAGAGAGCCACTCTCCATGTCATGAAACCATAGGATTGGAATGGACCTCGAGAGGTCACCTAGTCCAGTCCCCTGCACTCATGGCCGAACTAAGTATTATCTATACCATTCCTGACAGGTGTTTGTCAAACCTGCTCTTAAAAATCTCCAATGATGGAGACTCCACAACCTCACTAGGCAATTTATTCCACTGCTTAACCACCCTGAGAGTTAGGAAGTTTTTCCTAATGTCCAACCTAAACCTCCCTTTCTGCAATTTAAGCCCATTGCTTCTTGTCCTATTCTCAGAGGTTAAGAAGAAGAATTTTTCTCCCTTCTCCTTGTAACAACCTTTTATGTACTTGAAAACTGTTATCATGTCCCCTCTGTCTTCTCTTTTCCAGACTAAACAAACCCAATTTTTTCAATCTTCCCTCACAGGTCATGTTTTCTCGACCGTTAATCATTTTTGTTGCTCTTCTCTGGACTTTCTCCAATTTGTCCACATCTTTCCTGAAATGTGGCACCCAGAACTGGACACACTATTCCAGTTGAGGCCTAATCGGCAAGGAGTAGAGCAGAAGAATTACTTCTCGTGTTTTACTTACAACCGTCCTCCTAATACATCCCAGAATGATATTTGGCCTTGTTTATTTTGGCAACAGTGTTACACTTTTGACTCCTATTTAGCTTACAGTCCACTATGACCCCTCAATCACTTTCCGCATTACTCCTTCCTAGGTAGTCATTTCCCATTTTGTATGTCATACCACCATAGTTATGATCAGCAGAGACATTCAAGCAGGACCTCCCTTGCTTAGAGAATGCTCTACTCTTTTTGAAATACTGGCTTTTGAACCTATTCTCCCCATCCTTGTTCCATGTATAATAAGACTTATCTGTTTACAAAAGCTTTTGCCAGAAGCTGATGTTACTGTGGAAGGTGAGTTTTGCTCCGTGATGCCACTGGGTTAACTGCTGGTTCTAGTTGAGGTTTTATTTATTTTTTTTAAATTTGTCTCAAAGGACCCTGGCCTACTGCGCTGTATGATTGGGGAATGACTCATCCTACGGTTTAGGAAAAGATGGTATAGAGACCACTCTTCCAGGTTGAATTTTTAGCTCATCATATGTTGGCAAGTTTCTGAGATTGACATTAAATTTTCCCTTAAACCATACTGAAATCTTCTTTGAAGCATTTTCTCTTTCCATAACTTCAGAAATAAGCAGTTGGAGTTCTTATCCACTTGAAATGTAAATAACTGATTAGAGCTGATTGAAATTGGAGGGGAAAAAAATTGCAGAATATCTGTCAAAAATTTAAACTGAAATTTTCTGACCAGTTGTGATCTTGATCTGTGTAGTGTTGTCTGTCCATCTGTTCTTCTTTGAGGAGTGTCCTTATAGGTGCTCCCCTGAAATTGGTTCAGTGCCCCTGTCCTTCTAATCAGAGATTCTAGATAGCAGTGTACGTTCGGCCCACACATGCACTCACCTTGAGGCTAACTAGCGCTGCGCAGGTGAACAGCCATTCTGACAGCAGGGAGGCAACACTGCATATGCTGGACATTAGGAGAGCTCTGGCTTTTTATCTGGACAGGACTAAGGACTTTAGGAAGTCTCCCAAACTCTTCCTTTAATTTGCGGAAATATCCAAGGGGTCTGCCATATCAGCGCAAATACTCTCCAAATGGGTCTCCAGCTGCATTACCCTCTGTTACCCCTTGCACATAACCTGCTGCCTCCATCAGGGATCCACATGCACTCCACAAGATCCATTTCCACATAGCTCATGTTTGTTAAAGATGTCCCCATCTCAGAAATCTGTAGGGCAGTGACTTTGGCTTCTGCCCATACTTTTCCAGATCATTACACAATTACCTGGTACTCTGTCTTGATGCCATCTTTGGCTCCACAATACTATCGTCAATAACAGATTCCACTCTGAAGCCCCACCCCTCCATGGGGGATACTGCTGTGGAGTCACCTACAGTGGAGCACCCATAGGGACGCTACTCAAAGAAGAAGAGGAAGTTACTCATCTTGTGCAGTAACAATGGTTCTTCAAGATGTGTGTCCCAAGGGCGCTCCACAACCCGCCCTCCTCCCCTCTCCTTTGGAGTTCTTGCCAAGGGGCTCTGCGGTAGAGAAGGAACTGAGGGTGGTTTGCCTGCACAGCACTAGTTAGCCTCAAGGAAGGGAGAGTGCATGTGCGGGCCGAATGGACACATCTACCTAAAATCTCCGATTAGAGGCTCTGGGGTGCAGATAACACCTATAGTGGAGCATCCATAGGGCGACACATCTTGAAGAGCCACCGTTATTGCACAAGATGAGTAACTTCCTCACCTCTGAAGAGGCTGTGTTCCTCACATCTGTTTTGTGTTTTATTTTTCAGGTCTATTCTGCCCTTTTCTTCCAGTAGTGATGAAGAATTTGAACTATGTAAGTAAAGAGTGGTTAGAATGTTAATCTTGCTTTCTCAATGAGAGTTGAGAGGATGTATTCCTCGTGGCTGCAAGAATATGATTTTCTTCTGGAATACCTTTTTACAGTGAATCTCTTCGTTGCAAAGCCTATCCTTTCTCCCAAGCCTTAAGGCAGGGCAAGGGTTGAATGATGAGGGCGAGGGTAGCCAAAGAACTGCTTCTGTTATGAAAAGCTGAGAGTTTTAATTGTGAGATTAAGTAGGGTCCTTGTTCTAGAGACATTTGGATACTATTGGTAAAATAAAAGTTGTAAAAAATGTTGTTTATATATGCCCTTAAGGCATGCAATGGGATCATTTTTAGAAAGCTAAAATAAATTTCCTGTAATGTAATTCTCTCACATTCTGATTTAGTTTTATCTAGAATGAAGACTCCAAAGTCCCTAGCACATCAAGTCTCTAAGAAACAAAATAGCAGGTGGGTCCTGGAATTATTGAATTGTCTACAGTTAGTCAGAGAGAGACTTTTTTGTCTAATGCCTGGCAGCCAAAATGTCCCATTAATAAGTTATTTTGAATATAGAAAAATGAATTAGATCTTTTCTCATTTGCATAGGGTGTCATCATTGTGTGGAGGATTGGGCACAGGTTTAGAAGTCAACATTCTGAGTTCTAATCCTGGCTCTGCTGCTCATTCCAAGTGTGGCCTTGGTCACATTGCTTCTCTTGCCTGTGCCTTAGTTTTCCCACTGTAAAATGAAGATCAATAACTCATAAGGCTGTTTTTAAAACTAAAGTTTTTACAGCACTTTTAAAATGTAAAACATTACATAGATGTGAAGTTTTGTTATCTGGAGGCACACATCTCACTATTTTGTTACTGTTTTGGAGCACTGTATAGCTTGTAATGGGATATAATAGAAGATTAGGGTTGGAAGAGACCTCAGGAGGTCATCTAGTCCAACCCCCTGCTCAAATGGAGCCTTTCACCTCTGTCACCAGTTTCACTGCTAACTAGATTTTGGATTTACAGTTATTGTCTGACAGTCATTAGACCACTATGTGAAGTGACTTGGTCTTGGTGAGTTTTGTAAAGGAAGAGATGTCCATAACACTCAATCTTTGCTGGCTCTGGTACTAATTTATTCCCATAGCTGGCAGTTTTGGTGGAGGCACCAAGTGTTGAATGATTCATGGAAACAGAACTCCCTTTTTACCAGTTGAAGTGATTCCTGCAGATTAGGAATGAGGCATATTAGTGGGAGTGGAGTGTGGGGGTTTGCAATGTGGCAGCCTGTACACTGTGGATTTTTATGGATTGAGGATTTAACAGTACTGACAGCTTTGCATCTTTCACAAGTGCTAAATTCACATTAAAGGCAACCTTTTTGGTCAACACTGTGATTTTTAAGTAGAATTTTATAAATTCTATCTTTATGATTCCATATCTGTATCCCTCATTCTTGTTCCTGGATAAAATGATGATGGTCTGTTTCAATATCTGAACTTAGTTTGCAAGCATGTTCTCATCTCTTGAAATGGAGTTCTGTCTTTTGCTCAGAAGTTTAATGATAAAATACTGACAAAATGTAACTGACAATGAAAAGTTATATTGAGAGAGTTTTTCAGTGGTAATGGATATTTCCAGTGAATAACTTAGAACACTGCACCAGGCTGCTTTATTGTCAGCTTTACCTATATCAAGACACAAGTCATTCCTGGCTTCCTTTGCCTCATTTTATTGTTTATTTACAGTTTGAATGAAATCATCATTGACTCCAGGGAAGACTTCTCCAATTTTACAAGAAAGAATGCAACAAGCAAGAAGGGTAAGTAGCCATCCAGCAACAAAGAGGGGACAAAAGTTTTAGCTGGGTGGAGAAAGAATGCTTATTCTTCAGAGCTCAAAATTATTCTTTAGGAAAAGCACAGAAATAGCTTTGGAAAAGTTTGGTCCCTTTTAGAGTAAGATAACAGGACAGGTTCAATTCTGTTCGCTGGATTAATTCTCTCCTTCCTCATTCTCAATTTCCCATTCCTCCATATGATCCTTCCCTTTTTCCTCTTCCTTCCTGTTATGCTTGTTTTAACACCGGGATATCAATATCTTCACTTGTGGTACTCTTTAAAGTCCTTTCCATATTTGAATCTTTTACTTATAAGAAAATCCAGCTGCCAAAGGCAAGTCTTTTCTCTTCAGTGCCCTTTCACATGCTGCATATTTAAGAAATAAAATTGACCATATAATCAGCTAAATACAAACTCTTATGTGTGCATAACTGCAGAAGCTTTCTTTTATCAGAAAGAGTGGCTGTAATAAAGTGTTCTCTAGCTATTCTTATCTTGTATCAGACTGACTTAAACCCCTTTTGCTGGCACAAAGTAGACCCCACATACATACCTTTTTGATTATCATCTGCAGTGCAACTGGAAAGTAGTGTGATCCTGGGTGTAAATGAGCATGGGTTGGAGGAAGTTGCTAAGATACCTTTCTCTGCCTGGTGTTTTCCTGTTTTCCAAAGGCTCTGATTAACTTACATTAAAACATAAATGCTAAAGTCTCTGAAGTCTTTGAATTTTTCTTTTTGAATTGCAGTAGTGAAGAATGTTCAGACCCAGAAGAAGCCAGTGACTTCTAGAAAGGAAAACACTTACTCTCAGGAATGGCTGTATCCAGAGATTTTAAGTGACAGTAAAGATGATGATTCTGTTTTCATTAAAAGTACATGGTCTGAACACTGCCAAGAAACTGAAGCGAGGGGCTTGAAGGACAACCTGCATCACATACAGCAAACTCCTTCACAAAAACAGAAAGAGTTTGATATTTCCAAATATAGTCCAAATTCATCTCTTGATGGGAAAGAAAGAGATTGGGAAGAACGTGCAGGGAACAACACTCAGACCATGGCACTACGACATAGTGCAGCATTAGGGCCAGACAGCTCAGAGGATGAATTTGAATCTTTAATAGAGCGGATAAAGAAGCGAAGCATACCACTGACTCCAAGTTTAACTTCAAACAAAACCACTCTATCCCAATCAGCAACCACAGGTAGGTGAAGTCATTCTTTATTTCTGTATTCTTAATCATGTTTATTCATGAAGTATCTTGTGCAAATGGCTGGCAGTATTAACTGCATAGTTTTAAAATTGTGTTGCACTTCTGACATAAACAGGACTTATGACTCATTTTTGCAGAATGTTCAGACATTAATTAAATGAGCATTCTGAGAATTTTAGTTCTTCTAAATTTAAATTATCAAGGACCTAAAATTCTTTATTTTTGTCCATTATTTTCATAGTTATAATAAATTTTAACCTTCAGTAATAGATTTTTAGTTTGGAATTTAATTTTAAACTTTCAACAAAATCAAAGCTAACTAAAAAAATGAAAATCAGTTTCCTACACATATGACAGGAATTGACATACAAAATTCATTTTAAATGATAATTAAACTCCTTTAAATTAGAGCAGTCAAATATTAAAGATCAGGTATTAAGCTATACAGTTATTTAGAGTTACAATTCTGCAGCTATTCTGTGTTCTAAGATGCTTTTGTTTCAAGATGTATTTTTAGTTTGTCAAGAATTCATAAATCAGCACTTACCCACTTATTATTAACCAACTATAACTTAAACAAATCTATACCCTCTCCTCTTCAAAAGCCCTTAAAATAGATATCTGCAGTGTACCCTTAAAGTTAACAGATAAAGGCAAATGGCACACAAGATCAGCCTCTCTCACCCAGGGGCTATGATGGGGAATTCTCTAGAGGATACTGGCAAGATTGGAGGTGCCACCGTGAGCAATGCAGTCATATTGGCCTTCTCTTAGGTATTACCCTGAATTTGAAAGGGCTGAAGAAAGGCAGCCACAAAAGGAGCCTTCTCCCAAAATAGTTCAAGTTAAACTTCTTGCACCAGCAAGGTCTCGTTTGGATCTGCTATGCTCTCGGGTACTGAGGGAAAGGTCTCTTTTATTCGTCAACTGGAAGAACTTGTCAAATCTTTGGATGTAGTTAGTATTTCTATTGCCGTCTATTCATATAGGGTCCTTTCTCCCTAATCACAGGGCAATGCAGTTCAAGTAGTTACTGATAATACTACTGCAATATTTCACAAGAACAAGCTGGGGGACCACATTTTAGCCAGATGGACAGAAAGGTTATAGTTCTGTGGGAGTAGTGCATAGTACACTAAATTGATTCTATAGCTTTCTGCCTAATACTTGCAGATTGATGAGCAGAGACGTACATGATCAGCAGAAGTAGTTGCTCAAGAACTTGGTAGCAAACATACACTTACTGTGGATGTTTCTGGAAACAGACCTGTTTGCAACAAAATATATCTCCAAATGTTGAGCTCCAGAATAGGACAGGCAACCAGTTCATCTTGAAGGTGTTTTCTTTTAGAATAGGGAGTAAGATTTCTTTGGTCTACACACAATTCCTCTAATTCATAGAGTTCTTAGGAAAATCAAACAAGACCAAGCCAAAATTATTCTAATTTAGGGCGCCTGAATGACACAACAGTAGTTCTTCTTCAAGTGCTTGCTTATATCAATTCCAGTTAAGTGTGTGCGCACGCATGTCGGGAACTTTTCCCTAGCAGCTACCCACTGGGCCGGCTGTGGAGTCCCCTGGAGTGGCGCCAATATGGTGCTCTATATATGACCCTGCCAGCCTGACCCCCCTTCAGTTCCTTCTTACCGCCAGTGACAGTTGTTGGAACAGTGGTCTCTTGTTCGCAAGTGCTACTACTCCCTAGCTACTCTATTTATCTCTAGTGTTAGTTAAGTGTTTGTTAGTTATCTGTTATCTTTAGCGTTAAGTATAGTCATTAACGCTTGAAGGGGTTTTCCCCTTCAACGAGTGCACCGTTCTCACTCCCCGGTCACCCATAAGAAGCAGGCCACGGAGAAGCCCCCAAAAAGACCCAAGGTGGTAGTCGCACCCCTGACAGGACACGGTGCAGACCAGGGACAGAAGGCTGACAGACCTCCCAGTTGGCCTCGTCCTCCCCAACCCCCGCCTCCCCGGGAAGCCCTGTACCACCGGACTCCCTGCAGGTGGAGGAGGTCACACTGCCTTCCACACCCGACACCTTTGAGGCTACCAGAGGGCTCATTGAGATGACGGCGCCCAAGTCTCCAGTCTCGAGGCCTAAACCATCTCAAGCCCCAGCACCATCAAGAGGCAAACCGGCAATCTTTGGGACATCTGCCCCCAGACCAACATCTCCACACCACTCTGAGTCCCGGCACCGCACCCAGATTCTGCGCCGGTCTGACTCACGGCTCCGGTCTGACTCGCGGCACTGGTCTCACAGCCCTGATCCTTGGAGCCACTCCCACTCGAGGTGGTCATTGGCTGACAGGTCATGGTCCCGCACAAGGTCTAGGTCAAGGTCTGAGACCCCACAGCACCACTCGAACCGACACTGCTCCCCATTGCGGCACCGCACCTCTCCGCAACACCGTTCGCGAAACCGCTCTGTGGCATGGCACCGTTCTCCATCGCGGCACCGGTCGCACTCCTGTGGCCAGTCTCCACCAAGACAAAGTCCAACATCTCGGCACCAGTCGATCTCCTGGTACCGCTCTCCACAATGGCACTGCCGATCACCATCTGGATCTCGCTGCTCCGTATGGTACCCATTCTGCCTGTCGGGGGACCGCGGCACCCCCCCCAGCACAGCGTACTGCCCCTTCTTGGGCGTCTCGCTCCCAGTCACCTTCCCCCAGGTTGGGTAGGGCATCAGGAGCATCGGAGACACCCTGATCAGGTCTGGGCAGTCTCGGATGGGACTCTTCAGCACCCACTGGCAGCCCCAGTGGCAGTTCGAGACTCCCTGGGCATATCACCAAGCCCAGGGCGCCCCTCCAGGCGTCCCTCCGCCTTCATGTTCTGGGTCCTGTATTCCAGAGGCAACCATCAGTAATCCTTTTCTGGACCCCACACAAACCCTGGATCCAGCCCCACCTTTGGTGGAGGCTACACCCAGTGCCCAGGAGGAACTGGAGCCAGTGGACCAAGGGGCTGTCTCGGACCCGATTCTGCCGGTCGCTGCCTCCTCGTCTTCTCCTGATGAGGCGGTGGCAGGTACATCCGCATCCGGCTCTCCACCCATGGACTACCGGGCCCTACAGGAACTCCTACGTTGAGTGGCTTTAAACATGAATCTCCAGGTGGAGGAGGTCATAGAAGAAGAGGACCCCGTAGCGGACATTCTGACACCAGAATGGCCCTCTAGGGTGGCGCTGCCCGTTATAAAGACCATTCAGTTGAATGCCAAAACAATCTGGCAAACTCCAGTCTCCATTCCCCCCATGGCCAAAGGGGCCAAAAGAAAGTACTTTGTCCCCACTAAGGGGTTCAAATACCGTTTTACCCATCCTCCCCCATGCTCCCTGGTGGTGGTTGCAGTAAATGGAAAAAGAAAGACAGGGTCAGCAGGGGCCTGCCCCTAAATCAAGAGATGCAAAATGTCTGGCACTTTTTGGTAGAAAGGCTTATTCTACCAGTGGCCTCTCCCTACAAATCGCTAATCAGCTCTCAATCCTTAGCAGATACAGCTATAGTTCCTGGTCTGCTATTCAAAAGTTCAGGGAGCTCCTCCCATCTGATTCTCGGCAGGAGCTGGGAACCATTGCCGAGGAGGGCAGACTAGTGGCCCGGACTGCTCTTTAAGGCTCTCTGGATGCCGCGGATGCGGCAGCGTGTACACTGGCATCTGGTATCGCCATGCAATGTAACACCTGGCTTCAGTCCTCGGGTCTCCCGCCGGAAGTTCAGCAAACTATCCAAGACCTTCTGTTCGATGATCAGGGGCTCTTTGCTGAACAGACCAACTCTAGGTTGCATAGCCTGAAAGATTCAAGGAACACGCTGGGCATCACAAAATGGGGAAGAGATGGCCAGCCCTCTGTGGAGATAGAGGTGGTTAGGGACTATTTAGAAAAGCTGGACGTGCACAAGTCCATGGGGCCGGACGAGTTGCATCCAAGAGTGCTGAAGGAATTGGCGGCTGTGATTGCAGAGCCATTGGCCATTATCTTTGAAAACTCGTGGCGAACCGGGGAAGTCCCGGATGACTGGAAAAAGGCTAATGTAGTGCCAATCTTTAAAAAAGGGAAGAAGGAGGATCCTGGGAACTACAGGCCAGTCAGCCTCACCTCAGTCCCTGGAAAAATCATGGAGCAGGTCCTCAAAGAATCAATCTTGAAGTACTTGCATGAGAGGAAAGTGATCAGGAACAGCCAGCATGGATTCACCAAGGGAAGGTCATGCCTGACTAATCTAATCGCCTTTTATCATGAGATTACTGGTTCTGTGGATGAAGGGAAAGCAGTGGATGTATTGTTTCTTGACTTTAGCAAAGCTTTTGACACGGTCTCCCACAGTATTCTTGTCAGCAAGTTAAGGAAGTATGGGCTGGATGAATGCACTATAGGGTGGGTAGAAAGCAGGCTAGATTGTCGGGCTCAACGGGTAGTGATCAATGGCTCCATGTCTAGTTGGCAGCCGGTGTCAAGTGGAGTGCCCCAGGGGTCTGTCCTGGGGCCGGTTTTGTTCAATATCTTCATAAATGATCTGGAGGATGGTGTGGATTGCACTCTCAGCAAATTTGCGGACGATACTAAACTGGGAGGAGTGGTAGATACGCTGGAGGGGAGGGATAGGATACAGAAGGACCTAGACAAATTGGAGGATTGGGCCAAAAGAAATCTGATGAGGTTCAATAAGGATAAGTGCAGGGTCCTGCACTTAGGACAGAAGAATCCAATGCACCGCTACAGACTAGGGACCGAATGGCTAGGCAGCAGCTCTGCGGAAAAGGACCTAGGGGTGACAGTGGACGAGAAGCTAGATATGAGTCAGCAGTGTGCCCTTGTTGCCAAGAAGGCCAATGGCATTTTGGGATGTATAAGTAGGGGCATAGCGAGCAGATCGAGGGACGTGATCGTCCCCCTCTATTCGACATTGGTGAGGCCTCATCTGGAGTACTGTGTCCAGTTTTGGGCCCCACACTACAAGAAGGATGTGGATAAATTGGAGAAAGTCCAGCGAAGGGCAACAAAAATGATTAGGGGTCTAGAACACATGACTTATGAGGAGAGGCTGAGGGAGCTGGGATTGTTTAGCCTGCAGAAGAGAAGAATGAGGGGGGATTTGATAGCTGCTTTCAACTACCTGAAAGGGGGTTCCAAAGAGGATGGCTCTAGACTGTTCTCAATGGTAGCAGATGACAGAACGAGGAGTAATGGCCTCAAGTTGCAGTGGGGGAGGTTTAGATTGGATATTAGGAAAAACTTTTTCACTAAGAGGGTGGTGAAACACTGGAATGCGTTGCCTAGGGAGGTGGTGGAATCTCCTTCCTTGGAAGTTTTTAAGGTCAGGCTTGACAAAGCCCTGGCTGGGATGATTTAACTGGGAATTGGTCCTGCTTCGAGCAGGGGGTTGGACTAGATGACCTTCAGGGGTCCCTTCCAACCCTGATATTCTATGATTCTATGAACACAATTAAGTCTCCAGACATGCATACCCCGGCGTTTCAAAGAAAGCAGTTTAAGTGCCAGCCCACCCAGCAGCAGTCTTTCCCCGGTAGGCCCAGGCAGGACTTCTCCCGCAGGAGGAGCAGATACACCAGGCGCAGACCATTGCATCCTCTCTCTGGTCAGGGCCAGGGACAGTCCAAGCCCCCTCCAGGCCCTAAGCACCCATTTTGAAGGTGCGCATGAGGACAGATTACCAGTCCATATCCTGGTCAGTTATTCTCCCCTCCTGAACAGTCTATCCTGCTTCTACCATGCATGGTCCCTTATTACATCGGACCAGTGGGTCTTCCACACGGTAGAGGCGGGCTATTCTCCCACCGCCCTTGCCCATCCCTCTTCAGGGACCCCTCTCACGAGCAACTCCTGATCCAGGAAGTCCGGTCCCTCCTCCCTCTTAGAGCAGTGGAGGAGGTACCTCAGGAGTTCAGAGGCAAGGGTTTCTACTCACGCTACTTCCTCGTTCCCAAAGCAAAGCGGGGTCTTTGGCCTACTCTGGACCTAAGGGAACTCAACACGTACATCGTCAACTCAAAGTTCTGCATGGTTTCCTTGAGCATGATCATCCCCTCCCTGGATTTGGGAGTCTGGTACGCCACCCTCGATATGAAGGATGCTTATTTTCACGTTTCAATCAACCTGTCTCACAGACGTTTTCTCGGTTTCATAGTAGACAAGACGCATTATCAGTTCACGGCTCTCCTGTTTGGCCTGTGCACGGCTCCCCGCATCTTCACCGAATGCATGGCACTCATGGCAGCCTTTCTTCACCGCCACCATGTGTACGTTTACCCATACCTAGACGACTGGCTCATAAGAGGCCTGTCTTGCCAGCTGGTAGAATCACAGGTACAATTGGTCAGGGACACGTTAGGCCGCTTAGGCATTATTCTGAATGTCAGCAAGTCTGTTCTCACCCCAACACGAACAATAGAGTTCATTGGATCAGTCCTGGATGCAAACCAGGCGAGAGCGTTCCTCCCAGAGGCCCATCGTCTAGCCCTCGTGCAGGTAATCACCGGCCTTTGCAACTTTCCCACCACCATGGTGAGACAGTGCCCCAAGCTGCTGGGCCTCATGGCGTCCTGCACCGACATGGTGCAGCATGCCAGGTTGTGGCTCAGGCCCCTGCAGGCGTGGATTACGTCCGTGTATCGCCCGGGCCACTACAGTCTGGACATGGTGCTGACCATTCCAAGACATACCCTCAATTCCCTACAATGGTGGCTTGACCCCTGCATGGTAAGTGCCGGGGTACCGTTCCACGCCCCCCAGCCCACTCTGACATTGGTAACGGATGCATCGGCGCTCGGCTGGGGAGCACATCTCGGGAGCATGACGACTCAGGGCCTATGGCAAATAGAGGAACTGGCTCTGCATATCAACATCAAAGAGCTCAGGGCAATCCACCTCGCATGCCAGGCGTTCCTATCCCGCTTGCAGGGCCACTGTGTAGCAGTACTGGCAGACAATACTACGGCCATGTTTTACGTAAACAAGCAAGGCAGAGCCCGGTCGTCTCCTCTCTGCCAGGAAGCTCTCCTCCTATGGGAATTTTGTTTAGCCCACTCCATCCTTCTCCAAGCCTCATACCTGCCGGGCGTTCAGAACGTACTGGCAGACAGCTTGAGCAGGCGGTTCCTCACACACAAATGGTCGATTTGGCCGGACGTCATCCACTCCATCTTCCACAACTGGGGACTTCCCCGAATAGATTTGTTCGCCATGCAGGCCAACAGGAAGTGCCCAACCTTTTGCTCTTTCCGGAGTCACAGCCCGGGCTCGGTTGCGGACGCCTTCCTGAATCCATGGTCCGGTCAACTACTATACGCCTTTCCGCCATTTCCTCTCATCCTCAAGGTGCTTCTCAAGGTCCGCAGGGACAAGGTGGACGTCATCCTGGTGGCCCTAGTTTGGCCTCGCCAGTGCTGGTACCCCATCCTCATGGACCTATTGATCTGGTCACCGATTCATCTACCTCTCACTTCAGACCTCATCTCGCAGAATCACAGTCGCTTCCTGCACCCGGACCTTCAGTCACTTCACCTCATGGCCTGGAGGATCCGTGGTTGAACCAAGCAGAGCTCGCCTGTTCGGACCCAGTGAGGCAGGTGCTCCTGGAAAGCCGCAAGCCTTCTACCAGAACCACTTACATAGCAAAATAGAAAAGGTTTTCTATCTGGTGTGCCCAATGGCAGGTACTCCCACTCCAGGCTTCAATCCTGTGCATCCTGGACTATTTGGTGCACCTGACAGATCAGCACCTGGCATTCGGTTCTCTTAAGGTTCACCTCGTGGCTATTTCGGCATTTCACCCTGGCGATTCCAGGCACTTAGTGTTTGCAAACCCTATCACGGGACATTTCCGAAAAGAACTAGAAAAGATCCATTGCCGATGAAGCCCCCTGTCCCTGCCTGGGACCTCAATTTAGTCCTGTCTCATTTCATGGGTCCTCCCTTTGAGCTGCTAGCTTCATGTTCGCTCCTCTACTGGAAGGTTGCCTTCCTAGTGGCCATCACTTTGGCACGACACATTTCTGAGCTACGAGCCCTCATATGTGAGCCCCTGTATACCATCTTTCATAAGGACAAGGTGCAGCTTAGGCCTCACCTGGCCTTCCTACCAAAGGTCGTGTCCCGCTTCCATGTCAGCCAGGATATTTTCCTGCCGGTTTTCTATCGAAAGCCGCACGCCACGCTCCGTGAGCAGCAGCTGCATTCATTGGACGTTAGAAGGGCACTCTCTGTCTACATAGACCGAACGAAGCCGTTCCGCAAAACAGCCCAGTTGTTCGTCACTCTAGCGGAGCGGATGAAAGGTTTGCCAGTCTCTTCCCAGCGGGTATCCTCCTGGATCACAGTGTGTATTCGTACTTGTTATGACTTAGCAAAGGTCTCTCTGCCTGTTGTCACAGCTCACTCCACAAGGGCTTAGGCCTCGTCAGCAGTCTTCCTGGCACACGTACCCCTCCAGGAAATCTGCAGGGCTGCTTCATGGGCTTCGGTGCACACGTTCACGTCACACTATGCCATCGTCCACCAATCAAGTGACGATGCGGCCTTCGGCAGGGCAATTCTCCAGTCTGCAATTCCTTGACTCCGACCTCACCTCCAAGATAAGGCTTGGGAGTCACCTAATTGGAATTGATATGAGCAAGTACTCAAAGAAGAAAAAACGGTTACTCACCTTTTTGTAGCTGTTGTTCTTCGAGATGTACATTAGCCTGGAAAAAGGCTAATGTAGTGCCAATCTTTAAAAAAGGGAAGAAGGAGGATCCTGGGAACTACAGGCCAGTCAGCCTCACCTCAGTCCCCGGAAAAATCATGGAGCAGGTCCTCAAGGAATCAATCCTGAAGCACTTACATGAGAGGAAAGTGATCAGGAACAGTCAGCATGGATTCACCAAGGGAAGGTCATGCCTGACTAATCTAATCGCCTTCTATGATGAGATTACTTGTTCTGTGGATGAAGGGAAAGCAGTGGATGTATTGTTTCTTGACTTTAGCAAAGCTTTTGACACGGTCTCCCACAGTATTCTTGTCAGCAAGTTAAAGTAGTATGGGCTGGATGAATGCACTATAAGGTGGGTAGAAAGTTGGCTAGATTGTCGGGCTCAACGGGTAGTGATCAATGGTTCCGTGTCTAGTTGGCAGCCGGTGTCAAGTGGAGTGCCCCAGGGGTCGGTCCTGGGGCCGGTTTTGTTCAATATCTTCATAAATGATCTGGAGGATGGTGTGGATTGCACTCTCAGCAAATTTGCGGATGATACTAAACATGGGAGGAGTGGTAGATAAGCTGGAGGGCAGGGATAGGATACAGAGGGACCTAGACAAATTGGAGGATTGGGCCAAAAGAAATCTGATGAGGTTCAATAAGGATAAGTGCAGGGTCCTGCACTTAGGACGGAAGAACCCAATGCACAGCTACAGACTAGGGACCGAATGGCTAGGCAGCAGTTCTGCGGAAAAGGACCTAGGGGTGACAGTGAACAAGAAGCTGGATATGAGTCAGCAGTGTGCCCTTGTTGCCAAGAAGGCCAATGGCATTTTGGGATGTATAAGTAAGGGCATAGCGAGCAGATCGAGGGACGTGATCGTTCCCCTCTATTCGACATTGGTGAGGCCTCATCTGGAGTACTGTGTCCAGTTTTGGGCCCCACACTACAAGAAGGATGTGGATAAATTGGAGAGAGTCCAGCGAAGGGCAACAAAAATGATTAGGGGTCTAGAACACATGACTTATGAGGAGAGGCTGAGGGAACTGGGATTGTTTAGTCTGCAGAAGAGAAGAATGAGGGGGGATTTGATAGCTGCTTTCAACTACCTGAGAGGTGGTTCCAGAGAGGATGGTTCTAGACTATTCTCAGTGGTAGAAGAGGACAGGACAAGGAGTAATGGTCTCAAGTTGCAGTGGGGGAGGTTTAGGTTGGATATTAGGAAAAACTTTTTCACTAGGAGGGTGGTGGAAACACTGGAATGCATTACCTAGGGAGGTGGTAGAATCTCCTTCCTTAGAAGTTTTTAAGGTCAGGCTTGACAAAGCCCTGGCTGGGATGATTTAATTGGGGATTGGTCCTGCTTTGAGCAGGGGGTTGGACTAGATGACGTCCTGAGGTCCCTTCCAACCCTGATATTCTATGATTCTATGTGTTGCTCATAACTATTCCATTTCCCCCCCACTTTCCCCTCTGTCGGAGTAGCCGGCAAGAAGGAACTGAAGAGGGGTCAGGCCGGCAGGGTCATATATAGAGCACCATATCAGCCCACTCCAGGGGACTCCACAGCCAGCCCGACAAGTAGCTACTAGGGAAAAGTTTCTGAGATCTGTGCACGCGGCGCGCGCGCACACCTAACTGGAATAGATGTGATTAGCACATCTCGAAGAACAACAGTTACAAAAAGGTGTGTAACCGTTTTTTCTCAGATCTTCTGTTCCTACCACAAAGGATTTATCGGTCTCTCTCTGCAATTCCAGACCTATTGACCTAGAAGAGGTTGTATTTCTAGACTCTCTCCACTTCATAGGACTTTGACAAATCTGGATCTGGTCCGTTTGTGGGGGTGGAGGGAAGGTACAGGAGATTCTATTAAACTTCAGGAAACAGTCAACTTGCCTTTGTTATGATCATAAGTGGAAAATGTTCTTTGTGAGCACCCACCATTAACGTAGCCCAGCTTCAGCTGCTGTTCACTCTATACCTGAGTACATAGTTCATTTGAAATTCCTGGGGCTCTCTCATATTGTCAGTAAAAGTACATCTCTTAGCCATCTTCAGCTCACACAGCTTAATTGAGTAAATACTTCATTTAGCCATGATATAGTAAAAAGATTCTTGAAGAGGTTAATGAATCCTTGGGTTAAAGAACCCACACATAGATTAAAGTCCTATGTAATACTATTTAGTCATTAAACCTCCATTTGAACCCATGGGAGAATGTTCCTTGTTTCATCTCTTAGTTAAGACAGCTTTATTATAGCTATTATATCTATTAGGTGAGAGAGAGCTGCAGAATCTTGTGGCTGGATCCCCCAACTTATGATCTTTCACAAAGAAAAAGTTCAAATATGTCCTTATGGATGCTCCATCTTTGGATGTGCGTGCTCAACTGGTGGTTTTAGCTAGCAGTGACTGTCAATCTGTACTGTGCACTACACCTCCTTGTGCTCCTGTGTGAGGTCGTCATAGGCAGACGAAACCCCCTGGCACTGCGGCTTCTTCTCCACTGCCCCTCTGGTCAAGACAGTCCAGAGTGATGTCTACTGCATTCATAGCTTTAGTCCTTTTGGTTTTACTTACTCTAGTTTTAATTTAATTTTATTCTGTTTTATTTGTTTACTTTTGATTTCGTAAGCACATGTGTATATTACACCCCTCAAACTTCTTTTCTGTGGCCAGGGTCTTTTGCCTTTGGTTGTTCTGTCTGCAGCTTTCCTGCTCGGGTTATGCCAAGGACTCCAGGCTTTAATCCTTGTCAGACCTGCCACAGATCTTTCCCTCTCAGCCATGTTCCTTCCAGCTGCCTCAGAAAGTTCCATGTCCCATCTAAGTTCAAGGTCTGGAGGAACTTTTAAGAGCAGATCTTGCAAGCTGAGGGATATTAGGCTGAAGTTCCTTCTTATGGCATGCTCACTGAGATCTGCAGGGTCCAAATTCCCTCCCAACCTCAGTTTAGGCCATGCTGATCTTGGAGTCATGTTCTAAGAGACAGACACTCATTCCCTGGAGAAAGACTCCAGGAGGAAGGGGAGGTCATTGCCAAAGTCGGAACTTAAGAAAACTTCACGT
Source organism: Eretmochelys imbricata (assembly GCF_965152235.1). Lineage (NCBI taxonomy): Eukaryota > Metazoa > Chordata > Testudines > Cheloniidae > Eretmochelys > Eretmochelys imbricata. The sequence continues at coordinate 103,237,034 of NC_135580.1, forward strand.
CAGTACCAATGTAATGAGAGTTCATCTAGCAGACACCAGTCAGCTCCAAAGTCAATACCAGAAGAGGACCCCACTAGGTGCAAGAAGGACTCAAGAAGCAGGGATTCCTCTAATACATCTGGATCCTTGGGATGCAGCCACAAGAACCATTCAGATTATACCTTGGCTCCGTCCCTGGTACCAGACTCCTCGCCTGCATTCCTACAGAGTGCATGAACCACTTCTCTGTATTGTCTCTGATGCCTTGCCAGTCTATGATGGAGCACTCCACTTAGCTCCCTAGTACCAGCCACATTCCTTTTGTATGATGATCTCTGGGCCTCAGGAAAACCAGGCTCTCTCCTCCTAAGGGGGTACCAAGAAAGACCTTGTCTGGTACCATCCTGCCTGTTGGAGCTAGAGCCTCCATCTGTGCTACTACATTTTAGCACAGCTCACATCCACTGGCACCAACTTGACTGACTGCCCCTCCATGGGCTCTGATATCAACAGGGCCCCTGGTGCTGAGGGCTTCCCCTTTGGACACTGCAGAGAATAAGAAATCGAACATGGACGTCTCTGGCTTTTTTGACTTCCACTGCACACTGTGTGGCTGTTTTTTCAGAGAACTATCCACAATGACTCCAAGATCTTTCTTGAGTGGTAACCGCTCCTAGCAGCTAATTTAGACCCCATCATTTTATACAGTTAGTTGGGATTGTTTTCCAGTATGCATTACTTTTTGCATTTATCAACATTGAATTTCATCACCATTGTGTTGCCCTGTCACCCAGTTTTGTGAGATCCCTTTGTAACTCTTCGCAGACTCTACCTGAACCAAGTTTGACACTGTATCAGACCACAGATCAGTCAGAGAAACCCACAGATGATGATAAGAATGTTAGGCCACATGGTCTCTACACATTTGTGATTTGATATGCAGCTGTCTAGAGTGCCTCCTGGAACAGCTGTGCGACAGCTACAACTCCCTGGGCTACTTCTCCATGGCATCCTCCCAACGCCTTCTTTATCCGCACCATAGGACCTTCCTCCTGGTGTCTGATAATGCTTGTACATCTCAGTCCTCCAACAGTCCACGTTCTCACTCTCAGCTCCTAGTGCCTCTTGCTCCCAACTCCTCACACGCACACCACAAACTGAAGTGATCTCCTTTTTAAAACCCAGGTGCCCTGATTAGCCTGCCTTAATTGATTCTAGCAGCTTCTTGATTGGCTGCAGGTGTTCTAATCAGCCTGTCTTAATTATCTCCAGAAGGTTCCTGATTGTTCTGGAACCTTCCCTGTTACCTTACCCAGGGAAAAGGGACCTACTTAGCCTGGGGCTAATATATATGCCTTCTATTACTCTCCTATAGCCATCTGGCCCGACCCTGTCACATATTATTGTTAAATTGGTGGAAGAACCCAAATGCAGTTTGTAAGAATGTTTCATTTTCTCCAGCTCTATCCAGAAACACATTAGTAACAGATGCTTTCAATAAGGGATAGGGAGCTCATTCGAACCATCACAAGGGCTAAGGACTGTGGGCATGTGAAGATAGTCACCTGTACATCAACATATTAGAACTCAGAGCAGTCTACCTGGCATGTGCCACATCTCTTGCGTTGAATGAAAGGAAGACAGTTTTGGTAATGGCAGGCATTGCCACAGTGATGTTTACATAAACAGACAGGGATTAGCCAGATTTCTCCTGTATGCCAGGAGGTGATTCACCTGTGAAACTTGAGCAAGTAACAGTCATAACTCTTTATCTGCTAGGATTACGATATATATTGTTGGCTCTTCGGACAGTTTTCTGACAGTGATCAATAAGACTCCATCATTCAAAGAGTATTTTGTGAGTAGGGTCATCCAACTTGTTTGCCATGGAAAAGAACAGTGTCAAATCTTTGTTTGAGAGGGGATTGGAACCCCCGTATCTTGAGCACATGCATTCCTCATACTGTGGACTCCAGGGGTGACGTATGCATACCCTCTAATCCCTCTGATTCTAAGGGTGATCAGAAAAAAATTCAGGACCTTTTCCTTTCCTTTCCTTTCCTTATACAGAGCTCTTCTTCAGTTCTCTGAACTTTGTAAAGCGGCATCTTGGGGATCAGCACATCCAGTTTCTAAACATTATTCTTTTTAAGAGGCATCTAGTTCTGATTCCCATTTTCGCAGAGCTGTGTTGCAATCCCTATTTAAGTAGATCTGAGCGACCACCACCTTTATATCAGTCACTGCTTGCAAGAATGGAATATATGTGGACAAGCACTCAAAAGGAAAAAGTTACTCCCCTTACAGTAATTGTTGTTCTTCAAGATATTGTCCATGCGTATTCCACAACCTGCCCTTTTTTCATGCTTCTGCGAAGTCCTATACCTTCTAAATCCTGTACTGGGCAAAGCAACTGACACAACTGACCCCACTCTGCCCTTTATGCCTGTGAGTGGAGGAGACATGAAGACACTCAGGGCACAGGGACAGACCGAATGGCTACTTCTGGCCAAAAGAATCTGAAGTCGAGCACATTGGTATATGCGCAGCGAGAGTGGAATACATAATACCGGCTAGTTATGTAAGCAACCATTTTTCATCTAATCTGTTACCACAAGCTCTAAAATGTCTTAAACATAATCACAATGTTATTCCATGGCTTCTCTAGAGGTCAGAATTCAGATTGTATGTATGCCTTATCTGTGCACTTCCGTATCATAACATGTTTGGTTTACTGTTAAGTGTAACTTTTAATCAGAATTTCCTGGGTCTATAACACTTGGTTTTGGGATAATTACATCTGTTGTCTATTATTTTTAAGTTTCTGATGCCTGCTTTTGTCCTAACTCCATTTTAATGCCGGTGGGGAGGGGGGGGTGAGAGAGAGAGATTACAAACTGTTTTTGCATCTGATTTGAACTGTTAATGTTCTGCAGATCAAAGAAGATTTTTCTGACACTGAACTAATTTTTCTAAAGACTATAAATATATCAAGTAATATTTTTGGCAGTAGTAGAGGAGCTCTAGTTATTGAGACAGTTATATCATGTTTGTCAACCAATAAACTACTTTGGTGTTTTGAAGGCAATCTTGTGAATATACCCAGCACCTCTGAAGGTGGGCATATTGAGTAAGGAATGCACAGTTCACGGTGTAGTGGTTTGTGGTCCTGTTGCCAGGCTCTATATTCTGTATTCGCTGGTGGAACTTCATGATATTTGGTTAAATTGGTTGTTTAATCTTTTGGTTTGTACTTGCAGAACTGGGAAACTTCAAGCCTCCCTGTGACAGTGCACTATACTCTGTTAAGAAAGAGAGAATTGTGACACCAAAGTCAGAATCCTCTTCATCTAAAGAAATGCCTTCTCTGAAGGTTCCTAAGAGCAGATCAGTCTATTGTGTACATTCATCAGATACAGAGGAAAGGTAGGTCTTTCTCTTCTCCATCTTTTACTCTCTCCTATGAGTATAACAAATGAGTCAGAAAATGCTGGTGAGGTTAGAGGCAAAGCACTGCTGTCATGTAGATTAGCACTGTCAAGGTTTCTCCCCCACTCTGAACTCTAGGGTACAGATGTGGGGACCTGCATGAAAAACCTCCTAAGCTTATCTTTACCAGCTTAGGTCAAAACTTCCCCAAGGTACAAAATATTCCACCCTTTGTCCTTGGATTGGCCGCTACCACCACCAAACTAATACTGGTTACTGGGGAAGAGCTGTTTGGACACGTCTTTCCCCCCAAAATACTTCCCAAAACCTTGCACCCCACTTCCTGGACAAGGTTTGGTAAAAAGCCTCACCAATTTGCCTAGGTGACTACAGACCCAAACCCTTGGATCTGAGAACAATGAAAAAGCATTCAGTTTTCTTACAAGAAGACTTTTAATAAAAATAGAAGTAAATAGAAATAAAGAAATCCCCCCTGTAAAATCAGGATGGTAGATGCCTTACAGGGTAATTAGATTCAAAACATAGAGAACCCCTCTAGGCAAAACCTTAAGTTACAAAAAAGATACACAGACAGAAATAGTTATTCTATTCAGCACAGGTCTTTTCTCAGCCATTTAAAGAAATCATAATCTAACACGTACCTAGCTAGATTACTTACTAAAAGTTCTAAGACTCCATTCCTGGTCTATCCCCGGCAAAGGCAGAATATAGACAGACACACAGACCCTTTGTTTCTCTCCCTCCTCCCAGCTTTTGAAAGTATCTTGTCTCCTCATTGGTCATTTTGGTCAGGTGCCAGTGAGGTTGCCTTTAGCTTCTTAACCCTTTACAGGTGAGAGTATTTTTTCCTCTGGCCAGGAGGGATTTTAAAGGGGTTTACCCTTCCCTTTATATTTATGACAAGCACTCTGGAAATTTGTCAGACTACAAAAGTGCTTGCTCTGCAGTTAACAGTTAAAATTACAAAGCTTGTTCTTTGAATGCTTGCTCATGTCGATTCCATTTGAGGTACATGTGCACCCACATGCACAGTTGTCAGAGATTTTTGCCTTAGCGGTATCAGTAGGTTCCGCAGCGGGGCCCTCTGGAGTGTCGCACTCATGCATCGGTATATTAAGTGCCAGCCGGCCTACACCCTCTCAGTTCCTTCTTACCGCCAATGACGGTTGGTTGGAGCACCTTTTTCCCGTTGCCTAGCAAGTGGTTAGCAGTTCTCTCCTTCCTTCTTTCCAAAATCTCATAAGTCAGAAGAGGAACACAAATTGCACTCTCTGGACATCAGGAGAGCCCTGGCCTTTTACGTCGAAAGGACCAAGCTATTCTATAAGCTGACGCAGTTGTTCGTCACGGTGGCGGACAGGATGAAAGGTCTTCCAGTGTCTGGCCAGAGAATTTCATCCTGGTTCACTTCCTACATCCGTTTCTGCTATGGTCTGGCAAAAGTGCCTCCACCAACAATGGCAACCACCCACTCAACTAGGGCGCACGCCGTGGCGGTGGCATTCCTGGCCCAAGTGCCCATTCAAGATATCTGCATGTCTGCTACCTCGTCATCCATCCATCCACACGTTTGTCTCATTATGCACTTACCCTGCAGGCCCAAGACGATGCTGGCTTCGGTAAGGCAGTGTTGCAGGCCACATGACCGTGAACTCCGAGCCCACCTCCAGGGATACTGCTTGTGAGTCACTTAGAATGTAATCGACATGAGTAAGCACTCGAAGAAGAAAAAACAGTTCGCTACCTTTCGTAACTTTTTTCTTCAAGATGTGTTGCTCATGTCCATTCCATTATCCACCCTCCTGCCCCTCTGTCGGAGCTGTCAGCAGGAAGGAACCGAGAGGGTGTAGGGTTGGCGGCGCCTAATATACCGACGCATGAGTGCAGGACTCACGGGGATGCCACAGCCGACCCTACAGATACTGCTAAGGCACCAGCTGCCAGGAAGGCTAAATCACACCTGGAGTTGCAGCTAGCAAGAGATGTTAAGAGTAACAAGAAGGGTTTCTTCAGGTATGTTGGCAACAAGAAGAAAGCCAAGGAAAGTGTGGGCCCCTTACTGAATGAGGGAGACAACCTAGTGACAGAGGATGTGGAAAAAGCTAATGTACTCAATGCTTTTTTTGCCTCTGTCTTCAGGAACAAGGTCAGCTCCCAGACTACTGCATTGGGCAGCACAGCATGGGGAGGAGGTGACCAGCCCTCTGTGGAGAAAGAAGTGGTTCGGGACTATTTAGAAAAGCTGGACATGCACAAGTCCATGGGGCCGGATGCATTGCATCCGAGAGTGCTAAAGCAATTGGCGGATGTGATTGTAGAGCCATTGGCCATTATCTTTGAAAACTCATGGCTATCGGGGGAAGTCCCGGAAGACTGGAAAAAGGCTAATGTAGTGCCAATCTTTAAAAAAGGGAAGAAGGAGGATCCTGGGAACTACAGGGCAGTCAGCCTCACCTCAGTCCCCGGAAAAATCATGGAGCATGTCCTCAAGGAATCAATTCTGAAGCACTCCAGAGGTCCCTTCCAGCTCTAATATTCTATGATTCTATGAGCCAGGGGAAGGAGTTGCTCAGGCAGTCCCCGGGGCCAGCCACATTAGCCGCTGCTTGATCGGTGCCCGGGGCCACCAGAACAGCAGCTGGTGTGGCTGGCCCTAGGGCCACGCATCAGTGACTGGTGCGGCTGGCTGCAGGGCCACTCCAGCAGCAGCCAGTGTGGCTGACCCCAGGACTACCCAAGCAGCTAGCCCCAGAATCCATGACTTTCACGACCTCCATGACAAACACATAGCCCTAAAGATGGTCCCTTGAGTCTTAGGCTATTGTGTGCCTTTCAAGAGCTCTGATAGAAAGGGTGTTGAATTACTTGAACTGTCCTCATTGTTGAACCCTGACCACTCCCTGATAGGATCTGGGGGTCAGATTCTGAAAGTCTTTTTCTGAAACCATCTTTTCCTCAGTGCTGTGGGAGCCTCCATTCCAAGGCAGACTTGTCGCACCATTGCTTCTTTGGGGTTTTAAGTTCATAGAAATGTTTAATACTTTCTGTGAACATATGAAACTTTGTCTCAATCTTGTGGCATTGAGTTCCACAGATTACTTGTGCATTGTGTTTAAAAACAAACTTTTTATAGGTTTTTAATGTACTGAACTTCCCTCTGTTCTTGTAGTGAGAGAGGGTAAACAAGTGCACCTTATTACCTTCTCTGTAGCATTCATTTAAATACCTCCCTTATACTCCTTCTTATTCCCTATTCTCTAAATAACCCTAATATTTTCAGTCTGACCTGAAATGGAAGTCTTTTCAAACTTCTAATCATTTTATCACCTGTCTCTGAACTGCCTCTTTTTGCTGTATCCCTTTGGAGGTAGGGTAACTGAAACTGAAGAAAGTATTTCAGGTGCTGACATACCATTTGATTTATATAATGATATTGGAACTTACTTATAGATTTTAAAGCTTGTAAAGGGATCATTATGATCAGCTAGTCTGACCTCCTGCATAACACATGCCAAAGAACCTCACACAGTAAACTCTCTACCAATTCTATAATTTCTGTTTGAGCTATATAGTTATCTTTTAGAAAGATATCCAGTCTTAAGTAAAAAAGCTCCAAGTAATGGAGAATCTTTAGGTAGGTATGTCCTTCCAGTGGTTAATCACACTGTTTAGAAATAAGGTGCTTTTTTTTTTTTTAAGTTTATCTAGTTTTAGCTTCTAACCCTTGTTCTGCCTTTGCCCTTTAGATTAAAGAGCTGTCTATAATTAGAGCTTTCTTAATCTTCTCTTGGATAAACTAAACTGATTGAGTTTATTTAGTATCTCACTATAACGCAGGATCGTACTTGTTCTTCAAGTGCTTGATCCTCTGTGTAGTGCACTACAGGTTTGCACATGTACTCTATGTGCCCAGGACTGGAGATTTTTTCCCTAGGAGTGTCTGTTTAGTCTACTTGGACACCCCCCACTCTCTTTGTGCATCACACCAAGGGTTTTAAGGGGGAGCTGCCGGACTGCTGCCATCTTTACTTCCTTCTTACCACTTATTGTTTAGGACAGAGCATCAGTGTTCATGCTAACTTCTTCAGCTTTTTCCTGTAAATAAATTGTAAATAACTTTTAATACTTAATTAGCTTTAATTATTTAGTGTAGTTAATTGGGATAGATATTCGGGGTTCGGTTCCCTAAAATTCGGAGGAGCGATTCCTGTTTTTATTTAAAAAAGGGGGGGGGGCATTTTGCTTCTTCCAGTGGCAGCAGGAAAAGGGTTCCAAGGATCCTCCACTTCAAAAAGTGCTGCAAGCTCTTCCTGGTCACAGTCTACTATGATGCATGTCTGTACTGCCTGGGGAAACCCACATCCAAACCAGGTGTAGGAGGACAAAGCAGTCAAGGAAATTTCAAGTCTGAAAACTCCTCATGGAGAGGCCTATGAGACCATGGACCGCTGACAGGAGAGACACCCTCTCCCCACAACCCAGTACATTGGCCTGAAAAAGGTAGGAACATCCCGTTGAGTTTAGTTCCATAAGAACATAATAATGGCCATACTGGGTCAGACCAAAGGTCCATCCAGTCCAATATCCTCTCTACCAACAGTGGCCAATGCCAGGTGCCCCAGAGGGAGCGAACCTAACAGGTGATGATCTAGTGATCTCTCTCCTGCCATCCATCTCCACCCTCTGACAAACAGAGGCTAGGGACACCATTCCTTACCCATCCTGGCTAATAGCCATTAATGGACTTAACCTCCATGAATTTATCTAGTTCTCTCTCAAACCCTGTTATAGTCCTAGCCTTCACAACCTCCTCAAGCAAGGAGTTCCACAGGTTGACTGTGTACTGAGTGAAGAAGAACTTCCTTTTATTTGTTTTAAACCTGCTGCCCATTAATTTCATTTGGTGGCCCCTAGTTCTTATATTATGGGAACAAGTAAATAACTTTTCCTTATTCACTTTCTCCACACCACTCATGATTTTATAGACATCTATCATATCCCCCATTAATCTCTTCTTTTCCAAGCTGAAAATCCTAGCCTCTTTAATCTCTCCTCATATGGGACCCGTTCCAAACCCCTAATCATTTTAGTTGCCCTTTTCTGAACCTTTTCCAATGCCAGTATATCTTTTTGGGATGAGGGGACCACATCTGTACACACTATTCAAGATGTGGGCATACCATGGATTTATATAAGGGCAATAAGATATTCCCCGATTTATTCTCTATCCCTTTTTTAATGATTCCTAACATCCCGTTTGCTTTTTTGACTGCCACTGCACACTGCATGGACATCTTCAGAGAACTATCCACGATGACGCCAAGATCTTTCTCCTGATTAGTTATAGCTAAATTAGCCCCCATCATATCGTATGTGTAGTTGGGGTTATTTTTTCCAATGTGCATTACTTTACATTTATCCACATTAAATTTCATTTGTCATTTTGTTGCCCAAGCACTTAGTTTTGTGAGATCTTTTTGAAGTTCTTCACAGTCTGCTTTGGTCTTAACCATCTTGAGCAATTTAGTGTCCTCTGCAAACTTTGCCACCTTACTGTTTACACCTTTCTCCAGATCATTTATGAATAAGTTGAATAGGATTGGTCCTAGGACTGACCCTTGGGGAACACCACTAGTTACCCCTCTCCATTCTGAAAATTTACCATTTATTCCTACCCTTTGTTCCCTGTCTTTTTTTTAACCAGTTCTCAATCCATGAAAGGATCTTCCCTCTTATCCCATGACAACTTAATTTACATAAGAGCCTTTGGTGAGGGACCTTGTCAAAGGCTTTCTGGAAATCTAAGTACACTCTGTCCACTGGATCCCCCTTGTCCACATGTTTGTTGACCCCCTCAAAGAACTCTAATGGATTAGTAAGACCTGATCTCCCTTTACAGAAACCATGTTGACTTTTGCGCAACGATTTATGTTCTTCTATGTGTCTGACAATTTTATTCTTTACTATTGTTTCAGCTAATTTACCTGGTACTGACGTTAGACTTACCGGTCTGTAATTGCCAGGATCACCTCTAGAGCCGTTCTTAAATATTGGCGTTACATTAGCTCTCCTCCAGTGATTGGGTACAGTAGCTGATTTAAGGACAGGTTACAAACCATAGTTAATAGTTCCGAAATTTCACATTTGAGTTCTTTCAGAACTCTTGGGTGAATGCCATCTGGTCCCAGTGACTTGTTACTGTTAAGTTTCTCAGTTCATTCCAAAACCTCCTCTAGTGACACTTCAATCTGTGACAATTCCTCAGATTTGTCACCTACAAAAGATGGCTCAGGTTTGGGAATCTCCTTAACATCCTCAGCCGTGAAGACTGAAGCAAAGAATTCGTTTAGTTTCTCTGTGATGACTTTATCGTCTTTTAGTGCTCCTTTAGTCTCTCGATCGTTCAGGGCCCCCACTGGTTGTTTAACAGACTTCCTTCTTTTGACGTACTCAAAAATATTTTGTTATTACCTTTTGAGTTTTTGGCTAGCTGTTCTTCAAGCTCCTTTTTGGCTTTTCTTATTGCATTTTTACATTTAATTTGGCAGCGTTTATGCTCCTTTCTATTTACCTCATTAGGATTTGACTTCCACTTCTTAAAAGATGCTTTTTTATCTTTCACTGCGTCTTTTACATGGTTGTTAAGCCACGGTAGCTCTTTTTTAGTTCTTTTACTGTGTTTTTTAATTTGGGGTATACATTTAAATTTAGCCTCTGTTATGGTGTCTTTGAAAATTGTCCATGCAGCTTGCAGGGATTTCACTCTAGTCACTGTACCTTTTAATTTCTGTTTAACTAACCCTCCTCATTTTTGCATAGTTCACCTTTCTGAAATTAAATGTCACAGTGTTGGGCTGTTGAAGTGTTCTTCCCACCACAGGAATGTTAAAGGTTGTTGTATTGTCACTATTTTCAAGCGGTCCTGTTATAGTTACCTCTTGGACCAGATCCTGCGCTCCACTCAGGACTAGATCAAGAGTTGCCTCTCCCCTTGTGTGTTCCTGTACCAGCTGTTCCAAGAAGCAGTCATTTAAAGTATCGAGAAATTTTGTCTCTGCATTTCATCCTGAGGTGACATGTACCCAGTCAATATGGGGATAATTGAAATCCCCCACTATTATTGAGTTCTTTATTTTGATAGCCTCTCTAATCTCCCTTAGCATTTCATCGTCACTATCGCTGTCCTGGTTAGGTGATCGATAATAGATCCCTACTGTTATATTCTTCTTAGAGCATGGAATTACTATCCATAGAGATTCTGTGGAACATATGGATTCATTTAAGATTTTTATTTCGTTTGATTCTACATTTTATTTCACATATAGTGCCACTCCTCTCTCTCTCCCTCCCCCCCCCCCCCCCCACGACCTGTTCTGTCCTTCCGATATATTTTGTACCCCGGAATGATTGTGTCCCATTGATTGTCCTCATTCCACCAGGTTTCTGTGATGCCTATTTTGTCAATATCCTCCTTTAACAGGAGGCACTCTAGTTCACCCATCTTATTATTTAGACTTCTAGCATTTGTGTACAAACACTTTAAAAACTGGTCACTGTTTGTCTGCCCTTTTCTGATGTGTCAGATTCTTTGTGAATGTTTCTCGTCTGATCTGGCCCATACTTTATCCTCTTCCATCCTCTCCTCCTGACTAAAACCTAGAGACTATCAATAGAAAAGGAGTACTTGTGGCACCTTAGAGACTAACCAATTTACTTGAGCATAAGCTTTCGTGAGCTACAGCTCACTGCATCCGATGAAGTGAGCTGTAGCTCACGAAAGCTTATGCTCAAATAAATTGGTTAGTCTCTAAGGTGCCACAAGTACTCCTTTTCTTTTTGCGAATACAGACTGACACGGCTGTTACTCTGAAATCTATCAATAGATTCTCCTGTAAGAGAAGTCTCTGTCTGATCCATGTGCACCTCTGCACCAATCGGCTTCCCCCGCCCCCCATCTCTTAGCTTAAAAACTGCTCTGCAATCTTTTTAATGTTAAGTGCCAGCAGCAGGCTGGATCCACTTTGGTTTAGGTGGAGCCCATCCTTCCTGTATAGGCTCCCTCTATCCCAAAAGTTTCCGCAGTTCCTAATAAATCTAAACCTCTCCTCTCTACACCATTGTCTCATCCACGCATTGAGACTTTGAAGCTCTGCCTGCCTACCTGGCCCTGCACGTGGAACTGGAAGCATTTCTGAGAATGTCACTGTAGAGGTCCTGGATTTCAGTCTCTTTCCTAGCAGCCTAAAGTTGGCCTCCAGGACGTCTCTTCTACTCTTCCCTACGTCATTGGTATCTACATGTACCATGACCACTGGCTCCTCACCAGCACTACACCTAAGTCTATCTAGATGCCTCGAGAGATCCACAACCTTCGCACCAGGGCAGACAAGTCACCATACGGTTTTCCCAGTCATCACAAACCCAGCTATCTATGTTTCTAATGATCGAATCTCCCATTACTAATACCTGCCTTTTCCTAATGACTGGAGTTCCCTCCCCTGGAGAGGTAACCTCAGTGCGAGAGGCTCCCAACTATGGAAAGGTTTCCCTCTGCTCCCGTTGAGTGCTCTCCTTCTCTGGGCCTTTCATCCTCCTTAACAGCGCAGTGACTGTCTGACCGGAGGTGGGACAAATCTACAGTGTCCTGGAAAGCCTCATCAACATACCTCTGCCTCCCTTAGCTCCTCCAGTTACGCCACCCTGGCCTCCAAAGCCTGTACACAGTCTCCAGCCAGTTCCAGGCCTCCACACCCTCTCCCAGCTGGCTCCAAGAGACATGAACAGAGCCAAGGCAAATGGGGAGGGAAAGGAGAGGCAAGCACTCCAATAAGGGAAAGAGGGAGCTCCATATCCAAGCCCTCAAAGAGGCAAATGTCCCCATCTCATACCAAGCCAGGAGAGACCTCATGCTTTGGAGTGGAACTGTCTGTCTGATATCGGGACAGACCAGCCTGGTACTTCATTGAAGGTCAAGACTGTACCAACTCCTGGTACTGGGAGTAGTATTTTTGACACCAACAACAGCCGTTGTGTTGGCACTGCCAGATCCGGCACCCTTTGTGTTTTCAAGCTGGAGTTAAGCTACCTCAGTACCGGTCACCAGTACCATCAATGAGTAGAGGCAGCTGATCACCACCTCCTCAGACACTGAGAGCTCTCCCATTTTTGATCTGAGATCAGAGTCAAAAGATGGAGTTGGGTATGCCCCATATTCTGACTATTCCCTAAGGGGCACCTCTGGGGACAAAACCCATACAGTGTGTCAGGAGTCTCCAGCGTATCTCAGTACTCCCAAAAGAACAGACATACCCTCCCTTTACATACCCATCACCCTGGGGCCAGGCACCAAGAAGGCCTGAAGTCTCACAATGACAGTAGTGGGGCCCAGAAAACCTGTGATACTAGTACCCTCCCCAACAGCCACAATAACAGTAATAGGCAAACACCATGCCGGTGATCCTGTCAACATCCTCTCCAGATGAGGCGGTGATTCCAGCTTTCCTGCCATACCCTAAGGCTTTCCAGGACTTGCTCAGAACGGTACAATTTCCTTTGGAAGAGGTCCATGAAGTCCACAGACTGCTAGACATCCTGCACAGTTCTGGACTGAGTATACTGGCACTTCCAATCAACTATGCCATCCTTGAATCTGCCAAGACACTTAGCAGATGCTTGCCACAGTTCCACCGGTATCCAAGTGGGCTACAAAGAGGTATTGCATACCTCTGAAAGGGTCAGAATACCTATTCTTATAGCTGCCTCCCAACTTCCTGGTAGTGTCACAGGCCACCAAGCATAGTAAGCACCAACAAGCCCGGTCTACTCCCCAGGACCGAGAAGCAAAGATGCTGGACCTCTTTGGGAGGAAGGCATCTTTGTTGGACTCCCTCCTGTTTTGAGTTTAAAACTGTCAAGCACTGATGGCCAAATATATTATCATCTATGACAAGCTGACAGGCTTTGTCAATAAGGTTCTTCAGGACAGTAAGGAGCAGTTTCGGGCCCTGATTGACAAGGGAAAGCTGGTGACTATCTTCTTCTTTTCCCACCTCTCACCATCTCTCCCCATCTTCATTCGGGATGTAAAGTCGCTCCTTCAACTAGGAGGAATGGAGCTAGCAGCAAGGGGGAAACAGTTCTACTCAAGGTACTCCTTCATCCCCAAAAAGATGGGGTGGGGATTGAACAATTTTGTCTGCTGACTGACGTTAAGAATAGTCACTCTGTATCTATCCTCTCGTTAGATTTAGGATATTGATTCATGACCCTCAATCTCAAAGATCCCTGTTTTCACATGAAGAAAAGGAGGACTTGTGGCACCTTAGAGACTAACCAATTTATTTGAGCATGAGCTTTCGTGAGCTACAGCTCTCTTCATCAGATGCATACCGTGGAAACTGCAGCAGACTTTATATATACACATATATATATATATATATACATATTCTCTGTGTATATATATAAAGTCTGCTGCAGTTTCCACGGTATGCATCTGATGAAGTGAGCTGTAGCTCACGAAAGCTCATGCTCAAATAAATTGGCTAGTCTCTAAGGTGCCACAAGTCCTCCTTTTCTTTTTGCGAATACAGACTAACACGGCTGTTACTCTGAAACCTGTTTTCACATGGACATTCACCTGGCACACACAAAATTCCTGGGTTTTGTGGCCAAACACTACCAGTACCAGGCACTCTTTCAGGCTCTTGATGGTGCTGAGAGTTTTCACCAAGGTATTGTCAGTGATGGCAGCTCACTTTTGTCCACAGGGGACAGCAGCACACCCCTACTTTAGAAGATTGTCTCTGAAAAGAATGTGTGAAGCAACCACCATGCTTCTAGATCTGTTCAAAAGACTGGGTTGAGGGAAACTTGGGAAGTGCACTCCTTATTCTGAGTCAAGAATTATTGCCTTGGGAGAGGCGGCTGGCATGACAGTTGCAATAACATGGGGTATTGAACCTGACGGATTCAAACAGGTGCAATGCGAATGACCTGTGCCTTGTTTTATTGGATTTTCCTCAATACCCTCTGTAACAGGGGGATTGGGTGGGGAAATGTGTACTTTAGGGCCCCCAGCCATCACCTGAGGAAAGTGTTGCCCAGGAGGCAACCCCCTCTGTAGCAGAACTCTTTGCACTTTTTGTTCATATTCGACACACATAGCTCTGTGGTTTGGAGACCCTCACACCCAAAACACCACCTGTAGATTTTGGTTGTGCAGCTGCCACACATGTTATGTGGAGAGCTGTCTGCTCAAGGAGTATGCCATAGTGTTTTGCACTCCTGGCAGATGCACAGCGGTCAGGACATTTTGCATAGGTATGGCGCAAGTTCCAGAGGTTGACAGCCTCCACATGTAACTCCAAGGAGCACAATCCTCCCTGCTTGTAAACATAATACAGCACCATCATATTGCCTAATAACAGCTAGACTGACTGACTGCAAATGCGAGAGGAATTTGATACAGGCCAAACTGACTGCTCTCAACTCCAACACACTGAAGTGGAGCACAGATTCCTGAGGAGACCATGTCCCTTGTGTTACCTGCCCCTCCATGCAAGGGCCCCCCCAACCTGTGAGGGAAGTGTCTGTGGTCAGTCTTTGTTGAGAGCATGAAACTGAACAGGACCTACACACACACATTTCCTCTGTCCTCCCACCGGTCAAGGGAGGCTCAGATCCTTTTATTATCACTACAAAAGTTTTTTTTCTCCAGCTGATAATAGCTCATCTTAATTAATTAGCCTCTTACTCCACCTTTTCATGTTCTCTGTATGTATGTGTGTATATATCTATCTTCTTACCGTATGTTCCATTCTATGCATCCAATGAAGTGGGCTGTAACCCACAAAAGCTTATGCTCAAATAAATTTGTTGGTCTCCAAGGTGCAATAAGTACTCCTGTTCTTTTTGTGGATACAAATTAACATGGCTGCTACTGTGAAATCAGATCCTTTAGTGAACCATGACAAGTGCTGTGAATTTCTCACACTTTTTTTTTAATCAAAAGTAACAGAGCAGTCATGCTAAATTTATTAAGTTTACCATTATAGCTCTGTGATTTTTTTTTTTTTTTGCTTTTTTTTATTCAAATGAGGAGGTACCGCACATTTGCAGCAACACACTTTGCCCTGGCACGGCTATCCTAATACCAGCCTGGGTGTGGAGGAAACACTGGTGCCAGGAAGAAGCTAGACACTCACCTGCAGGCACGGGCAACTTTGTGTTCCCCTGGATGAGAGGGAGCCTGTCCCACACTCCAAGTATGGGCAGCTCCTGCATCCCGCAGGGATGAACTGTGCTCCCCACTCTAGGCATTGCAACCTGGTGCACTGGGTTACAGTGATGCTCAAGTTTCCCCCTTCTCACCCCCATAATAGAGGCCCAAACCTGAGTAGTGCTACAACCGTGCATGCCTGGTTGCAATGCCCAGGGTGAGGAGCCAGGCCCAGGACTGTGAGATAGGAGCCACAGGAGCTGTCACTATGGGGTGAGTAATGGATGCAAAAAAAAAGTCCCACAGGTCATGAGCCAATCCTGATCAGAGCCCTTCCGCAAGAAGTGCAAGGGCTACAAGCACCATCAAGGCCAACAGCTGACCTCCTCTGCTCACTTGAGGTCTTACCCGCAACCAGCCGGGTAATAAGCAGGCATTTTGAGGTTGTGTCCAAGGGCGACCTTCCAGCCTGTGTCCTGGATCCAGCACCCCTGTTGTTTTCCAACTGTTTATCTCCTTACCTGAGTCTTTATAACATTGGACCAGTGGGTCTTCAGCACAGTAGTAGGGGGGTATACCCTCCAGTTTATTTCTATCCCTCCCTCCCACTTCAGGGACCCTTCTCACAAGCATCTGCTCGCCCAGGAGGTGCAAGGCCTCCTGTGAGTGGGAGTCGAAGAGGAAGTTCCTCTGCACTTGAAAAGGAAAGGGTTTTACTCCCGCTATATTTTTTATCCCAAAGACCAAGGGGGGGGTGGGTCCTGTGTCCCATTCTCGACCTGCGAAACCTCAACAGGTATCTCAAGAAGTTGAAGTTCCTCATGGTCTCCCTGGCCTCCACCATTCCTTCCCTGGATCTGGGAGACTGGTACACCGCCCTCAGTTTGAAAGATGCTTACTTTCACATATCGATATTTCACAGACACAGAAGGTTCCCTACGATTCATGGTTGGGACTGCCCACTATCAATTCGCAGTGCTCCCTTTTGGCCTGGCAACGGCACCAAGGGTGTTTACGAAGTGCATGTCAATAGTGGTGGCCTACTTCAGGCATCAGGATATCCAGATCTACCCGTACCTCGACGAGGTACGGGTAGACCTGGATATCCTGATGCCTGAAGTAGGCCACCACTACTCATCAAGGGCCACTCCAGAGTCCACGTCCAGCGCAGCATCACAACATGGTGAGCCACCTGTCAAGCTCTGGACCTCTTGATAAACGAACAAAAATCAACATTGGTTCCAGTTCAAAGGATAGAGTTTATCGGAGTGGTCCTCGAAGCTCCCCGAGCCAAAGCGTTCTTCCCACAGGCCAGGTTCAGGGCAATGTCAGATCGGATCACCAGCATCACTGCCCATCCATTCACCACTGTCCAGGTCTGTCTCAGACTACTGGGGCATGTGGCCACATGCATGTATGTTGTTTGGCGTGCGAGGCTCAGACTACGTCCTCTCCAGATGTGGCTGGCATAGTTTTACTTCCCGGCCAGGCATCACCTGGACAAACTCCTCGTGATCCCTCCGTGAGTACTTACCTCCTTGTAGTGGTGGTCTGATCCAGTTCTAGTGTTGGAGGGTGTGCTAGTTTGCAAGCCCACAACTCACGGTTTCCCTGATATTGGATGCATCCAATCTCGGTTGGGGAGTACATCTCAGTACACTGCAGACTTGGGCTATGGTCGCGAGAGAAGCTTGTGCTACATATAAACATCAGGGAACTCAGAGCCATCTGCCTGGCTTGCGGAGCGTTCCTTCCCCCAACTGTCCGGTCGGTTGATGTAGGTGTTGACGGACAACATGGCCCCCGTGTTCTGTGTCAGCAGGCAATGGGGAGCTCATTCATCGGCTCTATGCCAGGAAGCCCTTCATCTGTGGGACTTCTGTATCCAACGTGCGATCCACCTGGAAGTCTCGCACCTCCCCGGCGTCCGGAACACACTAGCAGATCACCTCAGCAGGTCCTTCTTCTCTCACCACAAATGTTCCCTTCACTTGGAGGTTGTCAGGATGCTCTTCCAGAAGTGGGGAGCTCCCCAAGTGGACCTGTTCGCCACCAGACAGAACAGAAAGAGTCATCAGTTCTGCTCTTTGCAAGGTCTTGGCAGAGGCTCACTTTCCGATGCCTTTCTCCTGTCTTGGTCAGGAGACCTGATGTATGCCTTCCCGCCAGTTCTGCTCATCGGCAAGGTCCTCTTAAAAATCAAGAGGGACAAGGCACAGATCATTATTATCGCCACAGCTTGGCCTCGCCAACATTGGTTCAGCATACTCATGGACTTAGCCTTAGCACTTCCTAGCTGCCCAGACCTACTCCCACAGGATTACGGTCGGTTGCTGCACCTGAACCTCGTCTCTCTCCACCTCACAGCTTGGATGGAGCATGGCTGAATCCAGAGGAACAAGCCTGTTCTAGTCAGGTACAGCACATGCTCTTGGAGAGCAAAAAGCCCTCCACCAGAGCAACTTTTATCTGGCAAAGTAGAAGCAATTCTTCTGCTGGGTGTCAGAACGGAGTATCTTCCTGACCCAGTCATCTCTGCAATCCATTCTGGATTACCTGCTTCACTTAAAGCACCAGGGCCTTGCCTTCTCTTTGATCAAGGTTCACCTGGCAGCCATATCGGCCCTCCATCCCTGCGTCCAGGGTTGATCAGTATTCTCACATGAGATGACTATCAGATTCCTGAAAGGCATTGAAAGACTCTTTTGGCCGGTCTAGGACCCAGTCCCCCAATGGGACCTCCACCTTGTCCTCACCGAGGCTCATGGGCCTGCCCTTTGAGCCTCTAGCTTCTTGTTCACTTTCCCATTTGTCATGGAAGGTCGCATTCCTTGTAGCTAGAATGCAGGAGACCCTAGTTCAAGTTCCTGCTCCAAGGACTATTTATTTATAAAAAGCAAAACAATTTCAACAGGACAGATTGAGACCCAGCCCACACAACCCCGTATCCCAGTGGCTAGGACACTCTCCTTCGCTGTGAAGGACCCAACTTCAAATCAATTACTTACCTCAGAAGAAAAAATACTATAAGTTATTATTGTCCGCGTGGATCCCACAACCAGCCCTTCATCCCCACTTTTTTTCAGAGTCCTCGTTATCTGGGATTCTGAATTAGCAAGGGAACTGAGGGATGGTTACAGCTGCGCTGTTCTTTATGCCCTTAGATGTGGGATATAAAGACATACATGCTGCAGGCATGGCTGACTGCTGTTCAAAAGATTCTAATCTCTCATGCCTGGGGAACGTGCACAACTAGAATGGTATCCACAAAGACTTCTCAAAGAACCATAGTTACTATAAGGTAAGTAACCATTCTTTTTCATAAGACTGCTGTGACAACAAATGTGCTTTTTTTGCTGCTGCTTTTCATGCAGGTGGAATCTGTGTGGGGTGCCAGGCTGTTTCTTACAAGAGCTGTCAAACCCAGCATCCCAATATGTGAAAAATTTCAGGAAAAAGAAGGATGAGTTGACACAGAAGCTCTACACTCTTTATAACAACACCATCTTTGAGCAAAAGGTAGCTTTTGTAAACACATTTCTGGACAATAAAATCACTGTTATCCCGCTAACTAGCTTTCTCTGTGAAACCATTGCCCTTTCCTTCTAGCTCACTAACTGGGATGCAGCTCAGCCTTGTAACAAGGTGCTTCTATTTGAATCAGGTTGAAAATGTGAGGGTTTTAAAAAGGGATTTATCATAGGCTTACTCTGGGAGTTATCAGACTTTCTCAGTGTGTTACCTCTTAATAGTCTTGTGGAGAAAGACCTCCTGATCCATTCATTACTGCAAGGACACAAACTCCCTTCCCATTCATAATCATGTAACGTCCCTAAGTAACTATATCTGTTGCTTATATGGAAAAATTTATTTTAGATACCTTGGATGAATCTGGTCCCTTATGGAGCCTTCTGATTCTTATATGTCTAGGTAGTTGTATAGCCCCCATTGTATTGGAATGCTTCTCTTACTCTTAAGAGTAAGAATCTGGGAATTGGTCCTGCTTCGAGTAGGGGGTTGGACTAGATGACCTTCAGGGGTCCCTTCCAACCCTGATATTCTATGATTCTATG
The DNA here is from genome assembly GCF_965152235.1 of Eretmochelys imbricata. Lineage (NCBI taxonomy): Eukaryota > Metazoa > Chordata > Testudines > Cheloniidae > Eretmochelys > Eretmochelys imbricata. The sequence goes on from NC_135580.1 coordinate 103,256,753, forward strand.
ATTCTATGATTCTAAGTTATTTTTCCTCCCTTGGTATCCTGCTGTCAATTGAATTGTCTCGTTAGACTGACCTCACACTTGGTAAGGCAACTCACATCTTTTCATGTATTTATACCTGCTCCCGTATTTTCCACTCCATGCATCTGATGAAGTGGGTTCTAGCCCACAAAAGCTTATGCCCAAATAAATGTATTAGTCTCTAAGGTGCCAAAAAGATTCCTTGTTGTTCTTATGTGGCAGTGGACCCTAATTGAGGCATCTTAAGCTGGCTCCTACTCCTATATAAAAAACTGGAATCAAAGAGCCCAAAACCACTTGATCAGCCAGCTCTCTGCAGACCAGTAGCAAGTGCCTGCCAGGATCACAGTTTGGGAATTGCTGCTGTAGGCTCCCTAACAGCACAGGTTACCCAGATGATTGGCACTTGAGTTAGCCTACCCCAGCATTTCAAAAGCAAAGCCAGACTCACCTTACTGAGTCCTCACTGTTTCTGCACTCACTCGTGTGTATGGTTCTCTGTACTGAGATGCTCTAGGAGACTTTCCCAGTCAATTACCAGAACTTGTCTGTCCTTCATGGAGAACTGTGGGAAGGATATTGGAGGACTATCAGAACTTGAGTGATTTTTGCCTGCATCCTAGCTGCAGAATGGGCAGGGTCCAAGGCAAGTGAAAGGAAGGCCTACTTGTATAAACTATCCTGCATTTAAAGCACCTCCAAATTCAGATCAAAAGTTTCTTTTGTGTGGACGGTAGAGGAGTTTGGACTAAAAACCAGGTAAGAGTTCAGGTTAACTGCAGTGAAGACGTGCACTAAGCATACCAGCAGTACTAGAATCCTGAAAGAGATGGTTCCTTTCTGCTGCTATTTTGGAGCAACAAGGGATCAGAGATTAAGTAGTTGATAAGATTAGAAGTTACACTTCCTGGCAAGAGAAAATTGATGAGATTTTAAAAAGAGGTCTGGATAAACTGGGAACAGGTAGGTCAAATGATCTTATAAAGGGCTCCACTTGAATTTGGTAGCTAAGTATTTGAAAGACAGCTATTAAGCATCAGTGAAGGACATTTAATACCTCCTTAGACAATCTGCTGGGGAAGGCTACAACCCTAGATCAGAGATCTTGGTAAGCAGGTTGTGTGAGAGAGGGGATGCAGACATTTCTCTCTGAATACCTGAGAAAGAGATTGTCAAGCTAACCAGGGCAGGAAGGTCATATAAGGACTTGATTTCTAGAGATGTGAGATTTTCCTTCTTTTCTCTGTACTCTGTTACTTAAGTAGTATAATGCAAACAGTTCTTTTTTGGTTTACTACCATTTTCTCTGCTTTTAATAAAACTTTTTAAAGAATATTACTATTCTGTGGCTGTTTTATACTCTAAAGATAGTGAAGTTCTTCAGCCCCTAAGGAGAGGTAGAGAAGGCAAAGTGAGTTTCTCAGATCTAACTTCCCACTGTCTCTGTGTAAAGGGCATGAACAAAGGTGTCCTTTCCCACCAAGGTGTGTTGTGAAGGACTGTAGTGGTACACACACACAAGGGCAGAAGTTTAAGGACTTGAGGAAGTGATGTGGTTCCAGGGGGTGTGGATGGAGGGGCAAGCAGGGGCACAGGGTCCCCCAGTAATCATCAGGGTCTTCCTGGGGTGGGGGTCGGGGTGTGGGGGGGAACAAACTCTGAGGCTGCAACAGGAGCTGACAGTTCCTCCAAACCTGGGCCTCAGCAGGGGCACAGAACGTGCCCCTCCAAAAGGGGTCAAATTTAAATTCCTGCACATGCCCCTGCATGGTTCAAATGCACTGTTTTGTTGGGTTTTTTTATATCAGTTGCCAGAGAAAATGGAAATCATCTGGAACAAAAAGATGCGGAAGACAGCAGGGTACTGCGTAACTGGACAAACAAAAAGTCCTGAGGTACAACGCTATGCTCGGATAGAGCTCTCAGAGAAAGTTTGTGACTCTGCAGGTAAGGAAAAGAGGATATTGAATATTAAATAAGGGGAAAAAATATTTATTTTTCTGCATAGCATCTCTAAAATGCAACCTTTCCTATCCATCCACACAGCTAAAACTTTTATCCAAGCTCTCATCACCTCGTTCTGGAAACTCTGCAAACCCTCCTGCTGCGCCTCTCACACACATGCCGCACTCAGAACCCCAACAATGAGCCCCACTCCCCCTACACCTGGACCATCCCGATGAGCCACCCCACCAAGCCCCAACCAGCTGTACCTGGATCCCCACCCCACTGAGCCCCACTCCCCCAGCATCTGGACCTCCGCACTGAACCCCAACCACCTTCAGCGGTACCCCCCAGCAGGGTCCCATTACTGTTTCACTGAGAACCTGCCAACAAGCCCCTCTGCATCTGGACCCCGCCCCCTCCCAAGCACCTGGATCCCCCACTGAGCCATTTACACCCAGATTGCCCCACACTGAACCCTTTCAACCCACACCTGGATCCCCCCGCACTAAACTCCTCCACACTTGGATCCCGTCTGCCCACACCTGATGCACCTAGCTCGGAGGGGCAAGACCATGGGATGTTTCTGGGGCAGGCCCGATCATTGCACTGTGTCAGGGTTGGGTGCAGCCTCCCCACTGAGTCTGCGTCCAGGTGTGGGGAAAGCTGCACAGTGATCTCCCACCTCTGTGCAGTCAGTGGCCTATGCTCCCCAATGCCATGCTGGAGCCTCCACATTTATTTAACAAATAAAATGTGCAGAATTTTAAAATATTGTATACAAATTTTTAATCTCCTCGGGAGTAATTTGTACTGTATTCACTTCTCAGAGACTTTAACCCCCTTGGCTGAAGGACTCAGCTTGCAAGAGCTCTGTCCCCTTTTATCTGTCCAGTGATGGATGCCAAGATGACTGCTTCTTCTCTCCGTATATCTTCCCAAACTCACTGTTTTGTCCCAGACCCAGGATAATCTTATGATGTTTTTTCCTGCCTCTGGACCTCCCATCCCCTTGCTGATTCATATGTAAATATGATTTCCATTGTTTTTGGTCACATCTTGTTTAATTTAATTGGAGATGTGTAGATCATAGAATCATAGAATATCAGGGTTGGAAGGGACCCCTGAAGGTCATCTAGTCCAACCCCCTGCTCGAGCAGGACCAATTCCCAGTTAAATCATCCCAGCCAGGGCTTTGTCAAGCCTGACCTTAAAAACCTCTAAGGAAGGAGATTCTACCACCTCCCTAGGTAACGCATTCCAGTGTTTCACCACCCTCTTAGTGAAAGAGTTTTTCCTAATATCCAATCTAAACCTCCCCCACTGCAACTTGAGACCATTACTCCTCGTTCTGTCATCTGCTACCATTGAGAACAGTCTAGAGCCATCCTCTTTGGAACCCCCTTTCAGGTAGTTGAAAGCAGCTATCAAATCCCCCCTCATTCTTCTCTTCTGCAGGCTAAACAATCCCAGCTCCCTCAGCCTCTCCTCATAAGTCATGTGTTCTAGACCCCTAATCATTTTTGTTGCCCTTCGCTGGACTCTCTCCAATTTATCCACATCCTTCTTGTAGTGTGGGGCCCAAAACTGGACACAGTACTCCAGATGAGGCCTCACCAATGTCGAATAGAGGGGAACGATCACGTCCCTCGATCTGCTCGCTATGCCCCTACTTATACATCCCAAAATGCCATTGGCCTTCTTGGCAACAAGGGCACACTGCTGACTCATATCCAGCTTCTCGTCCACTGTCACCCCTAGGTCCTTTTCCGCAGAACTGCTGCCTAGCCATTCGGTCTGTAGCGGTGCATTGGATTCTTCCATCCTAAGTGCAGGACCCTGCACTTATCCTTATTGAGCCTCATCAGATTTCTTTTGGCCCAATCCTCCAATTTGTCTAGTTCCTTCTGTATCCTATCCCTCCCCTCCAGCGTATCTACCACTCCTACCAGTTTACTATCATCCGCAAATTTGCTGAGAGTGCAATCCACACCATCCTCCAGATCATTTATGAAGATATTGAACAAAACCGGCCCCAGGACCGACCCTTGGGCACTCCACTTGATACCGGCTGCCAACTAGACATGGAGCCATTGATCACTACCCGTTGAGCCCGACAATCTAGCCAACTTTCTACCCACCTTATAGTGCATTCATCCAGCCCATACTACTTTTAACTTGCTGACAAGAATAGTGTGGGAGACCGTGTCAAAAGCTTTGCTAAAGTCAAGAAACAATACATCCACTGCTTTCCCTTCATCCACAGAACCAGTAATCTCATCATAAAAGGCGATTAGATTAGTCAGGCATGACCTTCCCTTGGTGAATCCATGCTGGATAATCCCTTCCCTCCTGTTTCTCCCTGTGTTTGGTCACAGCCTTTAAAGCATAATATCAGTGAGTGTGCACTCATGCTAATGCAGACATTTCACAATGCTATTAGTCATCATCATGTCACAGACTTTCATAAAAGACATTACTCAATACACTTTTTATAATACAGCAATATTGTATACAATCATTTGATCCAATTTCTTATCATTTGAGGGGCAGAACCCCATAAGAGGCTGTCTCCCCCACTCGCTAAATTGATGGTTTTGTTGTTCTTTTATCTAAATGCATCTTCATTATCTCAACCTGATGACAAACAACTTTACGCTTATTTGTTTAGGGCAGATGGGGATTATGCATTGCTTGCCAAACACATTTTAAAACCATAATTCTAACATACATCCATAACTCTTTGTACAACCCGTATACACACTACTCCTGGGGGAATTCTGTGCCAAAAAATTAAAAATTCTGCGCATAATATTTTAAAATTCTGCATATTTTATTTCTCAAAATAACACAATATAATCACTCCCAGTTTCAATTATTTTTGTAATTTATTTCTAAATACCTGTCAACAATACAGACAACAGCAAAAAAGATTCCCCCAGGAGTAGAGAATTAAAGAAACCCCAATGATAACCCAGTTCCAGTTGGGGGCTGATGGAGGGAGATGTGTGGGGCTCCCAGAACCCAGACACCTGCATTCCCTTGCTGCCCCCACCCCCCCCCGATCCCAGCCACAGAGCACCCCCCAGCCCAGATATCAGCACTCCGCTTCTAGAGCCCAGTCGCAGGGCACCTCCTGGCCCAGACACCAGCACCTCCCTCCCCAAAGATCCCAGTCATGGGGCACCTCCCAGCCCAGGCACCAGCTCCCCTCTCACCCCAGATCCCAGCCTTGGAGCATACTCAGAGCCCAGACACCACCATCCCCTCCCCTTAGAAACCAACCACAGGGCACCTTCCGGCCCAGACACCAGCTCCCCCAGAGCCTTTAATCCCCCCCAGCTTCTGTATGGTCCTGCCAGGGAACGCAGGATGGTGCAACCCTGTTCTTCCTCACCCTTTGCCAGAGCTGGGTCTCCCAAGCTCTCTCCTGTCCCCGGGAGAATGAGGATCAAGTAGAGTGTGCAGCTTTCAGCCCGCCCACCCTCCAGCTCCGCTCACTGCAAGCTGGGCTCTGCAGAGTCCAGTATCCTCTAGTGGTGGCCAGCAGTTCTGCAGCCCCAATTCTGCATGGGAAACAGGGAATTCTGCAATATTCTGCATTGTGCAGTGTTGTAGAATTCCCCCAAGAGTAACACACCATGTAAGAATATTAATGATCAGTGAGCTATTAGCTTTCCATTGATATATTACATGCCACCTTTTGGGTATATATCATGACAAAAGTGGGTTAGATGTAGTGAGTATGTCAGGCCTGACGAGCTACTCAGAGTAGTGAAATACCAATGGGACACTGTGTCACAGTCAGTAATTTGTCATCTGACATTTACTTGCTGGCTCCTGTGTTTAATGTGGTTTTAAAAACAGAGACCACAACACAAGTGACTCTCATTACAATTAGTCTCCTCGGAGATACTGAAGACATAGAAACCAAATTACCTTCTCAGACTTGGGTCAGAATAGTGACATTGTGTGGGGAAGCTTACACTAGTGTTGTCCATGTGGCATCTTTTACAGTCTCCAGGGCTGTCAGTCTGGTACTTGCAAACACTAATAAACAGGGATTTGGAGCAATCAGATTTTTGAATTGCTCCGCTCTGGCACCAATAGTGACTGCTCCAGCTGCGCTCTGACTCAAATTAATTTTTAACTAAATAAAAAAGTGAATACTGTAATTTTGAAAAAACATTATTTTTATTCAGGCTTTTAAAACAATTTAAAAGTCATCAACAATGATACAAAATAGAATCATTCATAATTTATTCTGTAAAAAATTATTGCAGCAATCAAGTCATCTTTCATAGCCTGCCACAAATAATTTAAAATTAACTTTAAAGCTGAAAACAGTTGCTCTACACTAGCTTATGCAATTCCACAGGCAGCCTGAATGCAGTGTGGGTAGTTGTGAATGGCCTCAAAAACAGAATAAACTTTTAACCTATCAATAGACTCCGTTGCCTCACAATCTTCCCGAACGTTTCTCTCAAATAATGCTTCATTACAATTATGAATCACGGAAACTCGCCGGCGTCTTTCTTGTCTATCCAATTCTTTTTCGAAGGCGTCATCTTCTGAAGAATTGGTGCTTGAATTATCTCCCATTTCCCTGTGATGGTTGAAGACGTCTCAGGAATGGACGCTCAAACAAGTTCAGAGTGGAGATGAAAGTTTCAGAACAGCCTGCTATTTCTGAAGGGTGTGAACTTTCCAAAACTGCAATTCTATTGTTGATGACTCCTTTTATTGTGTTTCATTTTGTTCAACCTCTTTCGCCAAGTTCAAATGTAGGAATAGATTTTGCATTTTCGAATTGTCGAGCAATATCAAGGAGCCCTTCCTTTGTCTTTGGTATTTCCCTTGAGATAAGAAGAATTGGATACTGTGGGTCAGTATAAACTCTAGCAAGGAAATGAATGTTGTCAAAAAGCTTCTCTTCACGTTTCTGCATGGAGGATAGAATTCCTTCTGCAATTTGTCCACCATTTTCTTGCAAGAATTTTGACAGTTTCCTTCATTAAAACTCCCAGGGTTACATCGACAGCTTGAAGATTCATGGTTGTTTGGTTTGGTTTGGCTTTGCCAAGAGGTCTCGCAGGTTATCACTTCGTCCCATTCAGCTTTTATTAACTTGAGTTCTCTTGTTCCAGCAGCAGCCACTTGTTCACAGTAAGATTGAAAAACGAGAAGCCGATAATCATCGCAAATGTCAAACCCCAGCGAGTCACAGTATCCAATGATTGAGTTACCCCATGTAGATCAAGCAGAACACTTCAAATACTTGGGGTTAGTAGTTGGACAATGACTTGTTGAATTTTTGCCAGAAATTTCTTCGCATGTTCTTTGTTCAATCCATCCCAGATTGCCAACTGAAGAGTGTGAATACCACACCTCATCAGTTGGACTTCTGAGTTGTCCTCATGAAGCCATGTTGGAAGTATGAGGCTAGGGTCATTAATCCATTGTGCAGCAGCATCCATGTTGAGTTCGATTTCATCCATTCCTTTAGTTCCTTCATCAGGCAAAATAGCTTCAGTTCTGTCCACATCCCTGTTCTCAGAGGTAGAAATGGTTTCATTGTTCTCACTGAAAATGTTGACAGCACATGTTATGTTTGCTGCATTGTCAACGCAGATGCTCAGCGCTTGCATTTCACTGATCCCAAATTTTTCTAAAATAGCTTTTACTTGACTTTTCACATACGAAGAATTGTGACGCCCTTCAGTGTTGATTATGTCCAAGGTTTTTACCACAGCTTAATCTTTTCCTTCTTTGTAGTACTGAGCATTGATTGCAAGGAAATTTCTGTTTCCACGGGTTGCCGCATCTGTTTTCAGGTAGCACAATTTTTGCTCCAAAGCTTTCTTGAGCTCTTTGCGACCAGACTCAGCTGTGCTGACAACTAAATGACGAACCGCATTGTGCCCGTCGAAACGCCAAGCTGCTGACCCATTTCACCTGCAATTTTTTGGAATCCTTTGTTCTTTAGCCTGAAGGTAGTGAGCGGTGTTGAACTCAAGCAAACCATTTCCATCAGCCCTTCATGGAAAGTATTGGCATCCACGGTGACTGTAACATTTGAGGACTTCAAATATGAGTCAAGTTTTGTCTGCTCAATTTTGGGCATTCTTTTCAGATGAAGCTCCGCAAAAATCTTTTCTCCAGGAGTTTTCAAAGAGCCAGATGAACGTTGTTTAGCCGCATCAGCTTTCTGTTTTGCCTCATCTTCCTGGTCCTTTTTTGTAACCAGAGCTGCGTGGTTTTCAGGATGGTTACTTTTTATATGCTGCCAAAGGTTGAAACCTTTCACGGCACTTGGTTCACTTGTATTGAAGCTACATGGTTTGAGCTCGCCATTCACTTCTTTTCCACCTTGCACGTTGCCGATTTCTTCTTTGCTTTTCCCAAAAGCCCAAATTTGGGCTTTTCAAATTCAAAAGTAAAGACGGTCGTTGAGATCCTTTTCCATAAATCGGCTATCAATCATGGGGGGCAGATTTGATTTTTTTTGTTGAAGCCATGGCCAAATCTTCTTGTGCTGCTACCGCATCCAAATGTTTCTTGTTATGATCTTCAAAAAGCAATGAACAAAAGCATTACATTTTTTTATAATGTACCTGCTTGTGATATCTTAACCACTTACGGTACTTCTAATTTATTTTGGATTTTCTGGACAAAAGTGATCACATTTTCTTTTTACACAAAATTATTATTAAAGTATATTTTAATATTAAACATGTTCCTTGCAGTTTTAATGAAGTAAGAAGTATTTTTAATATACATAATATAAATTTGTATTTATAAATTGCACGTTAGTTTTTCCAATGAAATTTTGCAGTAAAAATATTTGAAATATTCTCCAAGTTTTTAATTAATATCTCAAAAACGCTTTAATATAGATATGTCAATGAAATTTAGTATGTGCTGTAGCGTTAGTATGTGCTGTCCCTGTTCTACAACATTAATTGTTGGGAAGTAACGAGTTACACATTACAAGGTTGAAAATAAACTTCAGTGGGAAAGCGGATTCAAATTGCAAGCACAGTCCTTTTAGTAAAGAGAGCAAATTTTCGGAAATATGTTTTTGCTTCATCAGCCTGAATAGATTATACAAGATAGAACCTATTATCTGCTCTATCTTGTATAATGTTTCCAGCCTGATGAGGGAAAAACATATTTCCGAAAATTTGCTCTCTTTACTAAAAGGACTGTGCTTACAGTTTGAATCCGCTTTCCCATTAAAGTTTATTTCCAACGTTCTATCGTACAACATCATTCAAATAAAATTATTTAAACTACAGGCGTCCTGAACTGGGGGACTGGGCCAATTTTATTTAATATATTTTAAATCTTCGACTATTTAACAGATACGATCCTGGAATATGATTTAATGCAAAAACACGCATTAAAATGGTACTCTTAATGTATTTTGTATAATTAACCGTTTCCAAGAAAACTGTTTAAAAAATTTAATCTGCTTGGATGCTTAGAATGATACAAACAATTTTACTTATTACTTATTTTTCAACTTTGGAACCATAAATTTTAAACGTAATAATAAATAATAACCAAAAATTATTAACTTATTATGGAACATAGTATTACCGCTCGTAGCCAGGGGCAGTCAATGACCAGCCTTTCTTGAAATATGAAATAAAAATGACCAACCGCCAGTTCGGGCGCCTATGGTTTAAATAATTTTGGATAATATAATATGGTAGCACATACTAACGCTAAGATACAGACATAATTTCATTACTTTATATTAAAGCATTTTTGAGATATTGGTCAGAAATTAACTTTTCATCACCTCCTTGAAGGGACTGTAGCTCCCTTAGGAAGAATTTTAGGACACGTGTTCACGGAAACGTTTTTTCTTAAAATGACCTGAGGATTCACCCCCAAAGTTGTGTTGGACATTTTCCAATCTCTCTGGATATATCACAAAAATCACTCCTAATTTATGCAAAAATGTTTACTGTATATTTATATGCCTGCTGCATGCGACTTTTTCAGTAAATTTAAAATTACAAACAATGCTACCAAAAGACCGTTGAACAGATGACATATAAAATAAGTCCGCCAGAGAGATATGGGAGCATGTACAAATGTACCGGTAACGGGAGCCTGTGTGAGAAATGAGCTTAAGTGGTTAATATCTCTTGCGATATCTTAATATATCAATAAACAAAAACATTTTTTTTTTTGCAATATACCTGTTTGTGATATCCTAAATGTTGCATCTTGCATCGCACTTTTCTGTAATCGCAGCACTCAGCGCGTCTCGTTGATACTTCTTTTGTAAGGGTTGATCAACACAAACTAATCTATCTAACTAATCTACACGAGTATGTACTCGCCTAACCTTGGCACAAGGGTGGGAGCAGTCTGCAATGTTGCTGGATGTCTGATAATTATCTAATTCTTTAATGAAACATATCTCCAAAAAACTTTGTAATTTTGTATCTGTACATTAAATCTTGATTTTGGCTGAAGTGAGAATAACTGTGACATATTACGTAAAGTGGTAACGTAGATGTTAATATCAAATGTTTTATACAATGTGAAACTTTTTGGCACCTTTAGGAATTTCTTGCTAAATATCATTTAATTTGGTTTGAAAATGGAAAAAAAAAAACACTGGAGTAGTGGAGCAGTCAAAATTTTCTGTGCTCTGGCTCCGCTCCAGCTCCGGGCAAAAACCTGCAGCTCCACTGCTCTGCGCTCAAGCTCCGGGCTCCGCTCCAAAGCCCTGCTAATAAAACCAATGAAGAATGAGAGACCTGACTTTTTAATGGCAGTGTTCTTAATTTGTCTTCTCTCCTGCCTTCCCCAAGACCGGCTTCGAGACACATTGATCCATGAGATTTGCCATGCAGCTACTTGGGTAATCAATGGAATTCGAGATGGCCACGGGCAGTTTTGGAGATTCTATGCTAAGAAATCAACTGTGGTTCATCCAGAGCTGCCAGTAGTGACACAGTGCCACAGCTATGAGATTAAATACAAGTTCACTTATAAGTGTTCTCTGTGCAAAACCACGTGAGTAATATTTACTTGCCTTTGGTCATCTGTTAACTTTGTTTTCACCGTGTCCACAAGTTAAGCTTAGCCCTTTAACTCTTAAAGCACTTTGAGAATTAAAGGTCTCACCTCTATGAACTGAACTGTTTTTTTATTGCCTTGTTTTCCCTCTTCTGTTCCCACCAAGAATTCCCAACTGATGCTTCCAGGCAGTTTCCCTCGCAGACCCGTATTACTTCTGGGGGGATTCTGTGCCTCAAAATTCTGCAAAATTCTATATATTTATTTGTCAAAATAATCCAATATAATCACACCAGTTTCAATTGTTTTGGTAATTTATTTAAACTACAATATGGAAAAAAGTCACAATTATTCAGCATTTCCTAAACACATGAAAGTGAAGTTACAAACACTTGGCAACTAATATCCTGCATTCCAGTTATAATGCTGGATTTTCATTTAAATTACATTACAGAACAAACAGCGTGAAAAAAAAAAAAAGTAGAATGTCATTTTAAATTGCTCAGACTTTCACACTTGAAAGTCATATAGTCTTGCTAATCATTGTCCTGGACCTGGCTGGGTACTTTGGGAAGTGCTTGTTTCTGATTGTCCTGACATTTTATTGGCTGCTTGATAAAAAGTGAGAAAGCACATAGATCTTCCTAGCTGAGGATTCCCTTACTGTCATTTATAATAAGACTCCTTTACATCACTCTGGCAATGTAGGGGCCTTAAAGCTTTCACAGGTTTTAATGCTCCTGGGGGAATTGACTGAGAATGGGAACAGTTAACTAACAATAGTAGACATTCTGCTACATTTCTGCCTCAGAGAATGAGATCAAATAACCATCAACAGCAACTTTAACAACTTTACTACACAGTCAGGGTGCTACATTTGTGCCTCTAGACTGCCTCCTGCATAATAAAAAGCTCTACCCTTACATGCCAGGGAGCTGCAGTAGCAAGAGAAAGGGACATAGGGCTTGTCTACACTGGCAATTTACAGCTCTGCAACTTTCTCACTCAGGGTTGTGAAAAAACACCCCCCTGAGCGCAGCAAGTTTCAGCGCTATAAAGTGCCAGTGTGGACAGTGCACCAGTGCTGGTAGCTGCACCCCTCACGGAGGTGGGTTTTTTTACAGCGCTGGGAGAGCTCTCTCCCAATGCTCCACCGTGACCATACGAGCCACATTAAAGCCATGTTAAAGCCACTTTAGCATTGCCAGTGTAGACTAGCCTAGAAAGTCAGTCTCTCTTCTCCCCCCCGCCCTTGTTGACACACATGTACACCCCTCCCCCCTGATGGTGATCATGCAGGCACGCACGCCCATCCCCTGTCTCTGAGGCTGCTCCAGGTGCGCTGGAACAGACGCACTGCCTGGGCTGCTGGGGAAGAGGCGCATGTCCACCAACAGATTTTTTTTTTTTTTGCATTTTTCTGCCCGGGGGGCACAGAAAAATGCAGGCTATATGAATTCTGTGCCCCTCTATGGGCACAGAATCCCCCCAGGAGTACCACATGGAGTTATACTTAGACCTGCCTCCCCCTGCTGGTGCTCTTTTTAATGGCTTAGCTGAGAACAGAGAGTTGGGAGGCGGGTTGTTTTGAGTGAGCAGTCTGGAAATCTGAGGATTTGAGAGATTCATAACTTTCAAGGGCAGAAAGGGACATGTCAGTCATCTAGTCTTACCTCCTGCAAAACACATGCCAGAGAATGTCACCTATTGATTTCTGCATCAAGCCCAGGACAGAGTGAGCAAATGACAAGACTTGCTCCAGGCAAGGGTCCCTCTCCCCACCCCCTCGATGCTGACACTCTCATGCACTGCACACTACAGCTGTTCCCTAGAAACCCTTTAACAATTATGAAATGGATTGATTTTAACTCAATTTGCTCAGTCTCCAACCTACAGACACACTGAGTCTCTGTTAGCCACAACCCTTAGTGGCTGGTGTTCCACATACTGCTGTCCTTTGGAGCAGTGAGTTTTCTTCAAGGGTACTCAGACTTTTCAATATTTCTGACCCCTTTTATCCTCTGAGGGAACACACCTAACTTTCTAACCTTGATTCTTCATCTTCCCCTTAGCAACTATAATGCTTGTTACATAGAGAAGGTAATAGAATCATAGAATACCAGGGTTGGAAGGGACCTCAGGAGGTCATCTAGTCCAATCCCCTGCTCAAAGCAGGACCAATCCCCAATTTTTGCCCCAGATCCCAAATGGCCCCCTCAGGAACTGAACTCACAACCCTGGATTTAGCAGGCCAATGCTCAAACCACTGAGCTATCCCTCCCCCTGTAGGACAGTATTAAGGAAACAAGATAAACATTAAACTCAGGTTCATGTTATGAGACTACTTGGATCTCTCCCTACTTCTCTATTAGGAGTGTAATGCAGGAGCTCTGATACACTATGATCTCATCTTTTACCAATAAACTTATTTGAAACACAAGCAGAAAAATTAAGCTGCTCACTGGGATTGTTAAAGCTTCTGTTTATCCCATTGTAAGTGATAAAGAGCTCGTGGGACCACTGGGATGTTTAAAGAAGATTGATCTGAGATCTAGAATATGTATTGGGGGGAACAAATTCAACAGCAGGGCCCTCAGCTTCTGCAGCACTTCAGTGTGGCAGACTGAAGTGCTGCACAGCTTCATGTAAACTTAAAAATTAGAGGGGGGTTTTATTGAACTAAAAATTAACATGAATATCACTGAATTCCTTGTTGTTTGTTTTGGTATTCATCTGAACTTGCTTTACTCTGTTCATATATTTTTTTTTTAATGTTCTGTTAAACTTCGTATTACCATCACATAACACTGTAGAACAGGGGTGGCCAACCTGTGGCTCTGGAGTCACATGTGGCGCTTCAGAAGTTAGTGTGCAACTCCTTGTACAGGCACCGACTCCAGGGCTGGAGCTGCAGATGCCAACTTTCCAATGTGCTGGGGGGGTGCTCACTGCTCAACCCCTGGCTCTGTGACAGGCCATGCCCCCCCTCCACCCCTTCCCACCCCCTCCCCTCAGCCTGCAGTGCCTTCGCTCCTTCCCTCCCCCCCCCCCCCCGCCCCAAGCCTGCACACCAAAACAGCTGATCGGGAGGGAGGGGGAGGTGCTGAACGAGGTGCTGGACTGCCAGTGGGTGGGAGGTGCTGGGAGAGGGGTGTGGGGGGCTGCTGATGTGTTACTGTGGCTCTTTGTCAATGTACATTGGAAAATTCTGGCTCTTTCTCAGGCTCAGGTTGGCCACCCCTGCTGTAGACATTATCAGGAAGAAACTGAAGGTTCCACCTTGGCAGCTGGGTAAGGGATGTTTCAGGCTTTTTGGCAGGAAAATGTGGGCAGTGATCTGAGACTGCATGATAAAAATCACTAGCTGAATATTCCTGCTAAAATGATCAGCAGGGGAATAGTAATGTTGCCATTTAGATTATCTTTAGGCGTCAGAGTTAATGTACACTTGATTTCAATGTGAACAATTTGCACCTTTGAGCTATTATTCCAAGGTGTCTCCAGACTCAGGCACTACACTGACTTTTGTTTTATTTTAGAATTGGGCGCCATTCCAAGTCACTGGACACAGAACGCTTTGTGTGTGCACTTTGTAAGGGACAGTTAGTCCTGTGCCAACCCACACGGAAGGATGGTACTCCTGCTAGAGCACAGCTAACACCATTTGCAAAATATGTGAAAGAAAACTATGGATCTACTAGAAAAGAACAGTATGGGCTGAGCCATGCAGAAGTCATGCGGAAGCTCAGTGCTGAGTTTGCTTTAAAGACTAGGCTCCTAGATTCCTGAATGCCTCTTGGGGTGTACACACTGGGCCTGTGCTATGTAATCATTGTTTGTACCATTAGAGAAAATAGCTAGGTTCTGGCTGATTAACATTGAAAATCTATTAAAGGTTTCTAAGCATCTGCTGCTGTTCTGTGTTCCCAGGAGCAGTGCTTGCATAATCCCCTGCTGCTGCACTCAGAAGCAGGTGAAACACTGTTTTCTGCTGAACCCCAGTTACAGGACAAGGTGATATATGTAACTTTAGGTCCAGGGCTGCTCATCCATCCCCAGGTCTCTTTAGTGAGGTTCAAGTGCATCTGTTTGCTTATGATTCAGTCTTCATTCTAATTGCCCTCCAGCGATTTTATGGAAGTTAAAATGGGAAGGGGGAGTGGGAAATGGGGGAGGACTAACTTGGAGCCTTTTTAACCACTGTTTGAGATAAACTCTGGAGGCAGTTGGCTCAGGGTCTTACTTAGAACTAAATCAAATACATCCATCACAGAGTTGTGATTGAAACACTTCTGTAACATATCTTCTCTACTCAGATGATTAAATCAGATTTGTAATATTAATACTTGAAATAAAAAGGTAGATTTTTGTCTCTTACTGGTTATGATTAATAAAGATTGCCTTGAAACCTGGTGTGCCTCCTGGGAGTGCCGGCAGAGGTGAGCGATCCAAATTTTAGGTCATTTTGGAGATGCAGCCACAACCACCCCTTAAAAAGAAAAACCCAGCTTTTTGTAAGGTTGACAGATTCTACCAACTTTATGCACAGAGATAGGGATCTAATTAACTTATTTACTCAACATATATCTTAGCTAATGTATGGCACCCTCTAACCCTTTGAGGGAGTAATATTTAAAATGGTTTGCACTTAAGCTCAGCTCAAGATAGGGTAGGCCTGTTATTCATTGGGGGTGGGGGGAGGGAGATAACAGAAAATGTGGAAATGGCCGATGCTTCTCTCCACAGGCTGGCTGGTTGCCCTTCAGCCAGGCTCTCCACTTTGATCAGCGCTTCAGTCGCTTGGTGGTGATGTCTGTAGATGGAGGTGGAAGAGAGAGAGCATGGCAAACGTGTCTCAATTTTATCTTTCTTTCTTTCTTTCTTTCTTCCCTATTGGCTTTGCCCCCCCCCCCCAGTCATGTGAGCATTACCTCATCATCGTCCCAAACTGACCAAAGGAACAGGGGTGACTCACTTGAGAGTCCAACAGATCCTTTGTTGCTGCCTAGGCCAGTGTCCTTTGTTCCTGTGAGGCTGGGCTGGGTTTGTCCCATACATGCTCTGATGAGGTGTGAAGTGCCTTGGAGAGTTTTTGCCTGGGCTTGTTTTAAGCCATGAGGCATTTTTAGCCTCCTAACTATATACATGAAATTACAACCTATAACATTAGTATAACAATGCTGAGTGAATCATAAGCCTTCTGAAGACACCCCACATGACAAACTTTGCATTGGATACCACACAATCATAAGGATGAACATGGGAGTGTAGGGTATTCCCCCAAAGTACAGAACGTCACAGAGTGTTTTATGACACTACAGCAGCTGGGGGGCTCTTGCTGTGGGCCAGGTATGATGTTCAGGGTGTATTCCAGACTAGTGCGGGGCTGTGTCACCTGGCCTACAATGCAGGGTGCCTCACCATGCTTCGCTGTTGTAGCCTCTGATGTGGGTAGCTCACAAACAGCCTGGCACCGTGCAGCTCCCTGCTCTCCCCATGAGTGTCTGTGTACAGCTACGACTCTGATCCCAGCAGCTTGTCAACACTCACCAGTCACACTTTGGCTTCCATCAGACTGGGCTACCACATGCAGGATGACTCTAACACACTCCCTGTCCTGACCTTTACCTCCAAGACGTGCTGTGCGCTGTCCAGCCCTCTCAGGGACAGGCCAGATAGATTAGGTCTGTTGTACCTCTAGGAGGTCAATACACACAAATCTGCCACTTTGTGGATAATTCCATTTATGGTTCACAACCCTGGATTAGTTTTGGTTCAAGGATAAAACAAGTTTATTTAACTACAAACAGGTTTTAAGTGACTAAACAATGAGGCATTAAAGTAAGAAATGGTTACAAGAAAAATAAAGTGCTTTCTAAATTTAACAAACTAGACTTGTGAAGGCCCTTCCCACAGATTCCAGTAATATTGCTGCCCAAACTCTCAGGTCAGGATCTGCTTCCAGGGTCAGGCAGCTGTTTCTCTGATCGTCTTAGGTGAAAGGGAGACGGTTAGGGAGAGCGAACTTTGGTGTTTTTGCTCTTCACTTTTATAGCACAGGTTTCAGAGTAACAGCCGTGTTAGTCTGTATTCGCAAAAAGAAAAGGAGTACTTGTGGCACCTTAGAGACTAACCAATTTATTTGAGCATAAGCTTTCGTGAGCTACAGCTCACTTCAATCCGATGAAGTGAGCTGTAGCTCACAAAAGCTTATGCTCAGATAAATTGGTTAGTCTCTAAGGTGCCACAAGTACTCCTTTTCTTTTTATAGCACAGTCACCCTTTGAAAAGCATTTTTCCAAGTGTTCACCTTAGGTAAAATTCTTTCTTACTGAGAGCAAAGAGACATGGAGTTTGGTGGAGGAAGGAGGCTTTGTGCTGTTTCTTTTCACGTGTATACTGCTTCTTTCTTCCCCCTCTTGTCCTCTGAGGAATCTGTTTACAGTGGAAATGCAAATTCAGGCAAACACATGTCCCTTTCTTTAGGAGAGGCCTTCTTGATCAGTTCCACCTAACCAGGCTACATCAGTTGGAACTTGTGCCTTTAACACCCTATGGGGAGAATTTCATAACTTTACACAGACTATTGCTACAGCCATTTCACCATGATAGTATTGATCACTGAGTTTACACAAAGTAAAAACTATTTCCCCATGCTAATTTCCCCCCATACTGTTACTCACACCTTCTTGTCAACTGTTTGAAATGGGCCATCCTGATTATCACTACAAAAGGTTTTTTTTCTCCTGCTGATAATAGCCCACTTTAATTAATTGGTCTTGTTACAGTTGGTATGGCAACACCCATTTTTTCATGTTCTCTATGTGTATATATCTCTTCCTACTGTATTTTCCACTGCATGCATCCGATGAAGTAGGTTTTAGCCAACGAAAGCTTATGCCTAAATAAATTTGTTAGTTTCTAAGGTGCCACAAGTACTCCTCGGTTTTTTTGCTGATAAAGACTAACAGGGATACCACTCTGACACCTGAGTTTCAAATGCTACCTCACAAGGCATATTTTGTCCAAAGATTGTCACAATAGTGTGTAGGGTGTGAATACAGGGGTGCATTTGGTCACAGTGGGCTGGGATGTTTATGCAGGGCTCTCTAACATTACCCTTCCCTGGACATTGCCAGATAATGAATGGGTGGGGGAGAATTCTTGCTCCAATCCTGAATTGATGGAAACCCCAGGCTCGCTAGAGCTGGTTTGATTTTCCAGAGGAGTGAGTTTTTCCTCTCTGGTGGATTATGATTTTTCTCCATTATAGTTAGTTGCTCTTTATCTACTTCCCCACAGCCCCTCACTAGGTTCTTCAGGAAGCAGCTCATTGCTTCACATTAAAGCTGCTTCCCTTTGGGTGTGTATTTTCTGCGGTGTTTGCTGTTATCAGTGACTGTGCCGGCTTGGACAGGTGCTTGGCAAAGTGGGGGGTTCTACATTTCTGATGAAGAATGCTCTATGTTAAATAAAATTACTCAGTGACAAACAGTGGCATTTGGCTCTTTTCTGAAGGTGTGAAATAGCCACCAGGGGTCACTGCACAAATGGGGGAGGGGGGAATGGACGGACACATACATATGGCACTGTCCTACTTGGTGGCGCCGCACATATACACAAACACACGCACAAGCTGGATAGGGTGGTCTAAGTGAGGCAGTGCCCTCCAGTGTTTCTCTCACCCACCCATATTGAGGCAGTGACCCCTGCTGGCCAGCTGAGGGACTGCCCTGTGTGTATTTCCAACAATTAGAGCAGTGACCACCATTCCCCCCCTTCATCCAACCCCCTGCCACCTGTTAGGGGGTGGGGTGGGGGGCATTATGGTAAAGCACAGTGTGTGTCTCCTGCCAGTCTGGGTAATGCACAGAGCAGGTTTCCTTGGAGCAGCATTGACATGCAGTGGCCATTAGGGGTATTGCACAGAGTGTTTCCCTTGCAGCAATTGTGACATCCAGGAGCCAGTTCAGGATAATGCACAGCGTTTGTTCCCTTTGTGGAAGTATAACATGGTATAAGTATAACGTTGTATAAGGGGACATGCTGGATACATTGTGTATGAGAGGGCATGCCAAAACATGTTACAAAGTATCTGAGGGAGCACACATAGAGACTGTTAGCTTTTGAATGGAGAAGCAATTAAGATAGAGCCAGCACCTCTAAGAAGCAGGCATCAGAATGGAAGGTGTGAAGGGCAATTAGTTAAGTTAACTGGAAGCTGTTAAAGGAGATTGTTAAGGGTGGCAGGTAATTGAAGATACGTGACTGGTCTCAGGGATCTCGAAGGGTGGTGACTAAAATCTTTTTCTTCTTTTGTCTGTAACTTCTCTGTAACTTGTTCTCCAAAAAACTGTATAAATTAAGAGACACAAGCCCCACTCGGGGGGCTCACTTCTAAAAGTATTAGCAGAGCAGCGTTGCTAATAAAACAGAGTGGTCTGATAAATTGTGAGTCTGAGTCAAACTTTGACACTTTGGAGCTGCAATGACACCTGGTAGCCACTTGTGATAATGCACAGAGTGTGTTTCCCATGGAGGAGCAGTGACAACTAGTAGCCAGTCGGAGTATTGCACAGAGTATGTTTCCCTTGCAGCAACTGTGACACCAAGTGGCCAGATTAGGTAATGCAAAGATTGTGTGTCACTTGAAGAAAAGGAGTACGAGTAGCACCTTAGAGACTAACCAATTTATTTGAGCATAAGCTTTGATGAGCTGTAGCTCACGAAAGCTTATGCTCAAATAAATTGGCTAGTCTCTAAGGTGCCACAAGTACTCCTTTTCTTTTTGGGAATACAGACTAACACAGCTGCTACTCTGAAATGTGTCATTTGAAGCAGCAATGACACCCAGTGGCTAGTCGGGGTACTGCACAGAGTATGTATCCCATGGAGCAGCAATAATACCCACTGGCCAATAGGGATGTAACCAGCCTCTCCCTGTTTGCTGGGGGGGTCTGAGGTGGGTTAGACCAAAAAAAAATCGGGGGGGGGGGGGGTTTGGCACACACCCCCCCATCACCCCTCACAGGGGCCATACCTCTGCTCCTTGTCAGTTAAAGGTCAGGCTCATCTCCCCCCCTCCCCCCCCCGTCCAGGTTTTACCCCAACATAATCTTTAAAGTAAAATAGTAAATAGGATTTACTCTTAGTCCATCTAAATAATCTAAATCTGTCCACAATTTAGCATTAAATCCAAAATCCTCTTAACTATTCCATCAGAAACCAAAACCTAAATCAAAATTTGAAACTGCAAACAATGCTTAACTTAAAATCCAAACAAAAGCCATAAAGTTCAACATTTTATCACAAAAATGTGCTACAGCAGGATGATAAAATAACATAAGCCCTACTATTAAAATTACTTACAAATCTGTATAAAAATAGAACTAAGTCAAACGCTGTATTGTAGATCAGATAGTCCAATCCAGCAAACCTCCATTTCAACTTAAAAAAATCAAACCAATAAACCCAAAACAGTCAGCTTTAAACAAACCTGCACATATGCAAAATTAAACCTATACCAACATTGGAACAAAATATGTAATCGTCTAACGTCTTGTTTCATGCAGGAGGGAAAGTGTTTTGTAGCCCCAGTAACCATGCTGTCACTACAGCATTTCCTTCAGTAAATAAGGTTTTTAACCAAATACATAATTTTAAGGGCAATTTATAACAGAAATTCTAATTTTATCTTTGCAATAGTATCCCAAGTATGCAAGTACATTGCCTCAGAGCAGCACCATATTCCTTGATTCCTAAGCCAAGTGAGTAAGTGACAGTCTGCCGCTAGAATTTCACATGGTTTATGCATCTGCAAATCCTGGTGCCTGAATGAGCATGGCAGTACCTTATTTGCATATTAAAACCTAGAAGTGTGGAGTAAGTTTGGGGTTTGGGACCCACAATTTTTAGTGTAGCCTGTTGGGAACCTGACTGGACAGAGTCTGGCACTGACTGGGTGTGTAGTCACCCTGACCCAAAAGCACCTTGCCTCGATGTGGGAAGGGAGCACTGCAAACAACTTGCTTGTAACTAGAAACACTCAGTTCTCAACGCTTTTCCTTCTACACCACTGGATGAGCTTTCCTGGTCATGCCTCTCTAGTTTTTCTCTTAGCTAAGTCTGGTTTGCTTCAGAGACTGTGAGCCGGGGGGGGCCTAAGAGTAGCTCCTGGCCTGTGTGTCCGCCCACCAGTGTGCACCACCTGGCGGAGGGTCCAGGGCTCAGCACAGCATCCTGGACTGACATGCTCTGGCCCGTGCTCCTCGTCTTACTCCCTGAAGACTGTGCTGGCCCCAAAGCCATGCCCTGCACCCAGGCAGCTCTTATGACCTGCAAGCAGTCAAAGGGTGGCCACAGCCCTGGAGCCCCAAGCAGCAGGAGGACAAGATGAGGAACCATTGTAGCTATCTGCACCATGACATCAGCTAGTGCAGCAGCTGCCTCACCCTGCCCAACTCTGGCTTCCAGCTTCTGGCCTCTGACATGGCCATGGACCAGGGCCTTGGAGGGGAGGAGGAGCAGGAGGTGGAGCCACAGGGAGGGGCAGGGCCTCATGGCAAGGGGTGTTGCAGCTGCCAGAATCGTCTGTCTACCCACCACTACTGGAAGAGGCTGATGATGCCCCTGCTGGCCCTGCCCCTGCTGGCCACTGGTGTTACTGTTCTTTTCTGAGACAGTCTGTGTATTACCTTATCTGGCCACTGGGTGGCACTACTGCTCCATGGAAGAGACGCTCCATGTATTACCCTAACTAGCCACCAGTGTCACTGTTGCTCCAGGGAACGTCAGTGTATTACCCTGACTGGCCTCTAAATAAATGTAAAGCCTGAGTACAGATAGCTGCTTCCCTCTAGCTGCAGCTTGGTTTCTAATAAAAGGTTTCCTGCTCATTTTGGGTGCAGCGGGAGAATTTCCCCATCTTGAGAGTAGCTGATCTCCCAGGGTAGGGAGGAGCATGTCCTGCTGAGCAGATATCTGGAACCAGGAAATTGACTACAGGTTATTTTTGGTCTTCCTTCATTGCTTCTCTCCAGCATGTTGGCCAACATGCTCGCTCTCCTTGTCTGTTGGTCTACAGCCTCTCATCATAGAAATGTTCACCTGCATGTATCCAGTGGTGACTGAGTCATAAGTGGCTATGCCTGTGTCTCCCAGTGGCCAGTGCGGGGTCCGGCATTTCCTGTTTGAGCGGGGGGAAGGCGTTTTTCAGTATCAGAGCCTCCATTTGCAGGATAAGGAAGGAAGAGGAAGTGACAATTCGCCAGGACGCCAAAACTCCTGCCAACCCCAGTACGTCACGGGATTGTCTTGGTTCCCCGTGAGTAGCAGCGGTCATGAGCGATGCATTGTGGGAGTTGTAGTTTCCAATGTGCTGCCTCCTTTGGTATCCCTCAGCCCGCTGCCCCCACCCTGCAACAACCTTCCCCACCCTGCACCCTCCCATCCCCCCGGTCCTTCCACCAGTGCGGTCCCTCAACCCTCCTCCTCCTCCTTCACCAACACCTCCAGACCCATGCAGCTATCCCCAACCTGCACCCCCAGATCCCCCAGTCCATTCCTCTACCCATGGGGTCCCCTCAGCCCCCCCTCTCCTCCACCTCCCCAATTTATCCCGAGGACTTCTTAACCACCCTACTCCTTCAGCTCCCACAGTCCACCCCAGTTCACATCCCCATCCTCCCCAGAGTCCATCCCTCCACCTGTGGGGTCCCCTCAGCCCCCCTCTCTCCTGCCTCAACAACACC